>NC_059124.1:4000311-4350311 GCF_020740685.1 Jaculus jaculus | reverse complement strand
CTCGTGGCCAACGAGAGACCCTGCCTCAAAAAGAGGTTGTCCTCTGGCCTCCATGTGCTGTGCACCCAAGTGCACGTGCACTCACAACAAGATACGTGCCCCCCACATATACACTAGGCATAAGCACCTGCATGTACACCACACCCATATACACATGCAAAACAACGCATATAACAGATTATTCACCATGAGTGACATGGCTTTCTGTCAGAGATGCTGAGGTGATTCATATATATAAAACAAGACTGCGTCATTATAATTATACTCAAGGACAAATATCACATTATCCTCTCAACAGATGCAGAAAGAATTTAAGACAAAAATCTAACGCCCATTTATAATAAAGTCCTGAGAAAACTAAGAATACAGAGAACATATTTTATCATAATAAAGTCTGTGTACAATAAGCCCACAGTCAATATTATACTAAATGAGAAAAGACAGCATTTGCTCTAAGATCAGGAACAAAACAAGGGTGTCATTTTCTCCATTGCTTCATTATCTTGCATAGAAAGATTACTATTGAATCCAGGTATATGGTCCTACTCACACTAAGAAATACTGAGCACCATGTCTTCAGACACCCCTTTCCTTATGCAAGACTGTCTGAGCCAAAGGAAGAAATCAGGCAGGACAGGACTGGAGTGACCAGATGAGTGTCATCTGAAGGACAGTAACTCTCTCACATGTAAAATGGGAGCTGAACATTGTTATGTGTAACGTAAGTGTTATGTGCCGGAACCTGCTGGCTGAAAGGTTCGAGCCTGATGGGCAGTGAGGATTAAAGAAAGACAGGAGAAATAATGAAAGCAAGGACTCCAGTCCAGGACTGAAGCACTGTTTATTTCTCAACAGTCCTTTTAAATATCTTCTTGCAAACAGTTTGCCCATGGACAAAAATTCCATGACCTTCACACAAGTTTCTATCAAAACAACTTTCTGTTACAGAGTTATGCACCTCAACCACTTCTCAGTGCAAAAGATGATTCCTGGGTGAGAGAGAAACAAACCCTCTGTTCCCAGCATGACAAGCATAAATGTTCAAAGAACGATCAGCTCTTGCCAGTAACAATGAATGTATATAATCTTGCTTACTTCCAGGCGCAAAAGTCTTGTTACCAAACAGCCCAATGCTACAGATTCAAGGCCAGCCCAATGACCTCCAAAAGCTCCCCATTTTAAAAAATTTTTTATGAACCAGGCCCTTCTGGACCTTGGTGCAGAAAGACTGTGCCTGACTTAGGTCGTCCTCTATGATATTTAGGCCTTACCTGTCCTTGGTACATGAATTCCATCATTCATGCCCTATCTTAGGTTGACCTAACTCGAGAGAATCTTGTCCGTCTTTGACTACCAGCCTCTGCAGGGGCTTTAAGATAATGCCTCGGGAAGTCGGGGTCGGTCTGTAGCTGTATCCCATGTATTTCTGCATGGATGTCCATAAGGGATCTCAAAAGGCATTTAACAAGTGTGGGCAGCAGACACAGAATGAGCAAAAGACAAACACCTGTAGCAGCAAAGTTTCCTATCCAAGAAGTGAGAGAATTCCATCCAGGCAAGGCAGACTTAAAAGCAGATATTAAGTCATCAGCAGCTTTAGCTGCATCAAATGTAAGATGATTATTTTGCAAAGTCAAAATCTCTGAATGCAACTGAATCGGATCTAACGAAATATTATCATCATGCCAAATACCTCTTAAATGCAATTTTATCTTTTCCCAATGCTGTTGACTGTCATTATATTTTTTAGAAGTAACACAAATCCATTGAAAATCTGCATGACATTCCAAACGAGTTCTAACTTTCAGCCCTAGTACCTCTTCACCCAAATACATAACCACATCATACAAAGCATCTATTTTTTTGTTCCAATTTTCTATTTATATCTACTTGAGTTCCTAGAGAAATAGAAACATTTTTGGATAAATCATTAACAAAATGTGCAGTTCGAACTTCTTGTGACAAAGCAGCAGCTGCAGTGGTAGCAGTAGCTAACAATGTAATGAAAGCTAGGATGCCTGCGATTACTAATCCTGTCACTCTGTTTGGTCTACTTAAAGCATTCTTTACTTCCTGTAACACCTGTATTCCCTTGTCAGAATACCAAGGCCTCACTACATTAACAGGAATCATAACAAATGCTGGTTGCTTAAAAACCATAACTCGACTATCAGAGAACAATTCTGAAACACAATTAGATCAAGTTCAATTATTATATAACATTGAACATTTCCTCAGTCCATGTAATATTTATGTCTCCCATTAGCATAGCATAGGGTGGAGTAACACAAGCCATGACCCTCCCCTTTGGGATGGAAGAACTGTCATTCCTAGGGGAGGTGACGCTCACTCCTTCCATGGCCACAAAAACTTTCCATAGGTAAATCTGTTGGAAGCCCTCACCAGACCACCAAAGTCTAGCCAAGAGTCCACCAGTCCAGTCATTGTTCCATTTACCACTCCCTTCTGCTCCAGAATTTCCTGACCAGTCCTTAACATGCCATTCAGCTCCAGAGATGTTACACATGATCTAAGCAGTCCCAACATACCAAGACTATAATTTCTCTACTTTCCCAAGTTGCTGGGTGTAAGATGGGTGGGTCAGAAACATAAGCCCAATACAGCTCACTGTGGATCATGGGAGTTGAATCCACATCAGCAGCAGCAGAGGCATCATTCTTCTGATGTTCAATCCCCATGAAATGGACCAGCCTCTCTGGAAGCCACCTGGCATTGTCAGCGTCCTGTGGGAAAACACAAATATGCCCTTGTTCCCATATTAATACCAGGTCAGGGCCATGCCATTGTCCATCAATGGGGTCCTTCCATCTAACCTGATCATAAGTGTCCAGTGTTCTAGGATGCCATAATCTGTCTGCGGCAGAAGGACCAGATGCATCCACATTTTAAAAATTTAAAATAAAGAGCACATGGCTTAAAGTATTCTGTGGTGACCAAGGATATAACTCCCCCTTTTTTATTTTTTGTATTTGGTTTTTTAAAGCTCCATGAACATGTTCAACAATTCCTTGTATGCCTGTTTTATGAACAATTGATAATTGAGCACAAAAGTGCTGAAAAGATTGACTAGTGTAACCTGTACCATTATCTGTCTTTATAATTAATGGTATACCTGCTACAGCAAAACATTTGATGCAATGTGCTATGACATGTTTAGTAGCTTCCCCAGTCTGTGCTGCAGCCATCAGAAATTCTGAGTAAGTATCAGTGGATACATGAACATATTTTAATTTTCTAAATTCAGGAATATGAGTTACATCCATCTGCCCCAGATGATTTGGTTTCAATCTTCTAGGGTTTACTCCATACTGAGGAATTGAGTGATATTCAGGACAGGAATTACACTGTCACACAATTTGTCTGGAAACTTCTCTAATAATTTGAAACTGTTTTCTTAAACTTTGGCTATTTTGATGACGTAAATTATGAGATCCTTGAGCTAATTCCAACTGAGATATGCCTATGATCTGTGTGGCTTTATCTGCCATATCATTTCCCAATGCTAAAGAACCTGGCGACAGACACACAGAAAGAGACAGATAGAGAGTGAGAGAGAATGGGCGCACCAGAGCCTCCAGCCACTGCAAATGAACTCCAGACCCCATGTGCCCCCTTGTGTATCTGGCTAATGTGGATCCTGGAGAATCGAGCCTCGAACCAGGGTCCTTAGGCTTCACAGGCCAGCGCTTAACCACTAAGCCATCTCTCCAGGTCCATTGTTTTACAAGTAGAAGCCCTGATTCTGAATCTCCCAGCAATCTGCTAGCAGCTTCTAATAATCTGCCCACAACAATTTGATATAACTCATCAGGTCCTTGTCTAATTTTTGACAAATCTTCAGTCCTTCTCCCGGTAGACAGAAGTTCATATCAAGCCCTCCTTGCTGCGGCATTAACTTGAGCACAAATGGCGATCAAAGTCTAGTTGCTGCCTCGTTTCTTGATATTGTGCCTGTCCTGCCAGAGTGGCTTGCAGGGGGAGACAGAAGGCCGAATCAAAGCTAGAGGATGCAGCTCACACCCAGGTTTCAACACTACCGCCATGACGGGAGCTTTCATTACAGCAGGAGGACCGGGAGTGACTGGATTTCCTGGAGCACACTTTCCCTGAAATTGCTGCGCTTGTAAAGACAGTGATTCAACCACGTTTTGCAAACGTTGCACCTCCTCTGAATATTTTTCTTTCTCTTCACTCTCTGATTTTGTAAAGACTATAAAAAATGGAAAGCCCTCCTCTTGCTGATCTTTTGCCACCTCCTCCTCTAATTCTGCTTCCTCATCTGAATCTCTAAATGATCAAGACAACATTCTTCTTCTCTAAATAAAAGCTGAAATCTGGACTCCAGCTCCTCAGGGGGAGTGGAAGGCTTACTTTCATGTGCCGAGAAGCAGTCCTTTTGGCTTTAACTGTGTTTGATTGAACCTTATCTCTTTCATGTCTAGGATCTAAACTATCTCTAACTAAAGCCCATAAGCTAAAAGTTTCTATTAGCACTTTACCCGGCCCATGGGCATCAGAATAATCTTGAAGCTTAGTCCCTAGCCTTTGCCAGGCTTGTAAATGGATAGTTCCTCCTTCTGGGAACCAAGGACAGATTTTTTTCTATAAATTCAAAGAAATTACTAAGTTGCTGTTGACGAACTTTGGCTCCCTGAGCACGCAACATAGTTTTCAGCATATGCACAAAAAGCAGACGACCATTACCTTGTCCCGTTTCTCCTTATATTACTCACCACTCCGTTCTTCCTTTCCTGAGCGCTCCTTTCCAATCCAGTGGTGTCCTTCACTTTGGATCCCCATCTTCAGGCCCCACATTTGGGCACCACTTGCCAGAACCTGCCTGGCAAGAGAAGGTTCGAGCCTGAGGGGAAGGGAGGATTAAAGAAAGACAGGAGAAATAATGAAAGCAAGGACACCTGTCAAGGACTGAAGCACCGTTTATTTCTCAGCAGTCCTTTTTAATACCTTCTTGCAAACAGTTTGCCCATGGACAAAAATTCCATGACCTTTACTGAAGTTTCTATCAAAACAACTTCTTTCTGTTACAGAGTTACGCACCTCGACCCCTTCTCAGTACAAAAGATTATTCCAAGGTTGGGAGAGACACAAACCCTCTGTCCCCAGCAATACAAGCATAAAGGCTCAAGGAATGATCAGCTCTTGCTGGTAACACTGAATGGACATAATCGTGCTCACTTGCAGGTGCAAAAGTCTTGTTGCCAAACAGCCCAATGCTATGGATTCAAGGTCTGCCCAATGGCCCCTGGCAGTTATGTGTAAACAATGAGAGCTGGCATTTCTCTGGGCAGGCCAAGCCAGCTACTGTTGGAGTGCTGTCACGCAAAGTGACGTAGTTACCTGTGCATTGGTGGGGCAAAACATCCAGTCGAAAACAGTTGACGTGAGGATAGAGGATTGCAGCTCACTGCATGAACAGGGACTTCCATCATGGTGGGGAAGGGGCGATAGGGCAGAAGTTGGGCCTCAGGAATTTGCACAGCAAGTGGAAGATAGCAACACGCCTCTTCTATCGAGGCTCCGTCTCCTAAACTGGGGACAAAGCATTCAGAACACATGAGGCTATGGGGAGGCATCTGATTACAATCACCACACGAGGGAACATGGCAAAATAACTTATGTCATTTTATCGGAACACCATCTTCTCATGAGACTGAGCTCAGAGCACTACCCATCTAACCCCTAGGTCATCTCCTCTGCATCCCAATATTTTCACCAACCACTTGGAACCCTTCTCTCTTGGCCTAGTACTATAAGGCTGTGGGAAGAACACCGAAACTGGGGACAATGGTGTCTCTCTCTTCATAGTCTCTTATGCATGGGGGGGATTTTTCTGGAAGAAACATGTGCAACATCTCTAGATTTTCTTTTCATTTTGCATAGGTATGTTGTGTGTGGGGGTGTGCATGGCTTCTGTGTTTGTACATGAGTGTATATGTGAGGGGGTGAACACGTGTGCAAGTACACTTGTACAGGCCAGAAGATGAGTGTCTTTATCAGACACACCCCAACATATGTATAGGTGCATGTATATGTATGTGTGCCTGAAGATGCACTCACACAGGGTCCACATGTGTGGAGGCCAGCGGAGAACACAGCGTGTCCTTGTCTGTTGCTCATTAGCATATTTCTTTGAGGGCAAGTCTCCCTCTGAACCAGGACCTCTGTTTTGTGTGAACTCCAGTTAGCCTCTGGACTCTGCTTCCCCATGGACTGGGGTTACCAGCATGTCAAGCTGTTTATGTAGGTACTGGGGGATTGCTAAGAAAGTCTTGGGTCCTCTAAAGCCCTCACGCTTGCATAGGAAGTATGCTTACCTACTAAGCCATCTCCCAGGCCCTCGTCAGCCAGTTAGGTCTGTGCCTCTCCACAGACTTGCAAGATTGTGTGTGCCAAGGACATTACCCACTGAGCCAAAAAAGAATTTTTTTTTTTTTTTTGGCTTTTTGAGGTAGGGTCTTACTCTTGCCAAGGCTGACCTGGAATTCACTCTGTAGTCTCTCAGGGCGGCCTTGAACTCATGGCAACCCTCCTACCTCTGCCTCCTGAATGCTGGGATTAAAGGCGTGCACCACCACTCCCGGCATAAAAAGAATTTCTTTTTAAAATATTTATTGCCTTAGAGTATGGGCTTAACAGGTATGCTTGCCAGTGCAACTTCAGATACATGTGCCACTTTATGCATCTGACTTTACATGGATGCTGGGGAATTGAACCTGGGCCAGCTGGTTCTGCAAACAAGTACCTTTAACCACTAAGCCATCTCCCTAGCCAAAACATGGAATGGTTGTCCTCCTTGTTAGGGAATCAAACCAGTTGCCCCTCCTGACAGGCAGGGATATTCAACAGGATGCTCATAAGAAGCGGCTCATAGTCTCTTGACCAGCATTTTCTTATGCTCTGTCCTTGTGCACAAATTTCAATTATAACCACACCCAGGAAGAGAGAGGGCAAAGGCAAATTGAATGTGATTTATTATATTGCTACACTGCAGATACAGACGACATTGTTCTTTAGCACACCTTCCTAAAGGCTCTTATCTCTGGTGCAGCTTCTGAAACAAAGAAAACAGACGACAGGGGTGAGGATGTGAACTACATTTTCAGTGTTTTGGGAGATGGTCGCCCAACACCTTAGATTTCTAGACACGGGAGAAGCAATGCCTTTCCAAGGAAGCAAACTTAAATCAGACCAGCAAGAGGATTCCAGAGCACTGGGACATTTTTAAGTTGGACAGGTGGTAGTGGTCTATTTCCTTGCAAAGTTGATGATGATCATCAGGGACTATCAGAATGACATGGGGAGCATACTTCTGATTACCTTGGGGTCACACCAGTTGGTTACCAGAATGAACTCCCAAGGCGATTTTGCTGCTGCGGGCCTCCCTGCTGGGGTGGGCCTTGCTGGTTTCCAGGACGAAGGGGTTGGGGTCCCTGCTGCTGGCCTCCCTGCTGGGGTGGGCCTTGTTGGTTTCCTGGGCGAGGGGGTCGGGGTCCCTGCTGCGGGCCTCCCTGCTGGGGTGGGCCTTGGTGGTTTCCTGGGCGAGGGGGTCGGGGTCCCTGCTGCGGGCCTCCCTGCTGGGGTGGGCCTTGGTGGTTTCCTGGGCGAGGGGGTCGGGGTCCCTGCTGCGGGCCTCCCTGGTGGGGTGGGCCTTGGTGGTTTCCAGGACGAGGGGGTCGCGGTGCCTGCTGCGGGCCTCCGTGCTGGGGTGGGCCTTGCTGGTTTCCAGGACGAAGGGGTCGAGGTCCCTGCTGCGGGCCTCCCTGCTGCGGTGGGCCTTGAGGATGCTGGTTGCCTCCTTGCTGTGGTGGTCTCTCATGGGAATTTTCATCACCCTCATCATCATCATCATCTTCATCAGAAGCAGATTGTCTGGGGGGGAGTCCTCCAGGAGGGGGTCGCTGAGGATGATGACCCGGCCTGTGGTTCGGTTCCTCAGCTTGTGTGTGGGTACAGACCAGAACAAATGAGTTCATGTTTTTCTCCTCCCAGAACACTCCCTCTGCATTGCTACCTCACTTTAAGGCCACTGATCGCTCCTAAGATAATTCACTTACCACATGCGCTCATCAACTATCTTATACCAAGCATCTGCTCTAGTGGTTTTTATTAAATTTGGAGACTGGTGGTACCCAGAATTCCTTATCATTCCAAGTTAATGATTCCAACGACACTTATTTTCTCCATCCCCATAATATTGCCTGTTAGAAAGTCCATTTGGCTCTACTTTCAAGACATATTCCAAACAGAAAAGGAAAAGTCCTTTTCATATCAGTTATGATTCCTTTATTTTGCACAATTATGTCCTATTTATAGATTTTGCTCAGGGCCGTAGGTCAATGTTGGGAACAAGAAAGAAATGGAATTGGGAGAAAGACCAGTGACTCACTAAGGGTTCGTCTGACACTTTTGGAAATAATTATCAGCTGCATATACACAGCTCAGTCAGACAAGCAAGATAATGGCAACAGGTAATAATTCCATGCACTTCACATAGAGCCATATAGATCTGTAAGTGGTCTCTGGGGATGGAGGGATGTTCTTGACAGCTCAACGCGCCACAAAGAGTCACCATGAGGACACAAGCAGCATCTGAAGCCAAGGGAAAGAGAAACTGGCCCTGTGTCCCAGACGCATGGCCTGCCTGCTGTGGTAGAAGGCAGTCCAACCAAGGACCACAGGTCAATTTGGAGGAAGATTTCTATATTTCTGTATTATGTAAATTCCATAAGATAAAAAAAAATACCATGATGACAATGAGAATTTACAAAACTGAACAAAGAAATCCCAAGACAAGGAATAAGAGAAGGCTCATGTGGGATGGACCTGGATTTACCTAGCAGCTGCCAGGGAGGGTCTTCATAGGTAATATCTGCGAAGTGAAGCAGAAAATGGAAGGCAAAGTAAGTTTTAGAATTTTCAGGCCACACACGTTGATCACAGGAAAGAGAAACTCCCAACCAGAACCCGAACATCTAAGTAGATTTGGCTGTGGGCTCCTGCTGAAAATGTAGTGATACTGAAGTACATGTAACCACAGCACTTGTTCAGTGAAAAATTCCATTCTCTTCCTGCCTAGAATTCATCAGACCTCCCTGCTCATATTTGTTGAGTATTCTGTGAACTCCAATGCCACATGTTAGTATCCTCTTACTCTCTTTTGGAATTCCTTTGTTTATATTCCAAGTCTTTCCAGAGAGAAAGCCGGATATGAACATTGATTTGTATATCATTCAAAATCCCATTAAATATTAAATATGTATTATTAAAAATGAATCTCAGGGCTGGAGAGTTAGCTTAGCAGTTCAAGGCTTGATTCACCAGGACCCACATGAGCCAGGGGCACAAGATGACGCATGCATCTGGGGTTCATTTGCAGTAGCTGGGGGCCCTGGCCCGCCCATTCTCTATCTATCTATCTATCTATCTATCTATCTATCTATCTATCTATCTAATCTGCCTCTTTCTCTCCCTGTCACTCTCAAATAAATAAATAAAAATAAACAAAAAATGGTTCTCAAATGGTTTTAGCTCACTAATAACATACAGATTCAAATGCATTGTCTTATTCTATTTCTCTGAGCTCTCACTGGTCTGTCCTATACTCGTTGTAGGCCCAGGCTGGCATGACTCACTGTCTGTCCTGCTTAGGGTCTTGTCTTTACAACTGGGCTTCCCTCTGTCACGTTTGCCTCTTTCCCACGTACCATCTCAGGCATGGGCAGATCCTTCTCAAAATGAACACTTATTACTTTACTGCAAATTATTTTACCATGTTCTCATTGCACTACAATTGAATTCTAAATCATTGAGATAAATGAGCACCTAACTGCTTTTATATTCATCATAATCTTTTCTTAGATCAGTCCTTTTGCTCATCTTCCATCCCTCCCAGTACTGGTTTTCAGCCGTTCACCTATGCCCCAAGAGTCACAGTGTCTCCTCCTCTCACGTTCTATACCTTCACGTGGGCTCCAGGCGGAGCTCAGGGCCAGCAAGGCCGCTGCAAGCAGGACCACCAGCATCTTGGCGGAGGCTCTGGAGTCTCTCCCAAGTCTGTGCCGGGGAAAGCAAGGCCGCTGCCTTTATAAGGAGGAGCAGAAGAATGGCGCCTTTGAGCTCCTTAATGGTCGACCTCACGCCTGACACATCAGGATGCCCTGCTTCCCTGACTCTTCTTTGGGACATTAGCCCAGCAGGGTGGAGTCAGGAGGAGAGAGTCACTGTGTCATTTCTAAAGGGCAGAACCTGTAATTTTGGCAGGAATACTGAAGGAACACTGTTGAAGTAATTATCTTAATAATTATTTGAGCTTTATTGGGTGAAGAAACGATGATCTGAACCTGTGTGCTGCGTTGAGAGAAGTTCTACGCGTGTGTTCATTTTTATGTCAGCATGTTTGCTATCTCTGAGAATAAAGATGGCAGTATCTGTGCTCGTACGACCCAAACTTCTACTGTCATGGTGAGTGTGACACCAGGGAGATCAAGCAACCTTCACTGAACCAACCTTTAATTAAGGGAAAGCGGTGTGCTATAGAGCTAGAATGCCTCCAACAATCTGTTCCACTTCCTGTCCTTATGTGCAAGGCACGAAAACGCGGCCTCATGGAGCCCATGTTAAGTCAGGGCAATATTAGTACATACAGGAGCCGCAAAATGACACGTTCATCGGAGCACGTGGCTGTGGTCCCACAGTACTCCACCACACTTGTCATTTCCATGGGATTACTGGGAAAGGAACTCAGGCCTCCTTTCCTGTGCAGCCAGCATTTGACCAACCGAGCTATCTCTCCAATCCCACGGGAAGAATCTCAGTCACAAACACGGATGGCAGATTGGTCGGAAACACGCATGAGGCGAGCGATATCACAGCAAGGTCTCGTGCTCCGACACTCAGGCATGTTTTCTGGGCATTCACAGACTTGAAGAGAGTGAGTTTTGTAAGCACAGTGTTCCCGCAGGCATCTCCTCTGTTCTCCTAAACCTGAGCGGTTGATGCTCGTATACCCATCCCAATGCTCATCTTCCTGCACATTCCGTTTGCACTTTGGAGCATCCCCTTTGGCTTAACTTTCAACAAATACGGATTTTATCCTTTCACTTTGTTTATGACAGATCCTCAGTATGTTGCCAGCCTTGGCCTCAAACTTCTCGTCATCTCCCATGTGTTGAGATGAAAGATGTGACGTGCCACACCCACCTCTCTTCAGTTCATCACTGTTGTGTTTTACTTATTTAAGTCCATCTTTGGTATCAAGGTATTGTGTTTGCAGCAGGTCTTCATGAATAAGTGTAGACTGTCTTTTCAGGCCTGACCATGTGTACTTGCTCAAATATCCTGTAGGACTGGTGGAAATGTGAGGATCGTTTGGATAGGGGTTAAACATGTGACTGTAAATCCTAAGATAGACTCCATTATCAATGGGGACAACATGCCCTATGCTATATACACACATGTAGTCATATTACGCTGTGAGAAAGGCTAAAGAAGATTACAGGATATCACTTAATCAATAGGTTCTGCTAACGTGAACATCACACGCTCTCTTATAAGGCAGCCCATAGCTTTTTCTCAGGAGATCAAGGGTATATTCCGAAGGGGAAGTGTGTTAGTACTTGGGAAGCCTTCTTTGGTTGTGTGAATATCAGAACAATTCTCTTGTGACTCAAGGCTTCATCAAGACAAAGACAGATTTTAATTTTTGGTCCTGGCAGGTCCAGCTATCCATTGTCATGATGGTTTCTGTAAAATGCAGGCACTCTATTGGAAGGGAACCTAGAAGAGAGCAGTGCCCAATAGGTGGCTTTTGGTAGACTTTAGGTGGAAATGGAAAATCAGAGAGGATAAGCAGAGCAGAGAGACAGGTGGACTTATCTATCTATGGGAGGCTGAGGAAGCCATGGTGATATGTCAGCCTTGTCCTACACGTGGTGGGTCCCGGAAGAGAGCGACACGTCTTCCAAATATCATACCTTGTCCCTTTTCTTTGACCTTCTCCAAGTGTCTTCGATGTGTGAAAGAGATTATTGTGTGATGGAAGAAAAATGTCACCCAGGAACTTAACAGACAAAAGTCAAAACACGTTATGGAACATGTGCCTGGTCAGTCTGCCTGCATTAGTGGGGTTAAGGAATGAGCAGCCCACAGCAGGGTTTTAGGGGCCATCAGGGTTTGATGCCCTTAGGTAACCTGCATGCTTGGAATATCCAGTTTACTTAGTAGACCCCATGGGGTTCATGACTTCCACATTCTATTTCTTTCTTTCTTCATATTAGTTTTCTATAACTTTCATAGAAAAAACAGCAAGAAAAGCCATAGATGTTTGGAATGGGAATAAACAACAGAAATGTATTTTCATATAGAATTGATTGTATAATTTTAAGATTTATGTGATGTCGGGGTACTTCCTTCAGAGGACTCTCCTTGGCTTCCTGAAGGTGGTGAGCTCCCATAACACTGCCTGTTAGCAAATCTATTTGACACCACCTTCAAAACATATCTCAAACATAACCACTTGCATAGTCTCCGTTTTAAGGCCCTGACCAGTATATGTTCCTCCATTTCTTGTACACTGGTCAAGGCAGAATATAATAAGAAACATATATGCAGAATGTTGCAGTCAGGTTCACATTGGTGACAGAAATCAACTGACCAAAAACAGCTTTTGGGAAGAAAAAAAGGGTTTATTTTGGCTTACAGGCTTGAGGGGAAGCTCTATGATGACAGGGGGAAACAATGGCATGAGCAATCACCCCCTGGCCAACATAAGATGGACAAAGCAACAGGAGACTATGCAAACACTGACAAGGGGACACTGGCTATAACACCCACAAGCCCACCCCCAACAATACACTACCTCAGGGAGGCGTTAATTTCCAAATCTCCATCAGCTGGGTACCTAGCATTCAGAACACCTAAGTTTATGGGGGACACCTGACTCAAACCACCACATTCTGCCCCTAGCCTCCATAAGCTGATATCCATACATGATATAAAATAAAATGCTTTCAGTCCAACTTTAGAAGTCCCCATAGATTTTATCAATGATGTTCAAACATCCACATAATACAAGGTCTTTTAACTGAGCCATAATACCAAAATAAATAAATAAATAAATAATAGGACAGAATAAACAATCACACTGCAAAAGATAGCATTGAGCATAACAAAGAAATATTCAACCAATATAAGATTTAAACAGGACAGATATTAATCTCTGCAGCTACAAGACCAACAACTCTAATCAGTAACAAGTGTCCAAGTCCAGTAACTCTAACCAGCAACAACTCTCCTCAGTTCCAATTCTGCCCCTCCAGCTAGGCTCATCTCAGTCCTGCAACATTTCATTAGGGGCAGCAGCTCTCCTTAGCCATCTTGCCATCTCATGGTCATGGCATCTCCACTGGGTTTCCACTGCAACCCACAGTTCGTCTAATGAGCCTCTCTTTCTTG
The DNA here is from genome assembly GCF_020740685.1 of Jaculus jaculus. Classification (NCBI taxonomy): domain Eukaryota; kingdom Metazoa; phylum Chordata; class Mammalia; order Rodentia; family Dipodidae; genus Jaculus; species Jaculus jaculus. The sequence goes on along the minus strand of NC_059124.1, from coordinate 4,336,817 downwards.
CATTTCTCATACTCCATAATGCCAGTTAGGATGCCAACTTTTTAATCCAGGGGGCAATAAACCAGACTTTGACTCTCCTTGAACATTCAGACCCCTTCAAAAGAGTCTACATTCTTCCTGTTGTCCCAGTGCAGGTCAGCTGGCCCAATCTCAAAGGCTGTAATCTCTCATATAGTTGCAGCTGAAAGGGAGAAGTTTCAGCTCAAAGATTTCATTTCTGTGCCATATTCCTCTGCCCACACCACTCCATTTCTATGCAATGCAGCCCTACCCAATGTCTCAGGACACAGGCATATCAGCAAGCCTCTCTCACAAACTTCTTCTGGCCCAGACAGGTTCACATTGCTGGCATAAATCACCCGACCAAGAGCAGATTTGGGGGAAAAAATGGTTTATTTTGGCTTACAGATTCAAGGGGAAGCTCCATGGTGGCAGGGGAAAAGGATGGCATAATCAGAGAGTAGACATCAGTCCCTGGCCAACATGAAGTGGACAATACAAACAAGAGGATGTTCCAAACACTGGCAAGGGGAAACTGGCTATAACACTCATAAGCCCACCCCCAACAACACACTGCCTCCAAAAGGTTGTCAATTCCCAAATCTGCATCAGCTGGGAGCCTGGCATTCAGAACACCTAAGTTTATGGGGGACACCTGACTCAAACCACCACAGAGAATTTATTACATGTCATTTCATCCTCATAATCCTGTAGGGCCTTTGTCATTGCTGCTTTCTTCCTTGGCACAGACCACGACTGAGGCTCGTGCAGAGAAAACAGGTGGAGAACTGGGTGGCAAGCCCCTGCTGCTGAAGACACTATAGGATCCAGTTGAAGGACTCTGACAAACCAATGGGAACCGAGATGGGAACCTCTTCCTTGTGCTTCTTGAGCCTCTGGGACTGAAAAGTCGACATTTGTACCTACGGTAGACCCAACAAGCTATACAGCCAACAAGTCAGGCAAGTCCTTTCCATTGGTGCAAAGCGATGTGGCAGTTACAGGGGCAATAACTGCTCTCTGGTTGAAATTGGAAACTGGCCCATGGGGGAGGGGAATTCACATCTGGTATTGAAAGTCTAGTCACTAGCCTATGGCGTCCTTCACTTCCTAGGAAGCAAGCTCTTACTTTTGTTTGGCTAAATTAATATGTTGTGCCTATCAAATTTCCCATTAACCATTTATGTTCATGCCATAGCTTAGAGAAGCTGTGCTTTGCGAATTGGTGGTGACTACTCGGAAGAAACAAAACTTATGAAAGTGCTGAGAATAAGTGACTACCAAGTGCTCAACACAAAATAAGACATCTCTACCACCCACTCCAAGGCTCAGGGCACATTGAAGAAGACGGAATAGAAAGAATGTAAGAGACACAGGGAACGAGTGTTTCATGTTTTCCAGTCATGAAGCAGCCATTGTGTTCATGACCTCGCAGGGACCGTAGTTGTCTACCCAAGACCTACCAAGTACTGGACCACACAACCTGTCATTATGGATGGTGACAGGGAGGAGCAAGTTGAAGAGGAGCCATGTGAAAAGAAGAAGGGCTCAGCACTAGGGGGAAGAAGAGAGAGGATCAGAGAGGTTCATGTGAAGTAAGTATGACGACAATGTCTGCATGTATGGAAATTGGCAGTAAAAAGTTAAGTTGGGTTGGAGTGGTAGTACACACCTTTAATTCCAGCACTCAGGAAGCAGAGGTAGGAGGCTCATGATCCTGCGCCATTATTATTTTAACCTTTTTCTTTCTTTTTCTTCCTCCCTACCTGCTTCTCCCCCCTCATCCTCTCTCCTTCACTCCCACCTTTCTGGCTGACTCTCTTGTGTGTGAGTTGTATGCATGCATGTTCATATAGGTATGAACACATGTTTGTTGGGATACTTAAGCATGTGTGTGCACACACATGTAGAGGTCATCGGTTAACATTAAATGTCCTCCTCAGTCGCTCTGCACCTCATTATTTGACATATGGTTTTTCATTGAGCCTAGAGCTCACCTGTTCAGGTTACACTAGCTTATCAGCAGGCTCTATTTGGTCCACATTGCCAACCCTGGCATTACAGGTAGGTACCACCATGCCTAGAATTTTAGATGGGTGTTAGCTTGCATGACTATCATTGTACAGACAGCTATCTTGCCAGCCCCTTCTCTATCTTCTAATCACTTTCACTTCATCCTGTGTTTTTCTTCACCTCTGTCTTTTTTATTTTCCTCCAGGTTTGAACATTTGTGTTGCCACTGGGCCTCTTTTCTGCACATTCCTCTCATGGGGGCTCCCTTTTCCCACATCTCCTGACCAATTTTTATTTCTTTCTCTCATACTCTGTTCTAGTCATGAGTAGCATAATTGGTTTCATCAAGATTTCTATGTAAGGAAGGGATACATTGTCCTTTCTAAGTCAGTGATCTTCCTTGTTCACAGACATCTCTATAGTTATAATATGACAAGTAAATTCTTCCTAATAATTCTGAGGCATTTTCATATGTTTTCTGTTGGCTAACTTAAATTGTGTTTAGATTTCTCTGCTCCCATGCCATTGTTTCATCCCTCCAGGAGGCACATTTAAAAAAAAATTCATAGAATATTTTTATTTATTTGCAAGCACACACACACACACACACACACACACACACACACACAGAGTGAGCAAGAGAGAGAGAATGAATGAATGAACCAGGGCCTCTTGCCACTGCAAACGACTTCAGAAGCTTGTGCCACTTTGTGCACCTGGTTTTCCATGGGTACTAGTGAATCAAATCTGGGCTATCAGGCTTTGCAAGCAAGTGCCATTCAACCACTGAGGCATCTCAACAGTCCAAGAAGGTACGGCCTTTAACGAACCAGTGACGCCATCACTCCCCTCATCAGTTTGCTCTAGTCCACTAGGCTATACTAATGAAAAAGACCCATAGGACTGCGAGTTCCAGTGGGATTTATTTGGTATTGATGCCTCACCTCCTCACTGCATTTGTTTAGCACTGCTTATCTCTGGTACATAGTTACAAGGATACTTAAAACCACTTGACCACCTACCCAAGTGGGATAGTGGTTAGAACAAATAGGGATACATTAATTCTAGCCACATATGAAATATTAGACTTTTACTCCAATAAGTATCACCCATTGTTGATTGTAGTTATTTTAGCCCAGACAACGATCTATTTTTTTTTTTTTTTTTTTTTGGTAGGGGCTACGGTTCCAAAATATAGCCAGGTATATCATGAAGAAAGGGTGTGTCTACTGATCAAGCCAATGTCTTGGTTGCTAAGCTATGCTTTTTTAAAATTTTTTATTTATTTGTTTGAGAGAAACAGAAAGAGAGAGAGAGAGAGAGAATGGGCGAGCCAGGGCCTTCAGTCACTGCAAATGAACTCCAGATGCATGCGCCGCTTGTGCATCTGGTTTATGTGGGTCCTGGGGAATCGAGCCTTGAACCGGGGTCCTTAGGCAAGCGCTTAACCACTAAGCCATCTCTCCATCCCACTAAGCTATTCTTGTTTGTCTCATCTCTGTATGTGACCCAACATCCCAGTGGCAAGAACTCTGGTACCAAAAGAACCAAAAAAACTTACCTTAGGTAACCCCCCCTATAAACCAATGAAATATCTCAAATTTTCTTTCAAAAGGCACCCAATCAGGTTATGATAATTAGTCAGGATACCCTGAGGTATACTCTGTTCTTGGCTGTATTTCTTTTAGACATACTCCTTATACTCGATTTATTCATGAAAACTTACTTCTTTCCTGGAATTTCTTTGTATGACAAGACTTACCTTATGTGAGCCTTCCCCTGCCATTTAATGTCATCGGGACCCTAAAAATTCACCAAGGAGATGCAGGGAGGGAAAATAAAGCATTACTGTAATAAAGGAGGGGATGAGAAGTGTAGACTCCAAAATGAGGACCAAGATAAAGATTTTGCAGCCTGTGAAAGTTCTTTACATATATTCTGCATTCCTTCTTTATGATTGTAAGAACAGTCTTAAGTATTCTGGGGAAAAAAAAAAAACTTAAAGAATGTGTTTGTTGATTGAACCAAAGTGCTTGATCCTCGGGAAAGATCCAAGGGCGTTAGAGAAGGAAAACCCTGTCCACGAGAAAGCTCTTTGCATCTGCAAGCCCCTGGCCACGTGGGGGGACAACGTCTGCAGTTCTGGGCGGGATGCCTGGATGTCGCCTAGCTGCAGCGTCCCGACTCCTTCACATGCGATGTGGGAACTGAGCTCGCGAGCAGGACTTGCAGCGTAAGAGCCTGTGCTTCTCGGTGTACACCAAGCCAGCCATTTCCTGAAATGCACGGCCTACGGGGAACAGGACAAGCTGACAGCCTTACGATTACATCGGGGAGGAAGCCACGCTCCCACAGTGGCTCCCACAGTGGCCGCGCGTGAAGCACTCCTGCCCCGAGCTACCAGCGGGTCCATGTCTGGTAGGCTGCCTCTCGGCATTTTCATCTGTCTCACAACAACCATGACTGTCCTCGCGCATCAAGACCGTATAGAGCACCAGGTAGGACTGTACCCCGTGAGATTCTCTCTCTTGACAGCTGGCTTGTGCATAAAAGGGGTGTATAGGGGACCTTTTTATCATGTTGTGTCCAGTTCCCTCAAGTTCCAGCCTTTTCCCTCCCCCCGACACAGAAGCAAACAGCAATTGCATGTAGGTTGTTTTATTGGCATACTGAAGGCTCAGATGTGAGGGCGTTGTTTTGATGCCACAACTTCTTGAACGCTCTATCTTCTCGTTCATTCTCTGAAACAAACAAATGACGGAGTCCCAGGGAGGATGCGACATGTAGTTCTAACAGGTAGAAATATATTTTGACAATTTGGACTTCTACAAGTGTCAGCAGCAATGCCATTTCCTGCAGAGTGAACTTAAACCATTCATGTCCACCCTGTCCAGAATTCTGGAGTTTAGGAGTACATTCAGGGGCCTATTTCCTTAGGGAGATGCTGGTGCTCGCTGGAGGCTTACAGGAATATGTTGCAGAGTATGTTTCTGATGATGGTGTCATTGAGATTGCCTTTCTTTGTTACCAGGATGAAGTTCACAACCAACTGTGCTATTGCGGGCCTCCCTGCTGGGGTGGACCTTGCTGGTTTCCAGGACGAGGAGGTTGGGGTCCCTGCTGCGGGCCCCCCTGCTGGGGTGGACCTTGCTGGTTTCCAGGGCGAGGGCCTTGGGGTCCCTGCTGTGGGCCTCCCTGCTGGGGTGGACCTTGCTGGTTTCCAGGACGAGGAGGTTGGGGTCCCTGCTGCGGGCCTCCCTGCTGGGGTGGGCCTTGCTGGTTTCCAGGGCGAGGGCCTTGGGGTCCCTGCTGTGGGCCTCCCTGCTGGGGTGGGCCTTGCTGGTTTCCAGGACGAGGAGGTTGGGGTCCCTGCTGCGGGCCTCCCTGCTGGGGTGGGCCTTGCTGGTTTCCAGGGCGAGGGCCTTGGGGTCCCTGCTGCGGGCCTCCCTGCTGGGGTGGGCCTTGCTGGTTTCCAGGGCGAGGGCCTTGGGGTCCCTGCTGCGGGCCTCCCTGCTGGGGTGGGCCTTGCTGGTTTCCAGGGCGAGGGCCTTGGGGTCCCTGCTGCGGGCCTCCCTGCTGGGGTGGGCCTTGCTGGTTTCCAGGACGAGGAGGTCGAGGTCCCTGCTGCGGGCCTCCCTGCTGGGGTGGGCCTTGCTGGTTTCCAGGACGAGGAGGTTGGGGTCCCTGCTGAGGGCCTCCCTGCTGGGGTGGACCTTGCTGGTTTCCAGGACGCGGAGGTTGGGGTCCCAGCTGCGGTGGGCGTTGAGGATGCTGGTTGCCTCCTTGCTGTGGTGGTCTCTCATGGGAATTTTCATCACCCTCGTCAGCATCATCATCATCTTCATCAGAAGCAGATTGTCTGGGGGGGAGTCCTTCAGGAGGGGGTCGCTGAGGATGATGACCTGGCCTGTGGTTCTGTTCCTCAGCTTTTGTGTGGGTACAGAATGGAACAAATGAGTTCATATTCTTCTCCCAGAACCTCCCTTTCAATTGCCAACACACTGTCACCCCACTGATTCCCCACGAAGCACTGTGTTTAACTCATGCACTCATCCTATTGACTATTTTATATCAAGGTTTTGGGAATTGGTATCTGTCATTCAATTTGATCAATAAGTTGGTCTTGTGTAGACACTATCATTCCCAGTAGATAATTCCCAAAACAAAAGGAAAGGAAAGAAAAATATTTACTTGCAAAGTGCAACTTTAAGTTATCACATAGACCTAGGGCCAGTGACCCATATACAGAACATGCAGGAGGCAGGGAGAGAGAAAATGTGATCCATACTGCGATTTTCTAACGTCTGTGCCAATTGTAACTGTGCACACAAAGCTGGAACAGGAAGCAGAAGCAAACGTGGTCAAAACTAACTCCTCTATATATTTCTTATGGTCATATACTTCTAAAACAAAGGGCTGGGAACGAATCATTCTTTGTGAAATTCACAGTGCCATAGAAAGTCAACACATGTTGACTCATGTTCACAACCTCCACAGATGTGTCACCAGCATCTGCCAATTCTACCTGTGGGAGGAGAAAATAGTTCTGCTTCCATAGAGCCCAGGCTTCCTGCTGTCCTAGAGTGTAGCTCTTCCCATGCCCCCTGAAATCAGTTTAGCTGAAGATTCCTACACATCTGTAGTTGAACAACCCACTCCCTAATTCCATGAAACCGAAACTGATGATGATGAGATATTAAAGAACTGAAAAATTCTTGAGGTAATGAAAGTGGGGAAGGCCCAAACAAGATGAATCTAGCCTTACCTAATAAGTGCCAGGTATGATCTTCATTGATGAACCCTGAGAAATAAAGCACAGGATGGGTGGAATGTGCAGTTAGTGATGGCATTTTCAAGTTACACGTGTTCTACAGGAAGCTGTGACCTCCAAGTACACCTTGTACATCCACTATGGTGACATTGCCGTCTGTGGTTAAGCTGCTGTAAATGCAGTCAGGTGGTGGCTTAGTTGTAGCAACTGCTCAAAATAACGACACTGTTTTGATCCTGCCTAACTTTCTCCTAATATGTGCAAAGGGTTCTGGTCCTTTCAATGTCACAGGCTACTATTCTTTCACCCTTGCTACATGAAAACTTTTGTTTATTTTCCTAGCCTACCTTAAAGGGAAAACTGAATATTTACACCATGTCACATAGTGGTCAGAATACATTAGATATTGGGTGTATATCATTCAAATGAGAAATTGCTCTGGCATATATATATATACATATATATATATATATATATACACACACACACATATATATATATATATATATATATATGTATATATACATACACACACACACACACACACACACATATATATATTTCATTGACTCATTCTATTTCTCTGAGGTATTGCCAACGTTCATTTATCTTTCATTTGTCCAGTATCTATTGTATCCCACAGCTGATATCAACCCCTTTGATAAGGATAGTGTCTTAACAATTGAGCTTCCTTCTGCCAGACTTTCTATTTCCCCATACTTTAACTCTAGTAGCAAAGATCTTTCTAAAAGTGAACAGTAGCTTTTCCACTGTAATAATTATTTGCAGCGTTCTAAGTGTACTGTAAGTCAACTCTAAGACCTTCATGTACAACAAGGACATGCATGTTCTTACACCTGTCCCAGACTTTAGTGTTTCCCAGGAGCCCCTAATAATTATTCCATCTCCTCCCTGATTTAATACCTTCACGTGGGCTCCAGGCGGAGCTCAGGGCCAGCAAGGCCGCTGCGAGCAGGACCACCAGCATCTTGGCGGAGGCTCTGGAGTCGCTCCCGAGTCTGTGCTGGGGAAAGCAAGGCCGCTGCCTTTATAAGGAGGAACAGAAGAATGGCGCCTTTGAGCTCCTTAATGGTCGACCTCATCCCGACACACCAGGATGCCCTGCTTCCCTGACTCTTCTCTGGGAAGTTAGCCCAACAGGGAGGTTGTCACTGTGTCATTTCTAAATGGTACAGCATCTACCTTGTATGTCACTGTGAAGGAACACGGTCTGTGTCCTAGTGATGAGCCTATATAATGTAGTTGATGTTCCATCCTTATTTGAGCTTGCAGCTGGTTAACACTATGATGATCTGACCATGTTTAGGGAGGTCTTGTTACCACACACACATGCATATTGTGTCAGCAATTTTCTTATTACCAAGAATAAAGATAGCCACTCCCTGTGCTATTGTGTCCCAGACTCCATCAAACATGTCACCTTGTGTGTAACATTCACCTGAATGTGTTGCTCAATTCTATAATGAGAAAGAACAGCTCACTTGGATGCATAATAAATAACAATGAAGCTTGGCCTGCTCAGCCCAGAAAGGTTGTGTAGAATTCATGTGATCTCACTCTAACTAGCAAAACTGTGCTACTAAAACATCCTTTCCTTGGGCTGGAGAGTTGGCTCAGTGGTTAAGGCACTTGCCTGCAAAACTGAATGATTCAAGTTAGATTCCCCAGGACCCACATACCAGAAGCACAAAGTGGTAAATGTATCTAGAGTTTGCAGTGGCTGGAGGCCCTTGCACGCCCATTCTGCCTCTCTCTCTCTCTCTCTCTCTCTCTCTCTCTCTCTCTCTGCTTGCAAACAAATAAAAACTTACTTATAAAATCTTTTCTTATCCCTGTCCTCTTGTGTTATTAAGCAAAATCTGCTCTAGTAAGTCCCTGTGTTAATTTAATCACACCAGAATGAAGGCTAGATTCTTTTTTAAAAAAATATTTTTTGTTCATTATTTATTTATTTATTTGAGAGTGACAAACACAGAGAGAAAGACAGATAGAGGGAGAGAGAGAGAAGGGGCACGCCAGGGACTCTGGCCACTGCAAACAAACTCCAGACATGTGCACCCCCTTGTGCATCTGGCTAACGTGGGACCTGGGGAACCGAGCCTCGAACCGGGGTCCTTAGGCTTCACAGGCAAGAGCTTAACTGCTAAGCCATCTCTCCAGCCCTGAAGGCTAGATTCTTAAACGAACCATAGAATGCTGGGCTTTTAAGAGTAATCCTGGATTTACCACTTGACTGGAGCATTAAATTAGACTGTGTTTGGGAACAATTTCTTCTCGGAATCATTTTCAACCCCTCATGCATGGTTGATTGGCTGCAGACATGCAGAAGGGTGGGGTGCCTTCACCTTTGATGTCTCAGATATTCTGCCTTCATGGTGTGACTCACGTGCACATTCCATGTAGATTTCATCTTCAACAAAGTGCACATGGCAGCATTCTCATGGGTCATCTCCCCAGCCCACACGCTCATTGTCATTCTGTGCCCTAAACCAAGTCCCCCCGGGCTTCCTTATCATCCTAAATCTGCCCCTTTCAGTTTCCTCTATGTTTTCAAGCAGGGTCCTCTTTATGTAGACATGCCTAACTGAATTTGTGATCCTCTCGCCTCATTTCCTCATTGTGATTACAGTACTGAGCCACAACACACAACTCTGTTCTTCCCTGTCATTGTTTAATTCTTATATTGAAATTTTGTAGCGAGGTCCTGTCTTCTCAACAGTCTTCCTGTGGTAAGTGTACTGCCTGCTTTCTGTTCTCTTGCTCTTTATTCTGGTGCATATAGGAGTTAACTAATCCATCATCCCGCGGGAAGCCTAAACAAGCACGCTGGAGCCACTGTCTTCCTTCTAGAACTGTGTGGGGCTCTGTGATCTCTCAGTTTGTATGAGGCTTGGGAAATTCGAGGAGAATTTGGATAGAGGTAAAGGAGGGAGTGTCACGTGATTGTGAATCTTAAGATCAAGCCTTGTTCGGTGTGGTCCTGTCTGCATGATCACGAAGACTATTACAGCCAAGTCTCCTCACAGTGAGCTTTGCCACAGTTTCTCTGACAGGGCGGGATGACCAGGCCGATGGTGTATGCCCGGGAGGCCACGGGTATATTCCGAAGGGGGAATACGTTAGCGCTTTGCTATTCTTCCCTGTTCAACTAACAAACAGAGTCGTTGTCTCTGTGCTTATTGTCCTTAATGGTACTTGGTCCTAGTGTTACGGAAAAGGGAGGCTCAGAGAACTGACACCAGAGACTGCATGCAGAAATAAGATGAAAGTGTATCTTCACATCATAATAGGCCCCAGGAACTCTCTTCCAAAGCTTGGACCCTGATTCTGAGGGGTGCATAGCTTATAGACCTTATCTTGGATTACCCTCAATATTGTGAAGTCTCAGAGTCCTGCCCTCATGCCCACGACTCTGAATACGAGATAGGCAAGTTTTACAAAAATGGGAAAACGGTCAGTTAGCGGACAGGTGCCTGCAGCTGTGCTATGGAGATAAAAAGAAGCACAAGATTTACAGCACAGTGCAGGATACAAAATGCAACACAAACCATGACCATAAAATAATTAAAGAAATGGAATTGGACATAACCAACACAAACGACTGTACAGTACTGAGCAAGACCAGCACAAAAGTCCATTCAGTGCAGAACAGAACTCTGCAACGGTGGCTCCTAAGTCTCCTTACCCCAATTTCCGTCTCACCAGCAGGTTTGCTCTGTTTATTATTATGGCTATTTTTGACTTCTAGAGACACTGTGTAGTAACGAAACTGGGAATGGGTGCTCCCAGGTGCTTGTGGTAGACTTTCAGAGGGAAAATGAAAGTCACGGATAAAGAGCAGAGGGGGGAACCCAGACATTATGTGGAGTCTGAGAAAGCTGCAGACCACAAGGAAATTAGACTTGTCCTTGGCACTTTATGGGTTCCAGAACAGATTCTGCCAAGTCTCTCATGCCTTGATTCTTTCCTTGACCTTCTCCATGTGCAATGTGTGGGAAAGAAATTTATTTTCATAAAGGGGAGCAGAAGAATGCACCTTTGAGCTCCTTGATGGTTGATCTCACTCCTGACACACCAGGATCCCCTGCATCCCTTGTTCCTCTTTGGGATGCTAGCCCAGTACGATGGGATGGGGAGGAGGTTGTCACTGTGCAATTTATAAGTGTTACATCATGTAACTTGTACATCAGCATGAAGGAACATGGTACAGTACAGATCATGCCTGGAAACAATTTTTAAAAATCTACAGTATTAGATATAGCCAGCACAAGCAACTGTACAGTACAGGGCATGAACAATACAAAAGTCTATTCCATATAGGACAGAAATTTGGGACAATAGCTTCTAAATCTCCTTATCTCAATTTCCATCTCACCAGCGGGTTCCTCCTGTTTATAATTATGGATATTTTTGATTTCTGAAGATGCTACATAGTAAGGAAACTGGAAATGTGTGCTGCCCAGGTAGCTTGTGGTAGACTTTCAGAGGGAAAATGAAAGTCATGGATGAGGTTCAGAGGGGGGAGACAGACACTGTAAGGTCACCGTAAAGCTGCACAGCACAAGGAAGGCAGCCCTGTCCTTTGCTTGGTGGGTTCCAGAAGAGATCCTGCCAAATCTTTCGTGTCTTGAATCTTTCCTTGACCTTCTCCCTCATCAACAAAGCATGAAAAAGAAAATTTCACCTAGGAACCCACAACACAATCACGAGTTAAGAAAGAGCTGATAAGGAAGTGTGTCATGGAGGGAGGCATTAAGCAAGGAAAAGCCGGGAGCAAGCAGCCCAGGTTTCCATGGTGAAGGCAGCCCTCAGGACACTTGCCCATTGCTGGTAGCAGGGCAGGAGTTTAGGCTACTCAGACGTGGGCTTTTTAAGTGTCGCAATGGGACAGAATTCCTGGCTTGTAAAACTTCGAAAGCTTCTTGATTTGTGAGGAGAGATGGTTCAGTAAAGTGCTTGCCATTCATGTATGAATAGCTGAGTTTGGATTCCAAAATCTGCTGTTAATATCTGATGCTGCGGTGCTTGTGTCTGTGATCCCAGTGCAGCTAGGGTGGGATGGGAACCAGACCCTGGAGAACGGCCAGGAGGCTTGTGAGCCAGCAAGCCTAACAAACACAGCCATGAGCAGCAAGAGACCCCGCCTCACCCAAGTCACACACAAGCAAATCTAACACACACACACATCACATACACACACATCCAAGTCACATGCACACACACCCAAATTGCACACACACCCAAATTGCACACACACACACACAAATCATATCCCCTAAATCTCTCTCTCCCTCTCTCTCTCTCTCTTTCTTTCTTACACACACACACATATCCTTCACATTAAAACAAAGCTTCTTGATTTTTTAATCCTCAGCATATTAGCTAAATTGATGGAAGTCTAGTGGTTTATAAGTAAGTAGCAAATCACATACACTCTCTCCAAATCTAAGCACATCAGAAGTAACAGTTTCTGCTTAAAAGATGGAGGAAGAATTAGCCCAAGCCCTTGACTTAATAAGCAACAGGCCTGCCTCTGTGAAAGCCTCTTGCTGATCAGTCCTCAACCCAGTGCCTTCCATGTGAGCTGCTGGAATCGCCTTAGTGAGGTGGTTCAGAGGCATCTGCCACCACTCCTCACCACGTTGGGAAGCAAAGTTGGCATGAAGACTCTCTCTCTGACTAGAAAATGAGGTACAAATGTCCAGGACTTTTCATTAGAGTTCAAGGTCAGGCCCCACTTTGGTAAGAGAATTAGTAGTGACAAATCTCATTTAGGAGAACAAAAGAAAATAACTCCTTTCCCATGTGAAGGGCCTGGGAAAAAAAAAATCAAAACTATTGAAAGAAAAAGAGAAAAGAAAGTTCAAGAAGCTTCTGCCATGTGGGTAGTGGAGGAGATAAAGGAACCCAGAGGAAATTAAGGTCTAGCGGGCCCTCCCACCTGGGCTTGGGCCTTGGCCAACCCAGCCCAGGCCTAGTCAAGGGAAAAACTCACTCACAGCTGGAAATTCCAAGTGGTCAGAGAGCCTGCCCTCCCCTTGCAAAGGTATTTCAGGAAGAGGCTAGCCCTGGACCCACCACATTCCTGGGGCTGAACCTGATGGACCACAATGTTTCCTGTGACAGACCTCCCTCCCAGGTGGACATCTGTTTGTGGTGAAATAGGTCTAGGGAACTAGGCAAGAGATAAGAAGTCAGATGATCTTTCACTTCTAGCAAGTGCAAACTTCCCTGCCTTTGTTACCTTCAGAAGTCCAATCACCCTGAATGTGTCCCCCAACAGCAATTTCTTAACGTTATTCCTTGAACACTGCTGAACAAGGCACACATTTCACCCCTTACAAATCACGCAGTGACAACCAGCCTGTCTTGCTGGGCTAAGTACCAAGAGAAATAAAGGATGCAAGGTATCCCTTTGGCCAGAGGTGACACCATCCAGCAGGAGCTCAATGGCACCATTGTTAAGCTCCTCTTTAAAAAGGGAGCTGCTTCCTATCCTCGATCCCAGTCTTGAGAGCAACTCCGGAGCCTCCTGCAAGATGCTGGTGGTCCTGCTGGCAGCGGCCTTGCTGGCCGTGAGCTCAGCTCACTACTCAGGCAATGGTATAAACCAAGCCTGGGGATGGGGAGAGGGCTGGTGCTTGGAGCCTAGGGGACCATAGTGCAGAGCAGCGTGGGAGAAGGGAGGGAATGGGATGAGAAGAAAGGTAAAGTTTCAGAGTTATGAGGACAAAGATAGGTCCTTGAAGAACTGCACAGCTCTGAGGGAAGACTTGGCCTCTTAGGCAGCATGTCATTACTTTGTCCCACTCTGCGTCTCTTCTGTCCTTTTAATTTATGTATTTGAAAGAGAGTGTGTGAGAAAGAAAACAGCAGATAGAGAGAATGCGTGTGCCAGAGCCTCTAGCCACTGCAAACAAACTTCGGATTCATGTACCACCTTGTGCATCTGGTTTTACATGGGTACTGGAGAACTGAACTTGGGTCCTTTGGCTTTGCAGGCAAGCACCTTAACTGCTGAGCCATCTTTCCAGCTCCTTTCCATCTGTTTTTATTGAGAAATTTAGTATACGAACATATTTTGTGATTTGATCATATTTCCATTTCATTATCCTCTTTTCTTCCTCTCTTCCCCTGCTCTCCTTCTTTTGAGAACCTTCCTTTTCAATAGCCCTTCGTCTGCCTTTAAAGGCAGACATTCTTTGGAAACTGTAAGTCATCTAAGCTCTCCTTTATTGACAAACTAAAGGAACAACACTCATTCCAAGAGCTTAAAGAGGAGGAATTCCACATCATCCGTATAGAGTAAGAGTTTCCCATGAACAGAAGGTGGGCATGCCTGAGGCCAGCAGCTGAAAGGTAGTTCTGAGAGAAGAGGAATACGGTAAGGTCAGAGAGGTGAAAAGGGAAAAGCCCAGGGTGCTCACGTCTTCTATGCCGTACTCAACAGAGGCTGAGGATTCCAGTGAAACCTTCATTCAGCAATTTCAGAGACCACCTCTTGGGGGACACCCACCCAGACCCCCTTTGGGTAATGAAACTGAAGAGGGTTTTCCTACAAGACCACCACAAGCAGAAAACAACCAGACACAGTCTCGTCCTCCTCGCCCTGACCACCAGCAAAGACCACCACATCATGGAGGCAACCAGACACAGTCTCGTCCTCCTCGCCCCGACCACCAGCAAAGACCACCACATCAAGGAGGCAACCAGACACAGTCTCGTCCTCCTCGCCCCGACCACCAGCAAAGACCACCACATCAAGGAGGCAACCAGACACAGTCTCGTCCTCCTCGCCCCGACCACCAGCAAAGACCACCACATCAAGGAGGCAACCAGACACAGTCTCGTCCTCCTCGCCCCGACCACCAGCAAAGACCACCACATCATGGAGGGAACCAGACACAGTCTCGTCCTCCTCGCCCCGACCACCAGCAAAGACCACCACATCATGGAGGGAACCAGACACAGTCTCGTCCTCCTCGCCCCGACCACCAGCAAAGACCACCACATCAAGGAGGCAACCAGACACAGTCTCGTCCTCCTCGCCCCGACCACCAGCAAAGACCACCACATCAAGGAGGGAACCAGACACAGTCTCGTCCTCCTCACCCCGACCACCAGCAAAGACCACCACATCAAGGAGGGAACCAGACACAGTCTCGTCCTCCTCACCCCGACCACCAGCAAAGACCACCACATCAAGGAGGCAACCAGACACAGTCTCGTCCTCCTCGCCCCAAACCCCAATAAAGAGGTAATGAGACACAAGCTTTCTAATTCCATGCTGTGTGGTCCCTGGGACCCCTTCCATTTTCGTAAGGGGTATACCATAAAAGCCTCTACAAGGCCAAATTTCCCAGTAAATTCAATTCAGGGACAAGTAGGGTTAGGGTTCACATTTTAGCACAAGTTCTTTTCCTGCTTCTTTTTTGTTGTTGTTGTTTTTCGAATTAGGGTCTTGCTCTAGCTCAGGCTAATGTGGAATTCACTATGTAATCTCAGGGTGGCCTCGAGCACATGGCAATCATCCTTCCTCTGCCTCCTGAGTTCTGGGATAAAAGGTGTGCACCACCACATCTGGTTTGCATAAGTTCTAATTCTTATACTTACCTAAAGTTTAAAGTGCCCAAAACTGAACTATGTACAATGTCACGGAATGCATTTCTAAGCACTTTATTCATCTGTTATGGGGTTGGAAATAAGAAACTTTTTTTTCTTTTCTTTTTTTTCTCTAGGTAGGGTTTAGTCTAGCCCAGGCTGACCTGGAATTTACTATATAATCTCAGGGTGGCCTCTAGCTCATGGTGATCCTCCTTCCTCTGCCTCCCTAGTGCTGGGATTAAAGGTGTGTGCCACCACACCTGACAAGACACTTTAAGAAGCTTTCCAAGGTAGTCTCTCTTTTAATGTGATGTCATTATCTTTTTCTCCAATTATGAAGGTCTTGTGTAGTTATTGCTAGGCACTGTGAGGTCTTGGATATCGAGGCCAAATTCTGTCTGGACAGTTGTATGTAAGGAGTGATACCCTTCCTTTGGCTCTGACATTCTTTCTGCCACCGCTTCTGCAATGGACCCTGAGCCTTGGAGGGTGTGAGATGCTTCAGGGCTGGACACTCCTCCATCCCTTCTTCCAGCTCTGTGTTGCCTTTTGGGTCACCCCAGTGGTCATCAGCATCTGAAAAGAGAAGCTTCTCTAACCAGAAGTGAGAGTAGCATTAATAGATGAGTATGAACATTAAGTGAAGTGCTTTCAGAGCCATTTGGTGAGAGTAATATATATGCATTTATCCAGAAAAGAGCAGGCTTTATACCCTTAAGACTCATGACTTCCCCTGACATAGGCTTTTGATTATGTTTTCAGTGCCAGGCATGTATTCCCTTCCATAGAGTGGGCCTCCAGTCCAATTAGAGAGTAGTTGGTTTCCCCCAGAGCAGACATGTCACTGTTGCACTTGTTCAGTCATGTATCCACACCCACTGTTCCGAGGTGTGCTTTCAGAGGACTGTGTTTCCGTGTCTCACTTGCACTGGCCTGTGGGACCTGTGCCTCTCTGTGTCCTCGGCATCCTTGATCAGACTGAGTGACTCCCCACTTCACAATCTCCCTCACTGCTCTCAGGCCAGTTTTGTCCTACACTCCGGCTCAATGTCCTTGCTAAATGATCTTCCTGTCTGACATTCATCTAGCTTTGTGAAATACATACTTGCTCAAATTAACAAATGATCTGGCAGAAAAGAATGATGTGAGGCTAAATCAGAAAGGCGTATTTCATCACCCCTCCATAGTCTCTGAAACCCCTGTTGGGATGACTCAGCATCATCTTGGAAACATTGCCAACATCATCATTTTTATCATATTGCATTGATACAATGATTTACATGAGCACCTTTTGTTCTTATTTTTAAGTAACATTTTTTTATAAACTTATTTATTTATTTATTTATTTGACAGAGAAAGAGGGGTAGAGAGAGAGAAAGAGAAAGAGAGAGAGAATGGGTACCCCAGGGCCTCCAGCCACTGCAAACGAACTCCAGATGTGTGTGCCCCCTTGTGCATCTGGCTAATGTGGATCCTGGTGAATTGAACCTGGGTCCTTAGGCTTTGCAGGCAAACACCTTAACCACTAAGCCATCCCTTCAGCCCTCATGTACCTTTTTTTTTTTAGAAAATTTCTACCTAAGCTCAGAAAGATTTAAAGTTCTTGCCTGGGAATTTTATCTTCTTTTCTTCCTTCTTCTATCTATGATTTCCTAATTTTTCTGCCTGATTATTCATTACCACTGATTTCTCCATTTGTTGTATTCTTCTTTTTCTTGTATAAAACTTTGCAATCAGACACGCTACCACTGCAACAGGAGGTCCAATAGACACCGTGTAGTGTTCTGTCAAGGAAACGTTCCGTAATTTCTATAATCAACTCCTGGTGTCATTAGTATACTTTGCAATGACCTTTATTTTTTGTTTTGTTTTTTTTGTTTTTTGCTTTTTTTTTTTTTTTTTTTTTTTTTTGAGGTAGAGTTTCACTCTGGTTCAGGCTGACCTGGAATTCACTATGTAGTCTGAGGGTGGCCTCAAACTCACGGCAGTCCTCCTACCTCTGCCTCCTGAGTGCTGGGATTAAAGGCATGCACCACCATGCCCAGCCTGAAATGACCTCTTTTGGAATTATTGTGCAATGATCTTTATCAATTTCAATAGCAACTAAAATATCAACCACCTAAAAACAATCATTTCCTCTTAATACATATCATAGTTTGGAGCATATGCTATGCAGGTGCCTAACAGGAGTGAACAGAGCAACTTTAGGAAGGAAGATGGGCTCAAGAGAAGAAGTTGGCAGCCAAGTTGGGCCCTCACGCGACTCATGTTAGTGATACAGCAGGGAGGTTGAGAAACCTTCTACCACTCACCTCTATAACGTTCCTTGCTTTTTTGTCTTGGACAGAAAATGTGAAGGCAGTATCCTTCAGAAGAGCCTGTCGTTGGATCTGGCATGATGGTGATTCTCTGTGATGTCAGCCCTTGAGAGGCTGCGGCAGAAGGCTCACGAATGCGGTGTACCTGAGGCTGCCTAATGAACCCCTGCCTCAAAATATGGATCAAAGGGTATTATCCTATTGCAACAATGCAGTCAGAACAGTATGCTCGGCATCACAATAAAGCATGCAGCTGCAGTTTCTTACTGTTGTCTTCTTTGTTGGTGGTCAGGGGAGAATTTGAGGGCCACAGGCACAACATAAAAACATCCAAGACACTACACACAAATGCTTTTAGCAAGCTTCATCCCCTCTTCACACACAACCCAGCCATCATATGAAAGACTTATTTCCATTTTTTCTGAGTTTTACAGAGTAAAGGAGATTAATGCAATTAATTTATAAATATTTAATTTTTTTAATTTTTAGAGATATAAGGACTATATGCATGCAAAGAAATGATCCTTAAAATTTCTAAAGCAATTAGCCCTCTTCCTGAGGTATGAATTTCACTACCTGTAGCTTCTCCTATGAACCTGGGTCCTTTGGCTTTTCAGGAAAACACCTTTACCTCTAGGCCATCTATCCAGCCCTAATCCTGTTTTGTTCTTGGTTTGTCGTGTGAAGAAATCCACTCAAAGTCCTTCCACAAAGGAAAAATGAAAAGCCTTTTGGCCGCGGCTATGTGCCAGCTCAGACTCATCAAAATAAACAGCAGGGAGTGTACTCGGAATAAGAATCAGCTTCCTAACTGATAAGACAGCAGCACTGGAAACGTGGAAATGTGTCTTCTCTAGTGCAAAAACAAAAGTTCCTGATAGTTGGCACAGTGAGAAATAATCTCCTGACAGGCAATGGTACAGACAGATGGGCCTCAGTGGGCTATTGGAAGTGTCAGCATGGGTTTGGGCCACGTGGCTGCTTCTTTTTTTTATGATTACATTTTAAACTTTTTATTGACAACTTCCATAAATATAAGCAATACACCATTATCACAATCAGCTCCCACCACCTTCCCTTATGCCTTCCTAAATCCTTCTTCCACTGAATCCCTTTTTCTTTCCAACCATATATATATATATATATGTATATATATATATATATATACATATATAATACATATATATGTATATATGTATATATGTGTATATATATGTATATACTATATATATACATATATAATACATATATGTGTGTGCATATATATGTACACATATATAATACATATATATATATATATATATATATATATATATATATATATATACACACACATATATATAATTTGAGACCGAGAGAGAGAGAGGAAGAGAGATAAAGAGAGAGGGGGAGGGAGGGAGGGAGAGAGAGAGAATAGGTTTGCCAGGGCCTGCAGCCACTGCAAATGAAATCCAGCTCATGTGCCACCTTGTACATCTGGCTTTCATGGGACCTGGAGAATCAAACCTGGGTCCTTAGGCTTCACAAGCAAGTGCCTTAGTCGCTAAGCCATCTCTCCATGGCTGCTTCCTGAATTTATCACATATTATGAAAATTTAATAAATTCTCTTCTATACCTAGACATGCATTCTACTGATGTGTCCCTCTAAAGAACCCTCATTCAAACACCTCCATCCACTTAGAATAGAACTGAAATACAGTTTCTTATTATCTATAAATGTAAGGTGTAGATTACTTGGAAAATTGTTTTGTAAGTAAAGGTTAGGATTCAGTTTAAGCATATATTCTAGAAAATTCTCAAAACAAGTTTACTTGTGGGGCACAAGATATGGAAATCTTATGATCTCATGAACAAGCAAAATACACAAAATGAGAAGAGTTTCCAATCTCTGAGCGGAAACAAGGGTTACTATGACAGTTATTCATGGAGTGTCTAAAGTCCTCTTCCTTCTCAGTCTATGCCATTTCTCTGAAAGATCTTAGGACAAGATGGACCTTGCAACCTAAGCTTAAGTAATTTCACAGAAAATTCAAGACAATAAGTAGTGGAATTAGTCGATAGCAGCATCTTTGTATGAAGGGCAGGCAAAAAATGATACCAGGAGCCTTTGTATGGGAAATAGAAACTTTGTATGGACACATCACGTGTTAGTACAATCGTTTCCCTCCTCTCTGCCCTCTTTCCACTGTGGGCCATCCTCAGTGGGGTGGCTGGTACTCCCCCTAGGGTTGTGGTTTATGAGATATGAGAGTATAAGCCAGTCATTGTAAAGTGTATGGGGGAGGGCAGTGTCTCTGGACATTTCCTTCCACTCTGTGGCTCTTACAATCTTTGCACCACCTCTTCAGGAGTCTCCATATTGATTTCTGTAGTGTCTGTACAAGTTTGCACTCTCACCCACAGTGAAAAGGATCCTCCTTCTCTATATCCTGGCCAACATTTATTCACATTTGATTTTTTAATAATTTCCAACCTGAGTGGAGTAAAGTGGAATGTCATAGTTCTTTAATCTGCATTTCCAGGCTGGAGAGACGGTTTAGTAGTTAAGGCATTTGCCTGTGAAGCCAAAGGATCCAGGTTCACCTCCCCAGGACCTTTGTAGCCCAGATGCACAAGGTGGCACATGCATCTGGAGTTCATTTGCAGTGTCTACAGGCCCTGGCGTGCCCCTTCTCTCTTTTCTCTTTCTCTCTCTTTGCAAATTAATGAATAAAATAATAATATAAAAACAAATCTGCATTTCCCTGATGGTTAAGTACGTTGAACATTTCCTTAAGTGATTATTAAGCATTTGTATTTCTTCCATTGAGAATTCCCTATTCAGTTCTAGGTACCATTTTAGAGTTGAATGTTTGATTTTTTTTTTTAATTGTTTAGTTTCCAGAGCTCTTTGTAGATTTTACATATTAGGCCTTTGTCAGGGATATACCTGGTGAAGATTTTCTCCCATTCTGTTGACTCTGTTTATTGTAGGCTTGTCTTTTCAAAAGCTTTTAAGCTTCATGAGATCCCTCAGGTTGAGTGATTGTGTACTTTTTGGGGCGCTGAGTGTGTGTTTCTTAGTATACACAGTCCTAGCCAGTATGTGTTTGTATAATATTAATAATTCAAGAGAAAGAGAGAGATAGAAATAGATAGAGAGAGAGAGAAACATGTCCTGCCTCAGGCTCTAGGATAGAGATCAGGAATATGGTCATATCTAAGATATATTTTTCACGATTGACCCAGATGGACTCGCTAGTGGGCTGTGCTTATGGGAGTTAGAAAACAAACTTGCTACTTTTATGTTTTGAACAATGGCATGAAATGACTATCATTAACCAAGTATTGGGAGATGCTAGGAGCTGTATATTGTCCTCAACTTCTGAGTTTTATATCTTGAAGTCCTAGCCCACATTAGCTCAGAATATGTCTTTAGTGACTGGATCCTGAGGAAGATTTTTAAGATAAAATGGCAGGAGCAATTGAGTCTGCCTGTGGTCGTCACAGGGAGAGATCTTTGTGTCACAGAGTAACATGGGGACTCAAGTGAACCGAGGACTCTGGCAGGGGCTCACACTCTGTAAGCCAGGGAGACAGGCTTTCTAGGAAGTTCTTCCTTCTGCCACCTGCATCTGCATAAAATACATTTTGCTAGCAACTTTACCCTTCTGTGAACTTATTTTGCCATTTCTAGTAGACTAAGGAATAGTGAACAGGAAGTGGAATGTGGAATTCATGAAATGTATCCATGGAATTAAATGCAAGGTCCACATTCCAGGAGTTAAATGACTATAGAGAGGAGGGGAAGAGAGGGAAGGAGAGGCACCTACTGGTGCCCAAGGGCCTGCTTCAGTCTGAGTAATTGTGCCATCTTGCCCTTTGTCGCTGGTGATCATCGGGTCTTTCAGTTCTTCCACACCCTGTTTGGGTGGCGTCCTGTAAGTTCACAGGCGACCTCTTTGCTTTCAGGATGCACTAATCTCTTTCACACGTTGCTGACACCAGAGAAGGTCACAGAAAGAGCATTACTTAAGTGATATTTAGCGGATCATGTACTCTGTTTCAGGACCCACCAAGCCAAATATGAGGCTGACTTCCACCTGGACTGTCGTATGGGTCTATACAATGTCACCAAGTCTTTCTGATTCTCTCCTCTGCTCCTTCACTATGACCTTTCTTTACCACCTGAGGGTCTCTACCATGACAAGCCACCTAGCCAGGACTACACATTCCCAGGTCCCCTTTTCCAGAATGCCATGGCAGTAAACAGAGGGATCTGGGGGGAAATGCACCTACCATCTGCCTCCTACGAAGACTATAAACCCACGGAGAACTGTGCCATTTTTATATTGCTAGTTAATGATGGCCTAGTGCTTATACATTCCCTTTTCATAATATATCTGTAATTATGGCATGGGAAAAACCACCAGGCTAGTCATCCTTTAAAGTGCACACAATCTGTAACATTACTTAGCAGACCGTCCTACAATATTCTCTGCACCTCTTCTGGAAAGAGTAGGGACAACACTCATGTGCAAAGCATAGGTCCCCATCATCCACTGTCGACAACGAGACTATCTTTAGGATTTTAGGTCACATGACCCTCCCTGCCACACACCAATGTACTTTTAAATTTTTATTTATATTTATTTATTTATCAGAGTGAGAGAAAGAGATAGAGGGAGAGATTAAGAGAGAATGAATGGAAGAGCCAGGGCCTCTAGCCACTGCAAATGAATTCCAGATGCATGCACCACTTTGTGCATCTGGCATACATATGAACTATGGAGTTGAACCCAGGGCCTTAGACTTCACAGACAATTTCCTTAACCACAAAGCCATCTCTCCAGCACTGAAATTTCTTTTATAAATTGTCGCAAAACCTACACTGCAAAGAGTAACCACACAAGCCCTCTATGGGGCTTGAAATGATAAGAAAGGGAGAGCTCAGATGGCTAACCTTACACATTTCAATCTTCCATTAAAGGAAGGAGCAGATGAGTCCTATGTATAACAACATAAATCATAGAAAGAAAGCACTTCAGGTATCCTATGGAAACCTGGAAATGCAATGTTTCTAAATTTTGAAATGAAAATGAAAAAGAAAACATGTAAATCACAGAACCATACAATTGTTTGAAAAAAATTTTAAGTGAATTTTCCCAAATAAAGTTGGAAAACCCAGATATAAGTGGTGAATAAACCTAAGAGGATGTATCTGAGTTTTTGAAATAGAAATAAAAGTTTAAAAACTTTTTTTTTTCAGATTCAACATTTAAATTTTTTTCCCCCTTCCTTCCTTAGCTTGGACCTCTGCTAGTTTAAGGTAGTCAGCATATTTAGCAAGTTGGCAGCTGTTCACCTGGGCAAGCTAGTAATCTATATTAGAAAATGTTTTTGATTCAAACCTTTCTGAGGCTGGCTGTTCCATCTCCCAAGTC
Source organism: Jaculus jaculus (assembly GCF_020740685.1). NCBI lineage: Eukaryota > Metazoa > Chordata > Mammalia > Rodentia > Dipodidae > Jaculus > Jaculus jaculus. The sequence continues at coordinate 4,313,666 of NC_059124.1, read as the reverse complement.
TGCATGTGACCACATGCCTGCTTTGGTCCAAGGTACAGGCTGTTTCTATCGGTTTTCCTTTTTATGACATTAATTTTTTTTTCAAGGTAGGGTCTCACTCTATCCCAGGCTGACCTGGAATTCACTATGTAGTCTCAGGGTGGCCTCGAACTCCCAACGATCTTCTTACCTCTGCCTCCCGAATTCTGGGATTAAAGGCATGTGCCACCATGCCCAGCTTTTTATAACATTATTTTAAATTGATTCTGAACATTACTGTGTAAACAAAACAAGTGTTGATCACTTTTCCCTCATGTTATCCTTTTACATTCCCTTTTCCCAGCCCCTTTCCACTGAGGGACTTCCTGAGAGAGGGTTAGTGATATTTCCCATGGGATTGTGATTGAATCAGTCATTCTCTGTGGCCAGGAGTGGGGGATGATGCTTTAGCATACTTTTTACCCTATGGTTCTTACAATCATTATGCACCCTTTTCAGGAATGTTCCCTGAGTTTGGCAGGTATGTTGTGAGCGTACATTATTGCAGAGTTCTCTACAAACTTTGGATTTCTGCTTTCATGAGTTATGATTGTCCTTAGTATCTATCGCTATTTCCCTGGAGATGTTGTCAGAGTAAAATAACTCATTTAAAAAAATGCAGTGGTGTTACTGAGTTCAATGAAGACCAGGAATAAATATAACACTTTTAACTGGGACAAGGCAAGTGGATAAAGGAGGAGGTAAACTTGCTGGAAACATCCATGAAAATGATTCCTGATATTTTTACGTTATTTCTAAATCCCTGAAATTTCATTCACGCACACTGGGAAGGAAGCGCAACGACCAGCACTTGCGTGGGATTGACTTTATTGAAAGAGGTGGAGATACAGTTGTGACCACATCATTCCAGTGGCCTGACTTTCTGAGGGAAGTTATCTTCTTATGTATTTTCTGAAATAAACAAATAACAAAGGTTAAAAGGATGAGCAGCCAGGGCAGGGGTTTCAAATCCCTTGTAACCACTGAGGTGAGGCATCGAGTAGCTCCTCTCTCCTCCCTTTCCTCTCCTCCCGTCTTCTTTCTGCTCACTCCCCGCTGTGATACTCTGCCCTGGACCTGTGCTGCTACTTGAGCTGGATCTTGCAAAACTCTGAGGATTTCTGAAGGCCAGATTTGAAGTAGGATATAAGATTGTTGCCAGTGGTCACAAAGCAATTTCTCACTTCATTGCAAGCCCATTTGCACACTGAGTGTGCACACCCACCCAGCACGATGGCTCTTCACAATGGCTATGTCAAGAACCATAGGACCCATAAAAAAAGTGAAAAGAATGGCAAACAAATGACTGGAAAAAAGTCACCCTCTGTCCATTCTCAGAAAACACCTTAAACACTTCTTTCTTTTGCTCTTTTTTTTTTTTTTTTTTCCTCCAGGTAGGGTCGCACTCTAACCCAGGCTAGAGTAGTCTGTAGTCTTAGGGTGGCCTCGAACTCACGGCGATCCTCCTAAATCTTGCCCCCCAAGTGCTGGGATTAAAGGCATGCGCCACCGCACCCGGCTCATTTCTTCCTTTTGCTATCGTATCTCTCCCGCTGATATCTTTTACTCTCCATTTATGACCTCCAATCCTAACCAGGGGAATGGCTGAAATGAGAGCCTTTCTCCTGTCTTCTGTTCTTTCTTCTCTCACTCACTGCTCAATACTAGCTAGTTCATCTTTATTACTTCCATGATTGAGGAGAGGGAAAAAAAATGCCCATTTGGTGTCAAAATTGGCTAGAGATTCTTGTGAAAGGTAATGTGGTCTAAATGGTGGCTAATAAGATGAATGACATAGTGATTTCTTTTTGTTTGGGGAGCTGGAGATCGAATCCATTACCTTCAGGCTTGCTAACAAACACTCTGCCTCTATGCCACCTACCAGCACTAAAAGTTGCAAGTAAAAATGTACAAGGATATGGAGACGGTTATGGAAACATGCCCTGTGATAATGAAAAACTGATAAAGCTTAATTGTCCAGGTGTTGCTTAGAGAAGTCATAGCAGAGCCATACAGTGGAATCATGGACAATCACAATCTAAAGAAAACACACAAACAATAAAAATAAAATTTGGAGGCAGTGTTGCTCAATGCAGAATTACTTTGGAGAGTTATAAAACCACCTGGGCAAATAAAATTTCCTACACAACTCTATGATATCTGAGAGAAAGGATTGAAATGGGGGCCCACCATTTCAACATGGTTCCAGTTGATTCACTGGACTATCATCATTGGAGAGTTGTAGGAGATAGGAATATTTATGAGAAATAAATTTGAATCAAACCTGTCATTGTGTCGGAGATTACTGAGGAGTTTGCCCTTGTGGAGGTCCCTGCTGCGGGCCTCCCTGCTGGGGTGGGCCTTGCTGGTTTCCAGGACGAGGAGGTTGGGGTCCCTGCTGCGGGCCTCCCTGCTGGGGTGGGCCTTGCTGGTTTCCAGGACGAGGAGGTTGGAGTCCCTGCTGCGGGCCTCCCTGCTGGGGTGGGCCTTGCTGGTTTCCAGGACGAGGAGGTTGGGGTCCCTGCTGCGGGCCTCCCTGCTGGGGTGGGCCTTGCTGGTTTCCAGGACGAGGAGGTTGGGGTCCCTGCTGCGGGCCTCCCTGCTGGGGTGGGCCTTGCTGGTTTCCAGGACGAGGAGGTTGGGGTCCCTGCTGCGGGCCTCCCTGCTGGGGTGGGCCTTGCTGGTTTCCAGGACGAGGAGGTTGGGGTCCCTGCTGCGGACCTCCCTGCTGGGGTGGGCCTTGCTGGTTTCCAGGACGAGGAGGTTGGGGTCCCTGCTGCGGGCCTCCCTGCTGGGGTGGGCCTTGCTGGTTTCCAGGACGAGGAGGTTGGGGTCCCTGCTGCGGGCCTCCCTGCTGGGGTGGGCCTTGCTGGTTTCCAGGACGAGGAGGTTGGGGTCTCTGCTGCGGGCCTCCGTGCTGGGGTGGACCTTGCTGGTTTCCAGGACGAGGAGGTTGGGGTCTCTGCTGTGGGCCTCCTTGCTGGGGTGGACCTTGCTGGTTTCCAGGACGAGGAGGTTGGGGTCTCTGCTGTGGGCCTCCGTGCTGGGGAGGGCCTTGCTGGTTTCCAGGACGAGGAGGTTGGGGTCCCTGTTGCGGGCCTCCCTGCTGGGGTGGGCCTTGCTGGTTTCCAGGATGAGGAGGTTGGGGGCCTCCCTGCTGAGGGCCTCCCTGCTGGGGTGGGCCTTGCTGGTTTCCAGGACGAGGAGGTTGGGGTCCTTGCTGCTGGCCTCCCTGCTGGGGTGGGCCTTGGTGAGGGCCATTACCTGGGTTCCCATGATGAGGTGGTCTTTGTGGGAATCCTGAAATGGGTGGTCTCTGATTTAGGTCTTGGAATGTGCTTTCAAATTCTGTGTGGAGTGAAATAATGGTATATGAGCTCAGTGATAATAGACTATCTTTCCCTTGAAACTCAATAAACTTATTATACACTGCCTTTTCCTGGATCCTGTCATTTGCCTACAACCTCCCCCATTTCCTCAATGAGACCTCCTTTGAAGAGCCGTTCTTCACCCACCAACTCCTGATGATGTCAGAGATCACATGTATCAACTCTCAGGGCAAACCTTTGAAGTCTTTGAAACTCAGAATACACCGAATATATTTTCTTATATTAAATGACACGAAAAATTGAATTGCAAATGTCAGTTATGCTGTCAGTTATCCTTTGGCACACCATCAGTTTTCTGAGTCCAAATCGAGACCCCCCATGCTATGTTGAAACAGAAGCAACCTGCTCCTTCCCTGGGCCTAGTTTAAGAGTATTAACCAGGAAAGAATAGACAAAAGAGGTCGTTCCAGTAAGATTCACTGAATAAATGTGACAGGTCTTTATAAGTTATGGGATCTCTTCTGAGGACATGGTTACAGAGAAAAGGGACAGTGATGCATCGGTGCCTTTTACACATGCTGGTTCTGTTGAGGGATTCTCAGCACCACACAGGGTCAGCGTTGGGAAGCTGCATTCTCACATTCTCTCAGCAGTCACTTCTATATGGTGGAGCTGGCAAACTACTTTTCTCAGTGAAGCCAGACCTCTTGGTTGTTCACACTGTTAGTCCTCCCCTGCTTAACGTACCCAGTATTAAGGATGGGAATGTTTGTAACTTTAGGGCACCTGACACAATTAAATGCTAAAAATAGGAAAAAATGACTTTAAGACATTATAGAGCTCAAAGTAAAAAAAAAAAAAAAAAAAATCCCGACTAAAGGAAATTGAGGATGAGGCAATGTTTAAGTGACCTTACAGATTGTATTTATAGATGACTGTGTTTTGGCTAGTACCTCAAAATCTAAATGCCTTTTGTTCTCCCTCCATTCCCTGTATTTGCACTACTAATGGGTCCTAAGTCCTCTACAATTTCAGTATAACATTTACATGTTCTTCTGCCTCCCCTATTTGCTGAATTCTTTTCTATATTTCCATGCCTCCCCAGAGAAAGAAAACAGGGATACACATTTGCATTAAATGTTACTTGTGTCCCTGATAACACACTGGGATTTTGAATGAGGGTAAGAGACAAATGTGAAAATTGATGTCTCCAGGTAGAGAGTTTCAAATTAATGATCACATTTGCCATCACTGAATTGGCCTTGCTGTGTTTTTCTCTCCATCTTCCCTGCATCCACTGAGCAGCAACGTGACACATCCCGTCCACCTACTCTAATGTCTTCAAAACTGGACGCCTCTCTGACCACCTCCCATAAGCATGCATCATCCTTCACAGTGCAGAAAGATGCACCTACAAATGGAGTTCTTGCGTTTTGCCTCTTGTAGTCGAAGTTCTTTATTAAAACTCAGACCGAATATTCAAAAGTCTAGCCTTGATATGGAATGATGGCACAGCTGCCTCACCCTTGTCTTCAAACTTTGAAGCCCCTTCGTTTCTCATCCTTCCCTTCTTCCCCTATGCGCATCTGCGGTGTGGTGTCCCAGTCTCAAGCAGGGGAAGGGTGCTCATTCCTATGTTCTCATACCTTCACGTGGGCTCCAGGCGGAGCTCAGGGCCAGCAAGGCCGCTGCGAGCAGGACCACCAGCATCTTGGCGGAGGCTCTGGAGTCGCTCCCGAGTCTGTGCCGGGGAAAGCAAGGCAGCTGCCTTTATAAGGAGGAGCAGAAGAATGGGCGCCTTTGAGCTTCTCAGTGTGATCTCACACTCGACAAAGCAGGATATCTTGCATCCCTGACTTCTTTCTGGGATGTCTGCCCAGCAGGATAGGGTAGAGAAGAAGTGGTCAATGTTACCTTTCTGAACATGACAGCATGTGACTTGGACAAAATTTGAAAGGAACAAGATGCAAGGCGTCAGCTTGGATATCCAAGTACAGTCATCTCTCTGAAGCCTTGTGCGTGGAGGGAGGTGTGTGCATGATGTGTGCACACATGTGTTTGTGTTGATCAGCAGTGGCCTACAGACAAAACTGAACATGGCGAATACCTCTAATCACTGTTACATTTCAACTTTGATCACTCCTGTGTGTCCCAATGTGTATGATATTTAGCCAAGAATAATGGGATTGAGGTTACTTCTGTTCAAGTCTTGGAACCCCTCACCTGTTTGGATATAACAAAAAAGAGAATGGCTTTCTGCTGGTACAACTTTCTCTTGATTTTTCCCACTAACAGATGCATGGCTTCTTAGGACCACAGGCCCTAAGTCACAACAATTACTACCCTGCTAGAAGTGGCCACAGCAACCGCCATGGGACAGCCACACATCTGCAACTTAAGTGCGTGATTCTTTGCTAAGTATGCTGTTTTATGTCTTTAGACTTCTTGTAGGAATTTTCCCTTTTGTAGAATGTCCTATGCCTATAAAAATGGATCTGGTCCCCATTTCCTTAGAAAACACACACACAAACACACACTTGCACACATATATTGGTTTTACAAGGTAGAGTTTCATTCTAGCCCAGGATGACCTGGAATTCACTATGTAGTCTCAGGGTAGCCTCAAATTCATGATAATCCTCCTACCTCTGCCTCCTTAGTTCTGGGACTGAAGGCCTATGGCAGATTGCCTAGACAACATTTTTACTCACTGCCACTGAAGGCTGATGGGCCACAGCTGTGGAGATGAACAAGGCGATCTGCTCTTCCTTTCAACAGGTCACGTCCATTGACATCTTACTCCCTTTTGAAGTGAAGGGACATCCTGAGCAGCAGGATTTATTTGCAAGGAGAGAGAGGAGAAGAGAGAAGAGAGAGAGCGAGAAAATTGGTCCACCAGGGCATGTAGCTACTGCAAAAGAACTCCAGACACATGTGCCACCTTGTGCATCTGGCTTTGCGTGGGTCCTGGGGAACTGAACCTGGCCCCTTTGGTTTTGCAGGCAAGCACTTCAACCATTAAACCATCTCTCCATCCCAGTCCTTGAATGTTTTAAGGAGAGCTTAATGCATCAGTCTTGAGGGAGCTTAGAAAGGAAGAATGCTGAGAGAAATATAAGCAATGAAAATCTGGTTCATGATGTTTCCAAGAGGAACAAGGACTTACCAAATATTTGGCGAGAACCAATTTGTATGATATTACAGCCCAGGGTCTGACTACATTCTTGCCCTTCCCTGAGGATGCCAATGCCTTTGAAAGAAAAAGAACCTGAACTCAGGATGCTGTTGAGGGGGATTCCCTGCTCAAAATCAATAGTCTTAGGTAAAAACAACTGTATCTTCAGTTGACGGGGCCAGGATGCTTCCCCACTGGTCCACAGAACTTGGAAGCATCCCCCAGGAGGTACTGGTTTTGCAGGCGTGAAAGACACAAGGTAAGGGTGGGGTGTGGTGAAGAACGCTTGTGCCATGGTTCCAGAGAGCTGCTGATACCAGGCACTTTCTGTCAAGGTCAGGGTCCCTGTAAGACAACCCTGTGAGGTCACTGAATGATTCCATGAATATGAAGGTACATTTCACTGAAGATCCTAGGATACTGGAAATGCCAGAACCATACAATGTCTGTGATGAAAGTCGCAGGTTCAGAGTGGAGCTGCCGCAAGAAAAGTTCTGCGTGCTGCAGGAAGCAGAGGTAGGACAATCTATTCAAGGGTCTTGGAACTCACGAAATTGAGCTATAGGATGTGGGCTTGCCTGCAGGGCGTCGGTCTTGTGGTATAATCTGTCCTGGCCCTATGCAGACCTTCATGAAACAGTCTCTCTAAACCTACAGATGGAAAAGAAGAGACTCTGAGTTGCTTATGACAAGACCAAGCAATCCACACTCAAAAAGGAAGCTGACCTTGAAACACAAAGGAGCTGGGAAGTTTCCTTGGCTAGGAGGATCAGGAGTTCAGGGTTAGCCTCAGCTAATCAGTTCAAGGCCAACCTAAGCTGCATGCAACCCTGCTTCCAGAAAAATAAAGATAGGAAGGAAAAAAGAAAAAAAGGAACAAAGAAAGGAAGGAAGGAAGGAAGGAAGGAAGGAAGGAAGGAAGGAAGGAAGGAAGGGAAATTTAAATAACCAAGTTTCCTTCAGTGACTGAACTTCTATCTCATATTTTTATGTTTATATATTTCATATCCTACCAATAAATATTTAATTTATTCTTTGAGTAGTGTTAGACATTTAGATGGATTTGTTACACTTTTCAGGTGAGGGAATCAATGACTAACATGGCACAGTGTCTTACTCAAAGTCACACCCTTTATCACTGGAGTTAGGATTTACTTTAGAAAAGGAGAGCGATAGGAAGACAGAGGAAACATGAAGAATGAGAAAATGGACTATCCATGAGAGCATTTTAGAATTCATATTACCTAATTATTTTCAAAGACAGATTAATTTGTTTCTAATTCTAAGAAAAGTTCTGATTTTCTCAGAAGTTTTGGAACACTTTCTAAACTGTGTACATTTTCTATAAAATAGATATGAGGGCTGGAGAGATTGCTTAGTGATTAAGGCGCTTGCCTGCAAAGCCTAATAACCCTGGTTTGATTTCCCAGTGCCCATGTAAAGGCAGATGCAGCTGGAATTCGTTTGCAGTGGCTGCATGCCCTGGCGTGCTCATTCTCTCTAGATCTCTCTGTCTGAATATCTCCCTCTTGCAAATGAAAAAAAAATATTTAAAAATAGATATGAATTTATGTAAATATTATTGGTTATTTTTACAGGGACTATGGGAAAACTCAACAAATTCTTACATGCCTTGAATCGATACTCAGTAATGCTATCCTATTTGAAGCATTAATATAAGCTAATATATACGATGGTCAAAGCTTATTACATCTGGGGATTTTCACACCAATTGTCCGCCACATGTGCCTATTCAGTCATGCTTTCTTACAGTGAAAATTACTAGAGATCTATAGTATTTGTTACAGGAAGAGTGATTTTCCTGACATTTTGCTTTATGAATGAGGACACATTCTCTCCTATTTGTATGAGTTTATTATTATTGTTGTGGATGCCACATGCAGGTCAGGAATGTCAGAGAAGGCAAAAAAAAAAAAATGAATCCAATCTGTGCATATTTCCTTTTTTGGTTAGTTGTTGGCATCATTTCTCTCTAGGACAATCTAAAGAGAATGAGAAAGAAGATGCGCTGCAGGTTCTCTGATCCACCCCACACCATTCACCTGGGAGAAGCAGCAGCGGAGGCTGCCTGGGGTGAGCTCTGCAGGCCGGCCGGGCAGGAAGTGTACAGCCTACAGTACTGCACATGGCATCAGCGGCAATAACCGTTTTTGGGCTGGACGTGAGACCCCCTCAGTGGGAGCCAACTCATACCTGGTACTGGGAACCAAACCAGAATCCCGTGGATAGGAAACTCACAGACTCCAGAGAGTGCTGCTCTTTGGCTAAAAAGAATGCATACACACATCAAAAAGTCTCTCGGAAAGCTATGCTTATCCCTTAACCCAAGCTGCTCTCACTTTTGGTTTGAGAATATGTTGAACTTTACAGAGCAGACATGTGCGCCCCCTTGTGCATCTGGCTAATGTGGGTCCTGAGGAATTGAGCCTTGAACCAGGGTCCTTAGGCTTCACAGGCAAGTGCTTGGAACCTCTAAGCCATCTCAACAGCCCCAAAGTTTACTTCTTGAGACAACTGTGTTAATTTGTTAGATGTGTGTCATCCAAAAATACTTGATTCAGTGAGCACAGAAATACTCCCAATTCATATGACCTCCTATTGATCACAAAAGCACCCAACACAATCCACTCATGCTGAGACCGCCCCCCCCACCTACCACGTGCATCTTTTCTTCACTGTACTGTTCCAAGTGAATGCATGCCCGAAGATATTCCTGCCACAGTAAATTAGACATCTTCACCTCGTCCAGACAGAAAAGAAAGCCAGAGGTGGTGGTGTGGTTCCAGGCCTCCTGAGGCCAAGACAGTGAGATGGCTACTTACATGCCAAACTGGTTCCCACTTTCAGTTTTTGGCCAGCTGGGTCTACCCAGCAAAGCCTGGTCCCAAATACTAAGAAGGAAAGAAAAGGGAAGAAAAAAGAGAGGGAGAGAGGCATGGGATGGCAAGACAAGACAATAAAGAAAGGACAAAAAGATGAAGGAGTTAGGAGAGGATGAGGGAAATGAGCCATTGTTTAAGTGACTGATATCTGGAATTATATAAGAAGAAGTACAAATTAGGAAACATCCGAGGACTTTCAGCAGCATAGTAATGTCATCTGCATTCTATTTTGTATTGGTCAGTAGACCCAGCCCTCTTGGGAAGCCTTGAAATTACTTCAGAAAACATAGAGGAGCACTGGCGGAAGAAGGGAACCCTTGCTCAAGTGTTGGAGTCACGGGTACACTCTGGACGCACAGGTGCCTACACTGAACATGCGCTCCGCCATCTTCAGGGCAACATGTAGTACACACTGACTCCTAAGCCACACCCAACAGGATGGCATGGGAGTCATCTCCGAAAATACCATACAAAGGATCTCGCTGGATATTCAAGCTAAATTCCTTATAGTCCTATATGAAACTCCCAACTCATCAGACCTCAGAATATGACTTGATTTTGATGTAAGTCCATTAAAGATGTAATTAAATCACAACAAGGCTGTTATTCCCATCCCTAAATCCATTCACCTTGTGTTCTTATAAGGAAAAGGCATAAGAACATTCTGGGAGACCCCAGGGAAACGTGAGCAGAGATTCTTCCCTGTGAGGACATGGCCAGGGGAGCGTGCCCAGAAGCCAGGGAGACGGGCCTCATACTGCTGGTCCTTTAAACTTGGACGTGTAGCCTCTAGGTCTGGTGGAATGCAGACTAGTGTGTCTACGATTTCAGAAGCTACGGTGAGCAAATACAGGGAAGAGTGGGTTTTAGTATATAGAAATAAAAAATTCTACTGGTGCATGCTAAGTGTTCGGCAGGTGGTACTGGACTAGGAGTCCCTGTCGGGCTTTAACACACTTGAGCCCTTACTAAGGAACCTGCTACAGCCTTCCTCGGTGCTTCCTTCTCCTCCTTCCCAAAGGACACATGTGTCTGTCAGCCTCTCCACAGCTCTGTTTTGGTTGACGCTGGTGAGTTCACAGGTGATATTTTGTTCACGATGCACTAATCCCTTTCACACTTTGTTAGCACGGGAGAAGGTCAGGAAAGGGCTTGAACTGAATGGCATTTAGCAGGAGCAGCTGCTCCGTTCCAAGACCCACTGAGACAAGGGCAAAGTTGCCTTCATTCAACACTGTGACACCCACACGCACCACGTGTGAGCGAGTCAGCCTGCTTTCCCCTCTGCTCCTTGTCTCTGGCCCTCCGTCCCGTATGAAGGCCAATGCTAAGCCATCTGGGCAGAACCCTTCTTCTCAAGGAATCGCTCTAATAGGGGATTTTCTGAAACAAGGGGGAGATAACACAGGGGGCCCTCCAGAATCAAACAGGAGCATCCACCTTCATGAGGCCCACACGTCCAAGGGTAGCCATCCCGCATCACACCGCAGGGAAGCTTCCCTGAATCCTCATGTGTCATCGCCTAGAGAGTCACTTCATAATTACTCTGTGAAAGGAGCCATCACCTTGGTCACACACCCAGGGTCCTGTTATCTGTAGGAAAATCCCTCTTAAGGAGACTCTCCTGAAAATTTTCAGCGCCCTTGAAGAAGGGGACAGAAAATATATTCTTATGCATAGTGGAGGACCTCAAAAAAAATGCAGTGAACTTTAACTTCCAGAAACAAGGCTCTTGCTGCATAACCTCCCACAAAACTATCTACAGATTTAAAAACACACACACACACACACACACACACACACAATAAAAACACGAAAATGACAGATTACACAAAGGTTTATACAAGGGGTGAAATGAGAAAAGTTGTTAATATAGGATGATTAGAAATATATATGGCATAACAAAATAAAAGAAATGTAACTCAGAATAATCATAAATAATCACAGATAACTGGTTAGAACTGCCATATGTTGCTGCTAAATTTTGAAACAAAAAGAATGCAAGATAATGATGAACAGAATTTGTTAATTTGAAAAGTCAAATATGTTCTCTTAAAATGCACAAGAAAACCGATTGTATAATACAAAATTAGTGCAGGCAGAAATGAATCAAAACCTAAATGACAAATCAGCTTAAGAAAGAGGGTGGGAATAAGGAGTATCACAATACTGTATACTAAATTCTTTCCACCAAGCACATTTCTGAGAAAACAGAATAGCCCAGGCTGTAAATGGAACATAAGTACAACTCAACTGAAATTCCCCATGGGATAGCATCACTTCCATAACTGTATCCAGCCATTGTTGTCTTGTTGTGATTTAAAACATTTCTGATAAGGAATAAGGCAAAAATCCCAAGTGTAGAGAACTTTCTGGAAAAGGAATGTGCCTGGAAAAACTTTCATAAGTCTGCAAAATAAAAATCTCCAAAGTCTGCAGAGGAAATGTGTATTCACGTGAAAATCCCATGGTGAATTCATGTTCTAGTAAAGTCCAAGGATTTTAATAAGAACGTAATATTGTATGGAATCTGCTTCTGTGACACTACATCTTCTGTACTGAAAACAGATCAGAGAATCCTGGGCGATATTTCTGGGCCTCAGTAAATTGAAGTTCTAGAGGTTATACTTTACATCTGATCGAGGGAATAAGAAATGACCTCTGTATCATGAAATTCAGCTATCACAAATACAGGTACTTCCAGCATGGCTGAAGGATCAGAGGAGGAAGTGATAGCATAATATATGAACTATCTTCATTTTACGTCAAAGACTCAATGACAAGAAACCTAAGCAATATGTATACAGAATTCACCCAAAGAAGTACGTCTTCAGTGGAAGGACAGGCTCACAGTCTTATTAACTACATTGAAATTACCACAGTGATGGTAAAAGTCTAAAATCTGGCTCCTTCCTACATACCCTGCTTGGCAGAATTCCCGAAGGGCAGTCAAGGATGCAGGGCATCCTGCTTTGACAAGTGGGAGGCATTCCCGAAGGGCAGTCAAGGATGCAGGGCATCCTGCTTTGACAAGTGGGAGGCCACTCAGGATGGAGCTCAAAGGCACCATTCTCCTACTGCGGCTTTAAAAGGCAGCCACCCCACTCGTCCCAGAATACACAGGGAGCGACTCCAGAGCCTCCTCCAAGATGCTGGGGGTCCTGCTCACAGCGGCCTTGCTGGCCCTGAGCTCCGCTCAGAGCTTCAGGGAAGGTAAGGGAACATGGCTGTGGCTGGTGTGCCTCTGCTGGTGAATGGCGAAGCACTTCACAGGAAGGGAATGTGCTGGAAGAGACGCTGATGAGAAGGCAGGATGATGGCATTGTGAGGACAATTGGAAGACCACTGGGCTTCTCCTCCCACACCCAAGGGCTTAAGCTTTTTCCATGTGTAAATAAGGCATGGCTTAATATTTGACCTGAGTAATATCAGGGTATGGTATGGATTTGTAGAACCAACTCTGTGTGCTGAAGCAGGTATAGGGATGCCCGAGAAGACTCTCGGAGGGAATTCCATCTGTGATCATATTATAGAAAAGTGGGCAGAGTAGAACACCAGTCCTTTAGCACTGGATTAAGACAAAAGGAGAGAAACAGGGTCTTTTCTGGGTAGCCAGATAATTTGAACCTCTTAGATCTTTGCTTTTCTAGTCTATGGGAACATTGCCTGGAACTTCTGTTTCCAGTGACCTCAAAACCTAATCACAAGTGTTGAGATTTAAATAAAAAAAAAAAAAAAAAAAAAGGAAAAGAGACTCCAGAATGCATCAAAGCAGAAAGTCAGAGGCTGTGGAGAGCTAAGCACTTAGAGGACCTACTGTGCGCCCTCAGTCTCAGGGAGCAGTTTAAAAGACTGAGGCAAAAGGATGGTAAAGATAGAGGGTAAAAAGGAGTTTCCTGAGGGATTGTCCCCCAAACAGAGACTGAAGACTAGTGCATTTATGACCCCGTGGTGAATACCCACACTATCAGGGGGGATGGGCACCAGGGGGAAAGAACACCTGGGGGGGGGGGGTTATGGCCAATATGAAATATAGTCGTACAGTAAACTTCACATATCATAAAAATGGAAGATTTTCAATATAGTGATAAAGAGAAAAATTCCATTAGGAATTGAAGGGAGGAGCCCGAGGGTGGTTGGCATCTGAATGAGGAGGAACTACCATACTTACTGAGCATAAAGTGCAGATCATGTGCTATCAGAAAGGTTATCTGTTCATGTGCTTTATCAATACAGAACTTGAGGCTGCCTACCAGAACCCCAATCAGAGACCACCTGCTGCAGGATTCCCCGGAAGACCTTCTACTGGTGATGGTCCCCAACAAGGAGGCCTGCAACAGGGACCCCAACCTCCTCGTCCTGGAAACCAGCAAGGCCCACCCCAGCAGGGAGGCCCGCAGCAGGGACCCCAACCTCCTCGTCCTGGAAACCAGCAAGGTCCACCCCAGCAGGGAGGCCCACAGCAGGGACCCCAACCTCCTCGTCCTGGAAACCAGCAAGGCCCACCACAGCACGGAGGCCCACAGCAGGGACCCCGACCTCCTCGTCCTGGAAACCAGCAAGGTCCACCACAGCACGGAGGCCCGCAGCAGGGACCCCAACCTCCTCGTCCTGGAAACCAGCAAGGCCCACCCCAGCAGGGAGGCCCACAGCAGAGACCCCAACCTCCTCGTCCTGGAAACCAGCAAGGTCCACCCCAGCAGGGAGGCCCGCAGCAGGGACCCCGACCTCCTCGTCCTGGAAACCAGCAAGGCCCACCCCAGCAGGGAGGCCCACAGCAGGGACCCCAACCTCCTCGCCCTGGAAACCATCAAGGCCCACCCCAGCAGGGAGGCCCACAGCAGGGACCCCAACCTCCTCGCCCTGGAAACCATCAAGGCCCACCCCAGCAGGGAGGCCCACAGCAGGGACCCCAACCTCCTCGTCCTGGAAACCAGCAAGGCCCACCCCAGCAGGGAGGCCCGCAGCAGGGACCCCAACCTCCTCGTCCTGGAAACCAGCAAGGTCCACCCCAGCAGGGAGGCCCACAGCAGAGACCCCAACCTCCTCGTCCTGGAAACCAGCAAGGTCCACCCCAGCAGGGAGGCCCACAGCAGGGACCCCAACCTCCTCGTCCTGGAAACCAGCAAGGTCCACCCCAGCAGGGAGGCCCGCAGCAGGGACCCCAACCTCCTCGTCCTGGAAACCAGCAAGGTCCACCCCAGCAGGGAGGCCCACAGCAGAGACCCCAACCTCCTCGTCCTGGAAACCAGCAAGGTCCACCCCAGCAGGGAGGCCCACAGCAGGGACCCCAACCTCCTCGTCCTGGAAACCAGCAAGGTCCACCCCAGCAGGGAGGCCCGCAGCAGGGACCCCAACCTCCTCGTCCTGGAAACCAGCAAGGTCCACCCCAGCAGGGAGGCCCACAGCAGGGACCCCAACCTCCTCGTCCTGGAAACCAGCAAGGCCCACCCCAGCAGGGAGGCCCACAGCAGGGACCCCAACCTCCTCGTCCTGGAAACCAGCAAGGTCCACCCCAGCAGGGAGGTCCGCAGCAGGGACCCCAACCTCCGCGTCCCGGAAACCAGCAAGGCCCACCCCAGCAATCTTCTCTTGGAGGTAGACCATAGGGCACTCAACAAGGCCAGTCTCCTCAGTATCAAAAATGTCCAGGTATAATTTAATTTTTTTTTCTCTATGAAACATCTTAACTCCTACAGTTTTCTGTTGACTCAAACTTTGCAAAGAATAGTTGTACATTTGTCATCCTCAGAGTGTTGGTGTGTTTAGATTCTATTTCAGTATTACAACATAAATATTTTCAAGTAATACAGGAAAATGGTTTGTTTGGGAAACTCCTTCCAAGCTGTTTCTGGTTGTGGTGCTCAGCGCTCCTTTCCTGCACGAACGTCTGTGGTGTGTGGAAGAATCCAGGGTTCTAAGCGGCTCTGTCCTGGCTTAGATCAATAGTTTCCGACTGGGCATTCATACCTGATAACTGCATTTAGCTCTTGATAAGTAGAACCTTAACCTTAAAGTCTGTTTCTTCCTATCTCCAGATTCCCATCACCGCAGCCACCCTTGTTCATTCTGTAGGTGGACAAGTGAAATATACACTTACCAGAGTCACTTCTGTATGTTATAAATGTAACTATTTGAAGTAACCTTTTTCTTTACAAAGGTTCACAATAATTCATACATGCACGCAAGCACACACACATACACACACTGTTTTTTGTTGTTGTTGTTGTTAAGATTGAGCTTTGCTATTTTGCTTTTACAATTCTGTCCCATTCTACTGTCGGCCTGGGGCAACCCTGAGTCTGTGAACCTTTCGGCTGGTCTCGGTGTTCCCGTGTTACAGCATGTTTCCCAGGGTCATTTTTGCACATGTCGTGAATGTCTTCCTTTCCCCACCATTCCTTCTTCCCTTCTTCCTTCTTTCCTTTCTTTTCTTCTTTCTTTCCTTCCATTATTTTCTTCTTTCCTTCCTCCCAGGGGAAGGCCTTCCTTCTTCCCTTTTCTTTCCTTCCTCCTCCCTTACTTCATCTCCCCTCCTCTCTGTTCTCTCTTCTTTCCTCTCTCTCTCTCTCTCTTTCTCCCTTTCCTTCTACTTTCTCACTCTTCCTTCTCTCCTTCCTTCCTTCCTTCCTTCCTTCCTTCCTTCCTTCCTTCCTTCCTTCCTTCCTTCCTTCCTTTCTTTGTTTCCTCCTGTGGTATTTCATGTAGCTCTGGATGACTTCAAATTTGTGGAGTCAAGGAAAGACCTGGAACTGCTAACCTTCCTGACTCTGCTCTCCAAGTGCTGGGTGGTGAGATTATAGGCATCTTTTTTGTCCACAATGTTTTCAATCAGTGATATACAACCTATAAAATATGTTTTCTTCATTTTGTAAAAAACATGTGAGACCATAGTCTGTGCTGGTTGAATGGTGAGCAGGGACAAAAATAAATAGAACTGGAACCAGGGGATGAGCAGAGTATCACAAACTTCTTCATGTCACATGTCACTCTAACCATTCTTCTGTTTGTTACTTTCAGGAAGTAAGAAGACTCTGGCCTCAGAAGGTTTTTCCTCTGGAGCAATGTTATCTTACCTTTGTGTCCAAGCTATCAATAAAACAACAAGCATGTGATTTTGACTATTGTCTTTCTTTTTTGGTTTATGAATTTTGAGGGGCTTGGACACTGTATAAGAAGACTCAGGACCTCATTTCATGAATCTTCAAGCTTCTCCTCTTATCAATAAGTCTCCTTTGGTTGTAAACATTCCTTTGTACCCAAGACTGTCTGGTTCCTAAGATAAATGAAACTTTTAATATTTTTTAAAATCTTTTTTGTTTATTTTTTATTTATTTGAGAGCGATAGAGAGAAAGAGGCAGGTAGAGAGAGAGAGAGAGAGAGAGAGAATGGGCATGCCAGGGCCTCCAGCCACTGCAAACGAACTCCAGATGCGTGCACCCCCTTGTGCATCTGGCTAACGTGGGTCCTGGGGAACTGAACCTCGAACCGGGGTCCTTAGGCTTCACAGGCAAGCGCTTAAACGCTAAGCCCTCTCCCCAGCCTAAAACTTTTACTATTTTTATAAGTCTGCAATGGTTATAATTTTAGGGATCCAAGCATAGCACCTGAGAGTTACAAGATTTCAGGATACAGAGATGTTTTCTTTAAGTTGTCAATATTTCAAAATAATTGATTCTACTTCTCAGAATGTCAGTGTGTTTCTTCATGTCATTTCCCCAGAATTCACCTTACTCTTTTCCTCTTTCCTCATGCCTGCAGTATTTTCTCCTCTATTACATAACCAGTATTTTGAAAATAATAAATTTTGGTAAATTCCATAGAGTTTAAAGTACAAAACATTCTAAATCCTTCAGAAATAATATTAATATCTACTAATTTTCTTCCTGGCATAGGACTCACTGATATTAAGGCAGTAAGTTATAACCTTATATTCTGATAGACCAGCTTCTTGGGCATCTCCTATACTTTCTGAAGAAACTACTATTGGCTTAGATGCACATAACTCACAAATGGTTAAACAGCGTATCTTTTTAATTTAAGGAAATTTAAAGTTGTGGATAATCCTAATTGGTTTTATAGCTCTCCTTTGACATGGAGAGAAGAAATTTCTTTGTGAAATTTCAAGAGCATTAGAAAGTTCTCAATATTACTTTGAATGCCATAACATTTTAGATTCACTTAGGAAGTTAATATTATCAAAGTGTTAGAAAGATATATGTCCAAGAATGAAATATATGCAATAATAAAATTGTAGCCAAAGTTTTGAAATATTATAAGGAAAATGGGGCTGGAGAGATGGCTTATCAGTTAAGGTGCTTTCCAGCAAAGCCTAAGGACCTATGTTGGATCTCTCCAGATCCCATGTAAGCCAGATGCACAAAGGTGAGCCAAGTGCAAAGTTGCACATGCCCACTAGGTGGCTCAAGTGTCTGGAGTTTGATTTCAGTGGCTGAGGTCCTGGCACACCAATTTCTCTCTCTCTCTCTTTCTCTCAATCTCTCTCTCTCTTTCTTGTTCTCTTAAAAGAAAGAAAGAAGAAAGAAAGAAAGAAAGAAAGAAAGAAAGAAAGAAAGAAAGAAAGAAAGAAAGAAAAGAAAAGAAAAGAAAAGAAAAAAAGAAAGAAAGAAAGAAAGAAAGAAAGAAAGAAAGAAAGAAAGAAAGAAAGAAAGAAAGAAAGAAAGAGAGAAAGAAAGAAAGAAAACATGAACCGTAAGACAGTATCTGGATGAAACATAACATCTTGGCTTTCCACCTTAGGAAGACAAACAGAATCCTTTGTATCTTAACAAGATTCCAAGTAAAGTTTACCATTTTACCTCTACTTGTGTGCAACATGTGTGCTTTTTCCTTCTGGACCTGACCATAGCTGAAGGGACTAAGGAGCTAGAAGAGTAAGACTTAGTCCATCTTGCCCTTTACCTAGTGCCCTCAGACAGCTCAAGGGATTACTGTGTATCACCAAGAGTGGTATAGGTGGACCAAATGGTAGATCTATTTTCATCTTTTCCAAGTCTCCATACTGATTCCCATAGTGGTTGTACAAGCCTGTGTTCCTACCATCAGTAGGTAAAGGTCTGTCTTTCCCAAAAGCCTGGCCAGAATTTGTTGTCATTTGTTTATTTTGGTGAATGCTATCCTGGACTGGAGTGAGAATTTAATACATCTTTTAAAATCGCACAGCACCAATATTTTTTTAAATGAGAATTTCTTCAGGCCTCTTGCTGCTCACAACATCTGTTCATTACCAGTAACTCCTACTGTCCTTTTTGGAAATAATTTTCATACTTTTTCCTGCTGTTTTACTATTAAATTTGATCCATACATGTTATTGCTTAGTTTTGCATACAGCTGTTTTTTAAGAATATGGAACCATTTATTTTGAGTATGGTTGTATCTGACTAATTTTATTCAAAATTATATTTGTGTGAAATACTAATCTAAGTGATACTATAGAATGTTTATTTTGTAGTAATCAAAGTGCATTGTCACGCTTTATTGTCACGCTTTATTGGTCTATCTTATGTTGACGTAATCAGTGCTTCACAGCTTACTACCTGCCACTCATAGACATGCATTGTTGTTTTGCTTTTTTTAAAGATATAGTTTTAAACATTTTATTTATCTATTTTATTTATTTATTTAAGAGAGGGAAACAGGCAGAATGAGAGAGAGAGAGAGAGAAACAGACAGAATGGGCATGCCAGGGTTTCCAGCCACTGCAAACAAGCTGCAGATGCATGTGCCACCATGTGCATCTGGCTTATGTGGGACCTGGAGAATCGAACCTGGGCCCTCATGCTTTGCAGGCAAGCACCTTAATTCCTGAGCCACCCTTCCAGTTCTCAGGCATACTTTAATGTTAATGAAAACAGGCACAATGTCTCATCTTTATTAAAACAATCAATTTAATATTTTATAATATTAATTATGTACCTTTTATTATATGTAAGTATTAAATTTTATGCAAACATTAAATAATTTAAATGTTATCCATGATGTCAAATTTTGATGAGCCTTTATAAGCATAATTAAACTATTTTAATTTTTTGGAAGATCATTTTCAAATTGCATGTTGCTGATTAAATGAGCCTATTACATCTAGAGAGGCACCTTAGTGGTTAAGGCACTTGCCTGTGAAGTCTAAGTACCCAGGTTCAATTCCCAGTATGCAATAAGTCAGACGCACAAGGTGGCACATGTGTCTGGAGTTCATTTGCAGTGGCTAGAGGCCTTGCTGTGCCCATTCTCTCCCTCCTCTTTCTCTCCCTCTCTCTCTTCCTTCCTCTGCCTTCTCTCTCAAATAAAACAAATAAATAATAAAAATATTTTTTAAATGAGCCTGTTAAATTAAATGAGCATTACTTAAGTAATTAAATGAGGTATCTTAATATATGCAAGATTGTAAATGGGCTATGATGAATATATAGGATTGAAAAACTTGGCTAGGGAGATGGCTCAGCAGTTAAAGGCACTTACTTGCAAAGCCTGTCAATTCAATTTCCTAGTCAACTATGCAAAGCAGAATTTATTTGCAATGATAGGACATACAGATCCACAAATAAGACAATTAAAAAAAATATAAAGATGTAAACTTTTGTTTTGTGGAGAAATTTTATAGAAATTTGCAAATATGACATATTTGAATATTTTTAAATTCTCTTTAAATAAATGATTCTGAATGGAAGTAAACATAGATGGGCAAATAGGTTACAAGAAGCAAGGAGCCTTTAGTTTTAGAAATGTTTATTTGAAAGTAAGCATTAAACGTATTCCTTTTCATTTTTGTGCTGTGTGTTTTTGTGGGGGGCGGTGTGATCTTTTATCCTAAAACTTATTTTGTAGAAGAAATTTTAATATCATTAGACACAAATTTTAGCCATGGGCCTTTTGTTTTATTTTCTCCTCTGTCTTATAAAATCCACATTTTCCAAGTATTCATGTCGCTTGAAATACTAGTATTGTAGTTAATCTTTTTCATCTGGACCATTCTGGGTTGGATGGAAAATGACTGCATGGGCTCACGTGTTGGAACACTTGGGCCTCAAGTGGTGGTGGTAGTCAAGAAGGCTGGGTTCCCTTAAGAAGCGGGGCTTTGCTGGAAAAACAAAGTTTAACTGGGGGCGGGGCTTATGTGCCTGATGTCCATCTCCACTTCCTGTCCATCATTCGTTTCCTGTGCACACAGTGTGACCAGCCTGCCTTGAGTTCTCCACCATGATGGGCTGCACCCTCAGGAGCTATGAATGGGAATAAACTCTTTTCTTCCCTCAGTTGCTCCTGGTCAGGTAGTTGTTCACAGTACTGGGGAAATAACTGATATAATCATGAAGTCAGTATTGTCCGCGTTCAAAGCACATAAGACTTAAGAAGATTCAGAGGCTTGTTTTCTGCAAGGGGGGAGATACAGACTCTCCTTGTCTCTCTTTCAGCACTGGTCCCCTAGTCACAACAGACTCTGCACTCTGAGTGTATTCCCCAGAATAAGGGTGAGGAAGGGGTTTACAGGGAAGAAATGCAAACCAGGCATGAGACCCGCCTTGTGCTATAGTGCATCAGAGTCTCAATGCCAAAGTGACAAATAACAAGACAGAGAAAATCACAGTTAGCGAAGTTTCCTGATGGACCAATGTGTTGGAATTGTGGATGCTTTGTTATGAAGCCAAGTTATCCTAAAACATTTACACAGGAAACGGAATAATAGAAAGTTAAATCAGGGAAGCAAAGTCAAGGAATTGGAGTCTGAGAAAATTTACTCACATGCCAGAGACTAAATACAAATACCAGTTTGTTAGTATCCCTCAGAGCAAGTCAACTCTACAAACCAATGAGAAGGAAGAATTTGATCTTTGGACTGAATCAGTGCGGGCCTCAGAGGTAGGAAGACACTCGAAAACTTACAGAGATCGAGTCTGTCCCAGCTGGTATGGAATATGCTTGCTGTAAACTCGCTGCTTCTAGAAAATGAGGTGATAATGATTATAATAATATTGATATTAATAATAGTAAACAAAAGCATGCCTAATGTCACTCAGGTGTGCCTTTGATGTCCTAACATCCTATTGCATGGCCACATGGAACCTGGATGTGTAATGATGGTCTTGTTTTATTTTATTTATTTATGGTTTTCTTCTACATTCTGGGAGCAGGGTCAAGCAGAATATTGCACCACTGTTTGGTAAAGGGTGAATTTAGGATTGTTTTCATGGAGAGAAAAAAATATCATTATTCAGATGGTGGAATGAAAGCTGAAGTCTAAATTGCAAGAATGCAAAGTCATTTTCTCTTGCTTGTTTATGCAGTATTCTGTCTAACTGCTATGGGATCAGAATGATCAAGTATAGACGCTACCTAGTAAAATGCTAAAACAACAACCAAAAATTACTTAACATGGCAGACAGACCTTGGTCATGAGAAGTGACCTGAGGTTTCATATCAACAACATCTTTAGACCAGTATAGAAAAGTTAAAAAGAGAACAAAACAATTTGCAGACTTTTAATGATTTTACTATCAAAACACTCTCAATTTCCTTCAGTAAGACACTCTTTAAATTCATGTACTGATATGTACTTCTTACTCATCCCTTCTCACCAGCCACACATTACATTCAGACTCTAAAGAAATTATGAGGGGAAATAAGATATGAATTAGTATTCTGTAAATTTCAGAATGGAGAATGAATTTTGGAAGGTTTATTCTTACATTCAATTCTTTCTAAATGGGCTTCTCAGCCTATAACATTATCAAAGACGTTTCTCTTGATTAGGTCTTCTGGGGTTTTACATTAGACCTTTCTTAACAGTCAATTGTTTGTTGTTTAAGTAAAATATCCTGGAATTTTACATAGTTTTACAATTCCCTGTGACTGTAATTTGGTTTGGGAGATAAGAGGTGCCACCAGAAGCCACTTGTACCTATTGCAGAAGATGGTGTATATGTACATTTATTCAAATCCAATTATTTTATTTTATTTATTTTTGAAGCAGGGTCTCATGTAGGTCAGGCAGATCTCAAATTTGCTATATGTCTGAAGATGACCATAAACTGCTGATCCTCCTTCCTCCACCTCCCAAATGCTTGTATTATAGCCATGGGTTTGTGTTATCATCTTTTTAAAGTACTTTATTTATGAGAAGGAGAGAAAACATAGGAATGCCAGGGCCTCCTGCCACTGCAACAAACTCCAGACACATGTGCCACTTTGTGTGTCTGGTTTTATGCAGGTACTGTGGAGTCAAATCTGGGTTAGAAGACTTTACAAGCAAGTGCCTTTAAACACTGAAAAATCTCTCCAGTTCCTGTATCATCATCTCAGTAAATAGCCACACACACTTGATTTATTTATTTAGGGAAGCTTTATTCATAATTACTGGAAATAATGCAAACCACCTTAGTTGCCTAAAGGTAACACAAGCACACCATGAAAAGCTAGTCATCCATGAACAGCAATGGCATGCATCCACCTCCAGGAAGTGACAGTGCGTGGATAAGGGCAGAGCACAGGCGCATCTTACGAGATGGCATTCTGTAGCTTCTGTGACAGGCCATCTGCCGGAACAAAGAACAGAGGAGCATTTGTGGGAGTTGGGGTGAGGTTCGAGTTTGATTACAGAAATTTTGATTATGGGTTTTTTCTGGGTCCTGATGGTCATGGTGGGTATGTGAATTTATATGTGTCCTAAAATTCACAGAACTATCCAACAGTGGACATATTTAATACCAGCTTAAGAAGCATATATAAGAATTTGTGGGGGAGGGGACTGGAGAAATGGCTTAGCGGTTAAGCACTTGCCTGTGAAGCCTAAGGACCCAGGTTCGAGGCTCGGTTCTCCAGGTCCCACGTTAGCCAGAAGCACAAGGGAGGGCACACATCTGGAGTTCGTTTGCAGTGGCTGGAAGCCCTGGTGCGCCCTCTATCTGTCTTTCTCTCTGTGTCTGTCACTCTCAAATAAATAAATAAATAAATGAACAAAAAATATTTTTTAAAAAAAAGAATTCATGGGGCTGGAGAGATGGATTAGCTTTTAAGGTTGCTTGCCTGTGAAGCTGAAGAACTCCTTTTCGAATCTCCAGGTCCCACGCAGTCAGATGCAGTGACGCGTGCATACACACAAGGTATCTGGAGTTTGTTCACAGTGGCTGAAGGCCCTGGCTTACCCATTCTCTCCCTCCCTCCCTCTCTCTCTCTCTCTAAACAAATAATAATGATAATAAAGAATTCATGAGGAGAACTGTACCTGGAGATAATTTTGAAAGAATTTATCTCAAGGCAAAATTCAGCATTAGGTGAAATACTAGAAAACTCACCATTTACAAGACTCAAGATTTAATCACACTTACTTAACATTTTTAATGCTTGAACAATCTCATTTTGTATCTGATAGCAAAAAAATATGGTATTATATGCAGAATCCATGATTTTCTATCAGTGAAAAAATGTAAGATAAGCTCAAAACACAAAGCTCATATGATGGTAATAAAATCACTGGCTTCCATGTCAACAGAGAAACAAACCAAAATGAAAATGTAGTTTAAGCCAGGTTTACATGCAATAGAAACTTACATCTGGCTGGGCATGGGGGCGCACGCCTCTAATCCCAGAACTTGGGAAGCAAAGGTAGGAGGATCACTGTGAGTTCAAGGCCAGCCTGACACTACATAGTGAATTCAGGTCAGCTTGAGCTAAAGCAAAACCCTACCTCAAAAAAAAAAAAAAAAGAAAAGAAAAGAAAAGAGAAAATTACAACATCTAGTTAAGCAGAGAAGATGTGATCAGCTGAAGAGCTCTTCCTTCTCTTGATACAGTTTATGCAATTCACTAATACTAAGAATCCATTTCCAAAATTTCCCATTTGGAATTCCATGCTTAAAATGATGACAAATGTCTCCGTATGGCACCCACTCATTGTCCGTAAGAGAGTCTGCCAGGTCTGACATCACTGTTTGCCAAGGTCCAGTCTCAGCAGGGTTGTAGAACGAGGTGTGTGGAGTCGGCGTTGTGAGGAAATGATTTGCACAAGTGGTTCACGTGAAGCACACTGGACACAGACCAAAACTCTGCTTCTTTATTTATACTTTTACAATACATTATTATTTTTGCAAGCAAGACATAGCAACTTATTCTTGGAGCTTCTACTCTCTAAGAAATCTTGCACAATACTCCTCTTTTCCCTTGGTTTTACAGGATTTTGCTTAACTCACAAACTTCTTTCCCCATAGACATTCTAATAACATCTTAAACAAGAAAATCAAAAGATTGTAAGCTGGTTAATATCTTACCCAGACTCAGGGAAACTAGCCAAGAGTCCTGGCAGGCAGCTCTTGTGGTTTTAAGGTGTTATGCTCCTATATATGGTAAATGGTGATCTATCCAACCAATGTTTGGCATTGATGTCTTTCCTTTAGGAGCCGACCAAACTCTGTTGTTAATTTTGAAAGTTACATATTCTGTTTCACTTCCTGGTGTGGGCCCAACCAGATTAATTTGAAAGATGTTTACTTTTGCTCCCTAGCATTTCAGGCTTCTTTTCTAGTAAGTCATCTGTAGGTTCAGGAAATGTGTCCATTAATTCCTATAATCATAAGTAATGTTTCTTGGGAGCAATTGGTAAGGCATGTGGCATAGCATTGCGAGGAACATGACTCATTAGGTGAAATATACACTTGTCGCCAGGGTCCAGCCCTGGCTTGAAGGAGGGTCCCCAAAAAGAGGTGTGAAAGGGAGCGGCGCAATAACGACTCAAAGTCAAGTTCTGGTGCAAGCTGACAGGCTGATGCTGAGGGCAGCTGAGTTTCTCCATCCCTCTCTTTCTCTCTGCTGCCACAGCTCTTAGCCTCAGTCTTTAATTTCTGATCATGTCATGCAAGAACAAACTTCAAAAAAGGTACAATTTCACAGAATTCATACAAACTTTTTGCTATTTCTTTACATCAAACAACCCCATAATTATTCACCTCAAGTAAAGTCATCAGGCCCCTATAATGAGTAACTATTTTCACACTTTCCCCATGTATGTGCGCTCAAGCACTTGCAATTTCCTGAACTTCTACTTTCAATTACTGTATTAAAGGTGAGAGACAAAACAACCACAAAATGGGGATTCCCACCATTAATCACTGGTCCAATAGGTCCATTTATCCCTCAGTCATTTATTTTGAATTTTCCTTTTCATGTCTCTCCAATACTTACACTTTGGTCCCCCTGATTGAACACTTTCTGACTTTGGTTATTTTTCTGTAAGGATTCTTGGTAAAGAGTCATAAAATAATTTCTACATTGCTCCAGGAGGTTCATTGTTTCCTCCTAAGTGTACTGTACTCCATGCCTGACTTTCTTTAAGGCCTTTAAGGAAAACAATGATCTCTGACCCATTTTCTTGTTTTTCCAATCCTATGCCAGAGCCTCTTTCAGATACATTGACCAACACTTCACTAGCACCAATTTTTGCTGGAAAAGTAAACTTAGAGATTGGTACACCAAGTGAAAGACAGAGAAAGACAAACAATATACAGAAAACCATAGATATCTTCAGTGTAGAGAGTCAAAGATGTTTCTATAGAGGGGCCACATTGGACTCCGAGGAAGAGACAGCTGGACTGGAACTGTGTCATGCAGCTCTTCAGGGCTCAATTCCTCGTGATCCTGAAATAGCCTGCTTGCCATCTCCAGCAATTTGTGATGTTAAGAGCCTTTGTATATTCAAACTCTTCTTAGTTTCAGGATCCATAATGTGTTTACCTATTTAAATACTAAAGCCTCAGAAATTTCTGTAGAAACATTATTTTCTTGTTTAATCACTGGTGACTGTATGAACACATCTGAATTGTATTCCCCTATTACTACTGGGAAGGGGGAAATGAAAGCAAAAGTAAGCAGTAATAAACTTATTCCAAAAATTCCAAGGAAAAGATTGCAATAGTGCAAACTGTCAGATAACAGGCACTTCAGGAGGCTGCTGAAAGATTTCTTGGCCCTGCAAAAGAACGTCTCGGATGCCACAGCCCTGCTGGTGAGCGCAGCAAGGATCAAGACTGCAAATAGTAAAACTGAATGTGTCTTTATCTGCATACTAGCAAGTGAGAACGCAGCAATTTTCAGTCCAACCTTAGCTGTGAGCTATAGCAGTCGGCTACAAAGACATGACAGTGTTTGAGTAATTTGAGTGATTATGACAAGGCAATCCCATAAACATAGGGATGAAATCCATCAAATGGCGTGACTGTCCTTTTTAATACCAAATGTAGAAGAAACAAAAACCACACTATGCATCCATAATTCAAGGATAAATAGAATTCGGTTAGTATATTAAAGGAATCACAGCCAGAAATATTGGGGCTGTCTTGTCTTATTTTTCTTTTCTTTTTCTTTTTGGCCAGACAGCCTGAATTTATTTGAAAAGATCCATATTAGTAAAAGCCAGCACATTACTGGTAACATTCATTTTTGGAAACTTGGTCAGTGTCTTCATAGCCTTGGTGACCTGCTGTGACTGGATCAAGAGACAGAAACTCTGCAGGGGACCAGATTCTCGCAGCTCTCACCATCTCCACATCTGGTTTGCTCTGAGCAATATTAGTAAATTCTGTTCAACTATGCTTAACAGAACTGCATACCATGAACAAGTACGGGCTGTCGGCCACTTTGCCTGGCTGGTATCCAACCATTTTAGCGCCAATTTTTCCAACTTTGTTTTTCTTCACCTAAAGAGAAGAGTTAAGAACATTGTTATGATGATGCTTCCGAATGCTGGAATGGTGTGCAGAGACAAGAAGGTGTGGGTGATGAATGAGTACAAGGGAAACATGACCTGGAAGAACAAAAGGCAGAGAGGGCCCCATAAGCCTTTGGGATGCAATCACGTTCACGCTGGTAAACACGATTCCGTTCATTGCAGCGCCAACCTGCGTTCTGCTGTTAGCGTGCTCCCTGTGTAAACACCTCAGAAATATGCAGCTCCAGGCTCCTGAGATCCCAGCACCAAGTTCACATGAAGGCTGGACACAACTGGTTTCATTTGTCTTGTTATCTGCCAAATACTCTCGGCATATGTGTATCCGTTTGGAGATCCAACATGCTGCACACTGCACCAGTCTTACTGTTTTGCACACTGCACCAGTCTTACTCTTTTGCACACTGTACCAGTCTTACTCTTTTGCACACTGCACCAGTCTTACTCTTTTGCTAGGCTACTGGTGCCATCTATCCTTTGAGCCATTCATGTCACCTGATCTTGGGGAAACAAGACTACGAAACGGGCCTTCCGGTTGGTTTTGTGGCTGATGAGGAGCTGGCCGGAAGAAGCCAAACCTTCAAGACCATAGATCAACAGGGATATGTTGTGTCTTCTTCCAGAAGATGGAACGTGTACCTTTCTTTTCCTTATAACACTACTTCCACACTGTATTTAAAGAATTTCTAAATTACTTAACTCATTTCTAAAGCAATACCTAGAATTTTTCTCCAGCACTTACTAAATGAAAGGATATTTAGCTATGCCTCAGGAAGCCACTGACACCTTAATGCTACTTTGTACTAGGCATCTGAATGAATATGCATTTAGATTTCAGTGTTTCAATAACTGTTGAATGGCTAGAACATTTAATCCTATATCATATATCAAGCACGATTTAGAAAGATTTTATTATTTTTAAATTTTGTTCATTTTTTTTACCAGAGTGTAAATGGATTCTTGTTATAACATATGAAAGCAATACAATTAAGATAAGAAAAATAGTGAGATTATGATATGTGTACCTAAGTAATACTGAAGAGTATTAAATTTGATACAAGTACCTGAAAAATTGGGAAAGATATCATTTCTGTTAATAGATGTGAGAAAGGAAGGGCTTTGACTGTGACCCAACTTCAGTGCTGTTATGATTGTCCAGACAGGCTGAAAATGAACTTCTTACACTTCTTGAAATAAGGAAGACAGGTTTTAAAATTGAAAATCACATCATCATCATCATTATTTGAGAGAGAGAGAGAGAGGGAGAGGCAGATACAGAAATAGAATGGGTACACCATTACTCTAGTCACTGTAGACAAGACATATGCACCACCTTGTGCATCTGGCTTATGTAGGTACCAGGGAATTGAACCTGGGTCTTTAAGCTTCACAATGCAAGGTCCTTAATCACTATGCTATCCCTCCAGCCCTATCACTATTATTATTATTGTTGTTGTTGTTGTTAATTTTGGAAATCATGTCTGACCTTATGAAATGTGCATTGTTCCTTTATTTTGCATTAATTTTTCTTTTAACTTTTAAAATAGTAGATGACTTTCCTTATTGAAAGTCATACCTACTATGAATGACATAGAAATAATTACATATGAGTCTTTCTGAAACATTTAAGATCAAATCACACACACACACACACACACACACACACACACATATATATATATATATCCTGGAAAATTCTTAAAGACTTGGTTTCTGATAATCTGTAAAAAAGTGAAAAGGAATGAAATGGATGGAAATAATCATACATGACAATATTTCTTATCAGAATTAGTTCTCCTGATTTCCGGTGGTTCTTTCCCTTACCTAAGCTTTCTGTAAAATTTTATTTATTTATTTATTTATGAAGGGGGGGGGAATAAAGTGGGCATGCCAAGGCCACCAGCCACTACAAACAAACTCCAGATACATGTGCCACCATGTGCTTATGTGGGTTCAAGGAAAGACAACCTGGGCCCTTGGGGTTTGCTGGCAGGTGCCTTAACTCCCGCAAGTGTGCTATGTAGATAACCCCTCATCTATACTCCCCAAGTATACTAAAGTTAGTAAACCCACATCTATACCCCCATAAGTATGCTACTGTAAACAACCCCTCATTATACCCCCACAAGTAGATTAGAGTTAGTAACCCCTCCTCCATACTCCATGAGTATGCTACAGTAAGTAACCCCAATCCATACTCCCCCAGCGCGCTACTATGAGTAAGGAACCTCAGCAAACTCACAGGTTCATGAAGCTAGACTTGGGTGGAATCGTTTCTTTTTTGTCTGAAGTGATGTAATCTTCTGTTCTCATTTCCTCAGGTGCCTCCTCAAGTCCAGAAAGATATCCCAAGATTCTCTGCTCATGGTGACAGTGACAGAAGCATGTTCTGTCACTGTGAACATCCTTGGTGGTTATTAAAGCAAAAGTGGTGACACAGTGATTTTCCACAGCGGAGCATGAACACAGAGTTCCTACAGGAACCAGCCTGAGACTTCTCCAGACTCCCCATCTCTACCAGAATGTTCTAGAAGATTGTATTTGGGTCTCTTTTTTTAATGAAGTGTTTGTATTCATTCCTACTGATAATTGACAAAAGTATGCATTTAATTAAATTCCTCTACTGGAGCTGGGCATGGTGGCGCATGCCTTTAATTCCTTCACTCAGGAGGCAGAGATAGTAGGATCACCTTCATTTTGAGGCCACCTTGAGACTACATAGTGAATTCCAGGTCAGCCTGAGCAGATGGAGTAAGACCCTACCTTGCAACAACGAAAAATAAATAAATAAGTAAATTCCTCTACTCTCTGAGTTGTCATTGCATTATTTTCACGTCCTCACTAAGGAGCCTCCTGCACTGTTTTCTTAGGCTGCTTTTCAATGCAACAGTCTGGAAAAAAAATTCTCTCCACTCAGTCTCATTCTACCTTGCTAGTGCTTAGGATCAGACATTCATCCTTGTGTCTACATGGCACCCCATATCTCGCTTTATCCCATCCATTTTCAGGACAGTAGGTTGATTTAATCTAAGTCAGTGTTGAGTCTTTATTCATTATCTTTATTCCATTTTTATTCAGTTCCCCAGGACTCACATAAGCCAGATGCACAAGGTGGCACATGCATCTGGAATTCCTTTGCAATGGCTGGAGGATCTGGTGTGCCCCTTCTCTCTCTCTCTCTCTCTCTCTCTCTCTCTCTCTCTCTCTCTCTCTCTCTCTCTCTCGCCCTCTCTGTAAAATAAATAAATAAAATATTTAAAAATAAAATAAAATTTGGTAACGAGGTGCGATGTTGCCAAAAGACTTTGGCTTCACTTGCTGTCGTTTAACCTTTTGTCTGCTCTGTTCTATCCGCTAGCTATGTACTCAGTCATTTCACACAAGACCTAAATAATAAGTTTACCAGCTGCTTTCCATCATTTCAGACTCTGTGAGGTCAGTGTGGTTGCTCAGTGTGGTTTAGGGCTAGTGGTGGCTGGAGTATGCGTTGGCTGAGGTAAGGCAGTAGGAACATCTCACTGAGAAATGGTCCTTGTTGCAATAGATGGCTGGCTTCTTGTAGATGAGGTTTTTTTTTTTTTTTTTTTAAGGCCCTTTGGGAAGGATTCTTCACTAAAAGTCACTAAGGAAAGGCTTCATAAACAATGATGTTTGCTGGAGATACAGCTACCCTTGCAAGATGAGTATGGTGATGGCTTTCTAGCGGTTATAATAATAGTGCAGGGATGCATTAGCAGGTGCCAAACTTTCCTCTGGCCAGATGAAAAGCAAGGCAGGACTTCATGGACTTAACTGTCTGGGAGACAGAAAAGGCTGTTTGGCCCATGACAGTCTCTGGATCCAGCAGAAAGTACTGGGAAAGGAACCCGTGATAGGTGCTTCTAAGTGGCTTATGTTAGACCATCAGAAAAAAGAAACTCAGAGGGATAGAACTGAGGGGAGAGACAGGTAGACTTGCTCACATTGCATGTTGATGTAGATGAAGTCTCTTGGAAGGTTTTCTTGTTCTTAGATTGCTGGATCTTGGAACAGCCTCTAACATCCACTGTTCATGTTTCCTCTATTTCATCACCATTACAGAGTGAGGATGCAGAATTTTAATTTATTCCAACATTCAAACCCTACTTTACAATTTCATTTCCTTTCTTCTCTCTGCTGAAATGTAGCTTTCTGGCTTGAATGCAGTGGCCTGAAAGGTGAGTGGGTGGCTGTCATCAATCCATGAATCTATATTTTCATATAAGATTTGTTTTACAAAGCTCAATCATACAAATCAGAAATACCACACGATGGCAAGGTTTTCTTGTGACCGAAAGGGAACAAAAACAAAAAAAATGGGGCACATCTCTCTGGAGAGGTCTTGCTCTGCCAGGAGCAATGCTATGAGGAGTTGTCTGTGTGGGGAAATAGCTCAGAAGTGTGGCTTTGCTGCAGCATGTGTGAGACTCTGGGTTAGCTCCCCAATACCACAGGAAAAGAACTCTTCCTGTTGCATTAAAATATGATTTCACTTTAGAATAATGCACAACTCTAAATAAAGGACTTGAGACAGGAAGAGAATTTCCTCTTGAAGGGACAACACACTCTGGGTACTGAAGCAACGGCACACGATTGGAAAGAAAGGAATGGTTTTGCTTTTTAAAAATATTTTTGTTTATTTTTATTTATTTATTTGAGAGTGACAGGCAGAGAGAGAGAGAGAGAGAGAGAGAAAATGGGCGCACCAGGGCTCCACCCACTGCAAATGAACTCCAGATGCGTGCACCTTCTTGTGTATTTGTCTAACGTGGGTCCTGGGGAATCGAGCCTCGAACCGGGGTCCTTAGGCGTCACAGGCAAGCGCTTAACTGCTAAGCCATCTCTCCAGCCTATTTTTGCTTTTGGTTTTGGTAAAAAAAAAATGCTCATCAATTAATAAAAATGCCTAAAAAAATTACCCCGTATACCGTATTATAAGAGCATGAAAGGAAAGCAAAAGCAACAACAAACAGGAACAACTTCAAGGATGGTTCTAGAAATCCAGCCTGGAGCCAGGCTGGGTGGCACACACCTTTAATTCCAGCACTAGGGAGGCAGAGGTAGGAGGATCGCTATGGTTTGAGGCCAGCCTCAGACTACATAGTGAATTCCAGGTCAGCCTGGTCTAGAGCGAGACCCTACTTCAAAGGCCAAAAGCAAACAAAAAAAAGGAAGAAAGAAATCTAGCTTGAGCAGCTCAGTGAAGCAACTGTGTCTGCGTGAGCTCGTTAAAGATCCGGTCCCCAGTGGAAGGAGCAAGTCCCTGGGATTATATGAGCTGAATGCAGAGAACCCCAAAGAAGCTCCCTGGTTTGTAAATTATTTTACCCATAGATTTTAAAATTTATATTTATTTAATATTTATTCATTTATTCAGCTTGTGTGTGTTGTGTGCATGCATTTGTGTTTAGTTTGTATCTGTGTTCGTATGTGTGTGTGCATGGGTGTGTGGGTGCATGTGGACACCAGAGGTCTTTTTCATTAATCCTGTGCCTTTTTCTTTGAGACTAGGTCTCTCACTAAACCTAAAACTCATCAATTAAACTAGATTAAGTACCAATGAGGCCCAGGGACTCTATGTCTCCGCCTCCCCAGTGCTGGGATTTTGGCACATGTCACCACATCTGGTATTTTATGTGGGTTCCATTGACCTGAACCTGGGGTTCTCAAGCTTGTGTGACAAGCACTTTACCCATTGAGCCAGCCTCCCAGCCCCACCACAGGTTTTTTATTTTTATTTATTTATTTGAAAGTGGTAGACAGAGAAAGAGGCAGAGGGAGAGAGAGAGAGAGAGAGAGAGAGAATGGGTGCACCAGGGCTTCCAGCAACTGCAAACGAACTCCAGATGCGTGCGCCCCCTTGTGCATCTGGCTAACGTGGGTCCTGGGGAGTTGAGCCTCGAACTGGGGTCCTTAGGCTTCACAGGCAAGTGCTTAACCGCTAAGCCATCTGTCCAGCCCCTACAGGTTATTTTAATTGCAGCCATCGTAGGCGGTCTTTGAGGAGTAATTACTGCAGGGCCAGAGCAGCCCAAGTCCTGACTGTCTCGAGGTAAGTCCTGAGCGTTAGCCGAGCAGAGGTTGCGTTTTCAGGCTGAGGAGGCCTGTGTCTGGGAGGACACTGAAGCTAAGGAAGGTGGCCGTGAGGGGTGAAGGGTCCTAGGTGTTTCTTCAAAGCCTGGTATTTCCTTTTCCTGAAACGTCAGGGAAGAACGGAGACTGGGAAGGTGGCTCAGCAGGTAGGAGCACTCCCCACAGCTACAAGACCTGAAGACCAGCTGAGTCTGATGCCCTGGGAGCCACGTAAACAGGCGGGCGTGGTCACCCACATCTGTACCCCTCGGCCCATGGGGACAATTCTTGGGGTTCAGGGAAGCAACAGCTCTGAGCATAGAGAGAGAATCAGTCTCAAGGAAGTACTTGGATGAATGGGAGACAGTGAGTGACTCAGGGAGAACAGCCAACAGTCTCCTCTGCTTCCATCAGCCTGCAAGCATATCTGCACATACCTGTGCATAATACACACACACGTGCACACGCACACACACACAGACACACACATGCACACGCACACCCTCCGCAATACTACAGGTGCAAAAAGCAAAGTTTTATACAAAGCCCTTTGTGCCATACATTCTAATGAACTTTATTTTTATACCATAGAATAAAGTTTGAGCTAAACCCTAGAGACTATTAACTATTTTAAATTGGGTCCTGTTTTTTTTTTTTTTCTGGTTTGATTTTTTGAGGTAGAGTCTCACTCTCTGGCCCAGGCTCACTATGTATTGACAGGGTGGCCTTGAACTCACAGTGATCGATTCTCCTACCTCTGCCTCCTGAGTGTTGGGATTAAAGGCGTGCAACACCACGCCAGACTTGGGCTCTGGGTTTCAAAATATTTTTAAGGTTTTCTTTATTTCTGGGTGTGCGTGTGTGTGTGTGTGTGTGTGTGTGTGTGTGTGTGTGTGTATGTGTATGCAGGCACAATAGGATCTCTTGCCACTGTACACGCATGCCTGCATGTGGAGGTTGGGCAATCAGACTTGAATGATCAGGATCACACACAATCAGCAGCAGCTGCTGAGTCATGTCCCCAGCCCATGCTCTGCTTTTAAATGACCAAAGCATCTCCAGCCTTAGAGTGATCGTTCTTTTTTCTTTTTGAGTGATTGTTTTAAAGAACATTTTTAGATTTCTAACTTTGTACATGTGAATCTGTGCATTCATACACACTAAAGCACGGAAGACACATTCCAGCCTTCATGCGTTTTAATTCTGCCTCATGTAAAATTTATACCACATATGAGTACAATTTGAAAGAGACTGATTTCATATTTTATAATGCCTAATGTATAGTGCATTCCTAATATACTATAATTTTATTAATAAACACACATTTTCCATACCTAATGCAAATAAGGTACAGATACTTTACAATTTAAAACACACAAGTAGATTCAGTAATGTTCAGTAAGATTGAGTGAGAGAACAAGTCTTCCTTTATCTTCTCTTTTTAAATGTTTTTTGTTCATTTTTATTTATTTAGTTGAGAGTGACAGAGAGAGAAAGAGGCAGAGAGAGAGAGGGATAATGGGCGCGCCAGGGCCTCCAGCCACTGCAAACGAACTCCAGACGCGTGTGCCCCCTTGTGCATCTGGCTAACGTGGGACCTGGGGAACCGAGCCTCGAACCGGGGTCCTTAGGCTCCATAGGCAAGTGCTTAACTGCTAAGCCATCTCTCCAGCCCCTTTTTTCTCTTTTTCTTGACTCAGAGTTTCTTCAGTCACATCAGGCATGACTGTGGGCATGAGAGGTTGCCTGTCCCCTGATACCTCAGCTTCGTCAAGACACAGAGAAAGGCCTGTTTTAATTTGCTGTTCCACAAAATCAGAAGAAATGGATGACAGGATGGATACAAAAATATTAGCCCATGAGCAAAAATCTTGGCCACAATATTGTCTAGAACAGAATAGGCCCAAATCATCATAAGATGGCTGAGGTAATACATAATGAAGAACACTAAGGATGACGCCATTGTTTTCATGGCTCTCACGTGGGCCTCTGTGCTGGAGTCCCTGGAGCAAAGGCCCTGTCGCCTCATCCTCCTGCTGTGACTCCATAGGGAGAAGATTAAGAGAAGCAGTGAGGTCAGAGATACCATAGAAAAGATGACGAGAATCGTGTTG
Organism: Jaculus jaculus; assembly: GCF_020740685.1. NCBI lineage: Eukaryota > Metazoa > Chordata > Mammalia > Rodentia > Dipodidae > Jaculus > Jaculus jaculus. Next base: position 4,278,305 of record NC_059124.1, on the reverse strand, counting down.
GTGAGAGTTTGATAGGCAAACAGAGCATTTATAACATCTGAAAGACCGAATGTGGTGTTTTTTTCCATTATTACCCATTTTTGCATGAAGCCATCAATTTTTGCTTCAATGAAAATGAGAAACAAAGAGAAATGGAATACTGACCCCATGACAATTGTAAGAAGCACCCTGGGAATCCTCTGTTTCATCCACAGGAAGGCAGGGTTGGAGAAGTGGCCTATTTTCAGGAAGTAGAATACGCTGAGGCAGGTGGTGGAGCCCATACAGAGATAGTTGGATCCTGTCCAGACAATGACAGTGTTCGTGAGGAGCCTCTTAGAGGGAAGTATTCTGTCGTAGTTTACATCGAGATAGGTAAGCAAGATCGTCATCCACAGGAAGCAAATCCTGGAGAGGGCCAAGCCAGTGAGAATGAGCTCAACCAAAAAGATCTTCCGATTCCTGACCCAGCTGAGGCTGAAGGCCAGCGTGACAAATCCATTTCCAAAAACCCCCACCAGAAATTCTACAGCAGATAGCATCACCAACAAAGTTTTGCCTATGACTGACATATTGTTCACAGAAAACCTTCACTCCTCATCAATCGGTGGAGTCCAGCTGCTCTGGTGTAGGTTGGAACATGAGGAAAGTTGAGATGTGTAATGTATTTCTTGCTTCCCCTTTGGTGATGGTCCACAGTAGTCTGAAGACCCAGAAGGCATACTTTAAGTACTCTTATTTACATAGTAAAATCCACGCCTGCTTTTCTTAAGGACATAGTTGAGTAGTTTTCAAGGAGGAGGCTATATCCCCTGCTGCGATTGGCTCTGGTTACGTTGTGCAATGCTTTGCATTGGAAATGGAATTCTCATTTGCTAATATGTAAAAGAGAAATACACTTAAGAACTAAAGTTCAGTCCATCCATTAAAATGTATTCATTTGGACCCATTCCTTTCTTTGGTCCATTCATCAGCATGTAGCTAGCTCTAGAGTTTGTAATCAGTACATACCTTCATTACTAACCTTACACATGAAGATTATTTATAAAACACCCAAAGATAAGCAGAATAGAAAATACGTATCTGGTATGTAAGGATTACATCTCTTGCAGCCAATGACAGTTTTAAAACATGTCATATATTGTTTGCTGTGTCATCTGTGGAGATCAGGTGTTTTTTTTTTTTAACTCCATCAAGTTTTCTGGCTAGCTAATACAAAAATGGAAGAAATGGGGCTGAAGAGATGACTGAGCAGTTAAGGCACTTGCCTCCAAAGCCAAAGGACCCAGGTTCAATTCCCCAGTGCCCACATAAGCCAGATGCACATGGTGATGCATGTGCCTGGAGTTCATTTGCAGTGGCTAGATGCTCTGACATGCCCATTTCTCTTTCTCTCTGTAATAAGTAAAAAGTAAAATATTTAAAAATGTTAAAACACTTTAAGAGCATTTACTGATGGACTTAACGTAGCTTATATGAAAGATAGAGGTGAAAAGGATGATCCTTGGGTTATATTTTTTTTTCTGGAAATCTGAAATTACTTTTCAGTGAGATGAAAGTAAACTGTTACAGAAGCAGTAGTTGGTGTGGCCAGGATCAGAATGTACTGGTTAAACATGTCAGGTGTGAGGCTAGAGAGATGGCCCAGTGGTTAAGGAGCTTGCCTGAGAGGCCTAAGGACCCATGTCTCTCCAGGTCCCATGTTAGCCAGACACAAGGTGACCCAAGTGTGCAAGGTTGCACATGTGCACTCATGTGTCTGAAATTTGATGACAGCGGCTGGAGGCTCTGACATGCCAATTCTCTCTCCCTTTCTCTCTCTCTCCCGGTCACTCAGTCTCACACCAACTTTTGCTTTCTCACATAAAAGAAAGGCCAGTCTGGTGGGCTTGCCTTAAAAAAAAAAAAAAAAGATGTCGAGAATGGAATGCCAGATGGACATACAGCTGGAGAAATTGAGCTGACAGTTGGGCATGTGTACCTGGAGGTCAGAGAGGAGATCAGGGCAGGGTTTAAAGGTCTGGAATGATGTCTAGAGGCACCAACAAATGTTAGTTTAATTGGAGAAGAGAGGAAAGGCTCTCTTGAGAAGTTTGAATTTAAAGAGTGACATCATTTTTTATTGAAGGACAAAAATGATTAAAGTAAGCATAAGAAAATATGGAAATCATAAAAACTTTATATTATTCTATGTTAATCATATAATTAAAGAGCAAAAATATGCTGTTAATATAAATTTTCACATAGTGACTTCCAGGCCAAAGAGAGAGAGAGACAGAGCGAGCCTGTCATGAATAAAACAAAACCAAGCCAAACCAAAATGAAACAAAACAAAAACCTAAGAAACAACAACAGTAATAACAAAAATATCCTTATGAAAACCTTAGTGTTCACATTTTAAAAAAAAATAAGATTAGGGCTGGAGAGATGGCTCAGTGGTTAAGCACTTGACTGTGAAGCCTAAGAACCCCAGTTCAAGGCTTGATTCCCCAGGATCCACATTAGCCAGATGCATAAGGGGGTGCACGCGTCTGGAGTTCATTTTTAGTGTGGCTGGAGGCCCTGGTGCATTCATTCTCTCTCTCTCCCTCCCCCCTTCCTCTCCCTCTCCCTCTCCCTCTCTCTCTCTCTCTTTCTGTCTGTAGCTCTCAAATAAATAAATAACAATAAACAAATTTTTTTAAAAAAAATAAGATCAGATAAAGCAGTAACATAAAACATGATTATTGGGCTTCAAAAGTTCTTTAAAATTTCTTCTCTTTAAGTATTACCAAAAATAAAATTAATAACGAGCCACATACAAAGAGAAAACCTTTATAAAACACATACCTGATAAAGGTAAATTCACAGAATGTGTGGGTACCATTTTAGATATTTAAATATATATTATTTGTTTAAAACCGAATAATAAAAGGACGAATCAATGAACCAAACGAAATGACAAGTACATTTAAGAGCTATGGAAAGGGCTGAGCTGCGGGAAGGACTTGCGGGCTTCGGGGCGCCAGCGGGAGCTGGCCGGCGGGTGTCTAAAGCAAGCTGCATCTCGGGGTCTGTTAAGGCTACGATTCCTCTTGGTGGTGGTCCGAAACGTGTTCTGATTGCCCAGCAGAATCCGGGCTCTGCCAGCAGTGGCCAGGCCCAGCGGGTCCTGTGCCCTTCCAATTCCTCCCAGCGCCTTCCTTCACAAGGACAGAAGCCTCAAACCGGTGCCCAGGCGGCTGCAGACATCCAGCGAGCCGCAACCCCCGCCCGCAGCGCGGAAATAAATCTGAAAAGGATCAGGCATCGAAACAGAAAAACGGCCGGGCGTGGTGGTGCTCGCCCTTAATCCCGGCACTCGGGAGGCAGAGGTAGGACGATCGCCGTGAGCTCGAGGCCACCCTGAGACTCCAGAGTGAATTCCAGGTCAGCCTGGGCCAGAGTGAGACCCTATCTCAAAAAACCAAAAAAAAAAAAGAGAAAGAAACAGAAAAACGAAGACTCAAAAAAAGAGGCAGTGGACTCTGGAGGACTTCGACTTTGGCCGCCCGCTGGGTAAAGGGAGGTTGGGGACGCTTACTCCGCAAGTTCACCCTGGCCCGAGCGCGCGGTTCCAGGCCCGGCTGGAGAAGGCGGGCGGGGGCGCAGCGCCAGCTCGGGGGGAAGCGGAGATCCAGTCGCCCCTGCGGCACCCTAACATTCTCAGGCTCTATGGTAATTTCCACGATGCCAGCAGAGTTCACCTAATTCTAGAATATGCGCCCCTCGGAACAGCCGAGAGCGGACTGCAGAAACAGCCCAAGTTCGGCGAGCAGAGACCTGCTGCGTGGGTCACCGAGCGGCAGGCGCCCGGTCTTGCTGTCATTCAAAGAGAGGCATTCATGGGGCATTAAGGCCCAGAACCCGCTGCTCGGGTCAGCTGGAGAGTGGAAGATCGCAGACTCCGGGTGGCCCTGCACGCCCCGTCCTCCAGGAGAACCACCCTGGACTACTGCCCCCCGAGATGATCGAAGGCCGGGCGCATGAGGAGAAGGTGGACCCGTGGAGCCTGGGTGTCCTCCGCTACGAGTTCTTCGTTGGAATACCTCCTTTTGCGGCGCACACGCACCAAGAGACCCACGAGAGGACATCACGGGTGGAATTCACATGCCCTGGCTTTGTAACGAGGGAGCTCGGGACCTCATTTCCGGACTGTTAAAGCCCAATGCCAGCCCGAGGCTGACGCTGGGGGAGGTCCTGCGGCACCCCTGGATCTTCGCAAATGCCTCAAAGTCATCAAATTGCCAGAAAGACCGAGAGACCACTACCAAATCATCTTAAGCAGAGGGACCCGGGCCCGGGCTGCTGCACTTTCCGCAGGATTCCGCGGCGACCTCGCTCCCTGCCGGTGATCGATCTGATCGATGGGCTGCCCTTGGCTCACCCCGCGGAGCCTCGCTGTCCAGGAAGCCCCACCTCGGCTCGTGCCCTGAATCGGGCTGCTTTTAGTGGCTTAATAAGTTAGCTGGGGCCGAGGTTTGACTGGAACGGTCCCCACAGCCCACGCGGGGCCAGGAGTCCTGGTGGGAGGCAAGTTCAGAGTGTGTGTGTAACAAGCCCAGAAAAGCTGTCGGAATGTGTATGTGTTTTGCTTTTAAATGTTAAAATAAACACTTGTGCAGACAAAATAAAATAAAATAAAAATAAAAGAAATATGAAAGGCGACATGGAAAAAGTTCTCAGCATTGTTGCCTGCGATGAGAATTGAACTAGAGCCCCACAGAGGCCATTGCACACCGGGTGGCTGGGGACCTGCACCGCGCCCCCTGCTGGCTGGTACGCGATGAGTTACATTTGGACTGTTTTATATTCCCATTGCTGGTGGAAAGATGAAATGGCACAATTACTTGTCAGAACATTAGCCATTTTTTTGTTTATTTTTATTTATTTGTTTGAGAGTTACAGACAGAGAGAAAGAGGCAGATAGGGAGAGGGAGAATGGGCCTTCAACCACTGCAAACGAACTCCAGACACGTGAGCCCCCTTGTGCATCTGGCTAACGTGGATCCTGGGGAATCGAGCTTCCAACCGGGGTCCTTAGGCTTCACAGGCAAGCGCTTACCCGCTAAGCCATCTCTCCAGCCCACATTAGCCATTTTTAATGATGTTGAATATACAGTTATCATTTGATGTGTTTTACTCAATGAACAACGACAGCAGTTTTGCTCATCATGGTCAATAACTGGCAAGCATTAAAAATGTTTTACTTAAATTGGTGTCTCCAATGGTATTCAATAACAACACTCAGACAGAAATTATACCTGTGTAAAACAAGTGTGATGATCCTTAAAAGCTTTGTTCTCATTTTGTGAATGTCACAGCCCTCAGTAAATATGATGTCTCTACAAATGCATGAAATTATAGACATCAAAGAAATCTCTATCCTTACCCAAAGCAAGGCAGTAGTGTCTCATGTGAAAGAGTGGGCGGGAGACTCCAAATGGCATTGATAATGGGGTCACATATGGGTACATATCAGACGCCTACTAAAAATGTTTACATTTTATTAGATATGCTTACATTTAAAGTATGAAGTAAAAATAACAGTAAAAAAGTTAAAAAAAATCTATGCTTATCTAAAGACGTACCATCACTCTTTCATATGGCAGTTACACACAATTAAATTTTTAATCCTCTCAGTGTTTCACATCAGTTTTAGTAAAAATTCAAGTATCTCACACTTCCAAATATCTGGAGCAAATAATAACTACTGTGGTAGTTCTTCATTCACCAACTAAGTAGGAGTGCATGAGATGATAAAGCAATTACTTTGAGTATGTAAGATAGAATACGAGGCTGTTGCCAGCCAGAAGATGCTCGTTATAAGTAGCACCTAGTGTGCTATGCTAAATATTTTCAGAGCAGAAAGCCATTTTCATTGAGTTCTACAGTAAAGTTAAATGAGTCAATAATATGAAAATAAACACCATAAAACATATAATAGCATTATATAAAATGTTTTTACACATAGTCACGTGAGAACAATGTCCTTTATATGGGAGAAAAACATAAGAGAAGAATAAAGCTGTTTAAAAAATAATGCCATGGGCTGAACAGATTGCTTAGTGTTTAAGGCACTTGCCTGCAAAACCTGAAGACCCAGGTTCGATTCCCCAGTACCCATGTAAACCAGATGCACAAGGTGGTGCAAGCATCTGCAGTTTGTATACAGTGGCTGAAGGCCCTGGTGTGCCGTTCTCTCTCTCATTAAGTAAAATAAAATTTTTAAAAACCTAAATTTCTTATATATTTCTATTTTATCTAGGTACATGCAAGAGTAGTGTCTGTGTGTGTGTGTGTGTGTGTGTGTGTGTGTGTGTGTGTGTGGTTTGGAGAAAGAACATAGAGCCTTGTGCATGTTGGAAAGGTCTCTACAACTGACTTACTCCCTCATCCCTAATAGTATGTGGCTTGAATGCCTTATGGAATTCTGAGATTCTTTTGTTTTACCCACCCCTCAGCTGCCTCAGCACCAGAAGACAGGCCTGCTTTAACTTCAAATTTCCCCAAAATCAGGATACATGAGTGGATTGAAGGACAGATGAGCCCACTATCCAGACAGAACACGTGAGCTAGCTAACGCACACGCGCTGTGGGAATCTTACTGCGAACACAGACAGAAAGCACATATCACAGAGGACAAAGAGCAAGATCATGATTTTTTTTTAAATTATTTATTTATTTATTTGAGAGCGCCAGACACAGAGAGAAAGACAGATAGAGGAAGAGAGAGAGAATGGGCGCACCAGGGCTTCCAGCCACTGCAAACGAACTCCAGACGCGTGCGCCCCCTTGTGCATCTGACTAACGTGGGACCTGGGGAACCGAGCCTCGAACCAGGGTTCTTAGGCTTCACAGGCAAGCGCTTAACTGCTAGGCCATCTCTCCAGCCCAAGATCATGATTTTCAAGGCACTTGTGTGGGCCTCACTACCAGGGTCTCCGTGTCCTTGGAAATTGAGCCATGTCTTCTGGAGATGTTTCCACTGGGAGACCATACACTTCAGAAAGGAGGTCGTGGTCAGAGTGAGTGGTTTTATGGAGAACACAGTCATGTTGAGTATGACAAGCTCTGAAAACTAACATTTCCCAGGTCAGACCAGTTGTGGAAAATACCTAGTAAACAAGGATTTGGTCAACTGAAGGAAACTTCCCCCTCCCCAAGGAACCAGTCAGTGAAGTTTACCAGTACTATGAATCCACTGCTCAAATTCCCAAAGTCTGCAACTATTATGACATCGAAGGTGCTCTTTGGGGCATTCTCCATGTTAAAACACAGAAAAGTAGAAGTTCTGCATCATTGCTGTTTGTTGGTCTAAAATTCCACATATGCTCTACAAATGTACAGCTAGATTCTTGCTCCTCCTCCGCTCCTTCTTTGATTGTAGACCCAATGTCAAGTTAAAAAATTCTAAAGCTTACCAATGAATCTGTATATAGCTGTTCCTTTGTATTATTTTAAATTCCTTCAATCTCTGTGAAATTTAACCTACAATAGGCAACTCCTCACCACCTGCTGAAATACTTTGTGTATGGTTAGGAAATGGAGCCAAACTCACATTTGCTAACATGCAAATGAAATATACTATCTTTCACAGTTTTTGCATCATCTCTACTCTAGAAAATTTGCTTCTATATGCTTGAGTTCTAAGCTACAGAGATTAGAGCTATCAAAATTGTGTTGTTTTGGGGCTTCTAGAGTTTTCCTAGACAATGCTCACACAGAGGTAGCCCACCCACCCCTTGCACTGAGATTATTGATCAGTTGGATTATTTGCTCTTTTGTATCTTGAATTGCTTATATAGTGCAAATTTTATTCCAGTGAACAAATTTTCTCATATTTTGTAGGTTTTATGTTCAGTCTGTTGGTTGTTGTTCCTTTGCTGTGCAGAAGTCTTTTATTATATTCCTACTTACCAGTTCCTACACTACTGAAGTCCTTTTCAGACATTCCTTGATTTATGCCTGTATTTTGAAGCGTTTTCCTTAGCATTTTAAAAGTTTTACATTATAGTATTTTTGCAGTCATGTTTGCATTGCTGGCAGAAATCACCCAACCAAGAGCAGCCTGTGGGGGAAAAACGTTTATTTTGGCTTACAGTTATTATTTATTTATTTACATTTATTATTTTGGCTCCATGAAGGCAGAAAAATGCCAATGGCAAGAGCAGAGGAGGGTCATCACCCCCTGGCCAACATCAGGTGGACCACAGCAACAGGAGAGTGTGCCAAACACTGGCATGGGGAAAATGGCTGTAACACCCATAAGCCCGCCTCCAACAATACACTCCTTCCAGGGGGCGTTAACTCTCAAAAGTCCATCAGCTAGGAGCCTAGAACTCAGAACACCTAAGTTTATGGGGGACACCTGAATCAAACCACCACAGGTATGATTCATTTTGATTTGATTTTTGTGCATTTATAAGAGATGGAGATCAACCCAGGTGTCTGTAGTTACCTGGGTTCAATTTGGGAGCCTCCTATTCTAGTGTAGTCTACTCATTCTATTCTTTTTTGGTTTTTCAAGGTAGGGTTTCTCTAGCCCAGGCTGACCTGGAATTCACTCTGGAGTCTCAGGGTGGCTTCGAACTCACGGCAATCCTCCTACCTCTGCCTCCCGAGTGCTGGGATTAAAGGCGTGCGCTGCCACATCCAATTTAGTCATTCTATTCTATTTTATTCTTTTCTTTTCTATTCTATTCCTTTCTTTTCTATTGTATTCTATTCTATTCTTCTATTTATTTATTCTTGGCATACATGCCTCTATAACATCAGTACTAGGCTGTTTTGCTACTATGTGTATTTATTATCATTGGAAATTAGATATGATGCCTGTGGTGCAGCTGTTTGCTCAGGCTTGCTTTTGCGCATGCATGCACTTGCACGTGTGTGTGTGATTACATGTGAATTTTAACAATTCCATGTGGATTAGCCTTGGGATTTTGATTGCACTGAATCCTGATAGTACTTTGAGTATAGCTGCATTACACTGTTTTTTGCTGAGTAATAAGCTCCCAACATTTCCCCACCTTCTTATGTCCTTATTTTCATTCTTTTTTTGTTTTTTTTTTTACTGAGACCTAATCTTGATAACTAGATCATATTGGCCTCACACTTAGTATTCTCTTGCTTGTACATCTTGAGTGCTAGAATCACAGTCATATATTGCGAAACTTAATTTGTTGATTTTTATATACCTATTTGCAGCCTTTTGCTTCGCTGAACACGTTGATCAGATTTGAGGGCTGTCTGCTGAAATCTGAAGGATCGTGCCTTCAGCAAATTAGGAAAAGCTGAATTAGTTCTCTCCTATTTGTGTAGTTTTATTCCTTTTGTCCTTGCCTTAATACTCTAGCTAAGAAGTTAAGCAGCATATTGAATTTTTTTTCATTCTTAATATTAGAAAAAAAGTCTTTTAGTTTGTCCTTTCCAATATAATGTTGGCTATAAGTTGGTTATATGTTGCCTTTATTAAGTGAGAAATGTTTTTCCATTCTAAGTTTCTTCACAGAGTTTTATGAAGTAATGCAGAAATTTTTCAAAGGTACTTTCTGCATCTGCTGAGATGATTGTGAAACTTTGTGTCTGATTGTATTGAGCAGCCAGAGCACTTGTACTAAGTCAAACATGCCGAGCCATCCTCACATTCGTGAAGTGAAGCCAACTTGATGGTGGTGTGCGATCTTCTTAATGCTTACTTTAATTCCTTCTGTGAATATTTTGTTGAGGACTTTTGCTTCTATGTTCGTCAGTGAAATCAGTCTATATTTTCTGTACTGTTCTTTGCCTGGTTTTGGCGTCTGGTTAGTGCTGGCTTTGGAGTAAGGGGGGTAACATTTCCCCTTTTATTTTGTGGACTGGCTTGAGGAGCATAGGTGTAGGCTCCTCTTTAAAGGTCTGGTAGAATTCAGGGGTGTACCTGTCCAGGCTTTTCTTTTCTTTTAAATATTTTTTGTTCATTTTTATTTATTTATTTGAGAGCAACAGATAGAGAGAAAGAGGCAGAGAAAGAGAGAGGGAGGGAGAGAGAATGGGCGCTAGGGCCTCCAGCCACTGCAAACGAACTCCAGATGTGTGCACCCCCTTGTGCATATCTGGCTAAAGTGGGTCCTGAACAATAGAGTCTTGAACCGGGGTCCTTAGGCTTCACAGGCAAGCACTTAACTGCTAAGCCATCTCTCCAGGCCCCAGCCTTTTCTTTTCTGGGAGAGACTGTTGTTTCTTCAGTCTCTTGCATTACCTGCTAAAGATCTCTTAAGGCATTTGAATTCTTTTCACCTGATGTTTTCCAAAAGTCTTAAAATTTATTTTTATATCCTATTCACTTACTGATTTAATTTCAGCAGGCAATTTTAGTCTAATAACTTAACTGATTTCTTCTATGCTGTACAATTTATTGGAATACAAATTTTCATTGTAAATAATCTTTAATTATGCTATGGATTTTATCAATAACTGTTATATCCCTCTTGTAATCTATGATCTAATTATTTTGGCTCCTCATTCCCTTCCCCACTGGTTATTTTTGATAAGGGGTGTAAATCTTATCTTTTTACAGAACCAATTTGTTATTTTTGTGTTGTCCTTTTAGTCCTGTTTTATTAATTTCTAGCTATTTTTATTATGTTTTTCTGTCTCTTTTTTTGGGTTTATCACCTTTAAATTGTTTATTTGAGCTCAATGTTTTAAATGTAACTTGTAACTATGATTTTGCCTCTCAAAATTGTCTTTCCTGTGACCCAAAGTTCTCAAGTTCATTGTATTTACATTGACATTATTTATTATTTTATTATTATTATTATTGGTTTTTCAAGGTAGGGTCTTTCTTTAGTCTAGGCTGACCTGGCAGGAACTCACTATGTAGTCTCAGGCTGGCCTCGGACTGACAGCAATCCTCCTGCCTTTGCCTCCTGATTGCTGGTATTAAAGGTGTGTGCTACCACACCCAGCATTTTCATTTTTTGTAAAAAGTTTTATTTAGGGCTGGAGAGATGGCTTAGTGGTTAAGCGCTTGCCTGTGAAGCCTAAGGACCCCGGTTCGAGGCTCGGTTCCCCAGGTCCCACGTTAGCCAGATGCACAAGGGGGCGCACGCGTCTGGAGTTCGTTTGCAGAGGCTGGAAGCCCTGGCGCGCCCATTCTCTGTCTCTCTCCCTCTATCTGTCTTTCTCTGTGTCTGTCACTCTCAAATAAATTAAAAAAAAATTTTTTTCTTAAAAGTTATTTAATTTCTTATTCATTTCTTCACTGTCTATTTTTATTTCCATGTCTTTGTATAGCTTCGGTAGTTTTCAATGCTATTGGTCTCTTTAATTCTAATACAACCTTATAAGGTACAATAAATTATTTCAATATTTTTAGGACTTTTAAAGACCAGCAGCTTGGGAAGATGGCTGAGTGGTTAAAGGCACGTGTTTGCATAGCCTGACAGCACAGGTTTGATTCCTCCGTACACACGTGAAGCCAGACACACAAAGTAGCACATGTGTCTGGACTTTGTTTTCAACCACGTTAGGCTCTGGTATACACATACCCCCTCCTTCCTAAATAAATGTATGAATGAATAAGTTTAGCTTAAGATACAAAAGCCATTGGAAAGAAGTTACAATTGGATGCAGAGGAAAAGATGCATTTCCAGATATTGCAAAGGTCTCACAATGTGTCTCTCAGTCTGTCTCTAATTGTAATCCTACAGCATCAGCCTCCTTATTGACACACTTACAGGTATATGCCACCATGCCTAAGCTCAGAAATCATATTTTTAAATATTCTAATTCTTTGATCTCTAGGTCACTGCACACTGTTCTACAATGTTCTTCTGTTAACTAAAGGGCTCATCATATTTGTAGGAATTTATAGTTGCAATTCAATGGGGGTTGAATGACCTGCTAAAATGGAGCTCGCTATATGGTTTTAACACTTGGTCAGGTATTAATAGTCTCTTACAGAATACATAACCATTACCCAGTAATATTTAGACTCTGACTACCAAGTGTGTAACGAATAGCTAGGATTAGCAATATTTTTCTTCCTTGACTGACAGTAGTTTGTCAGGAGAATTCATACTAGAGGATCAGAATAACAATTGGCCTGAAAGTGCAGAGGAGTCTGGAAATGTCTATTATTATATGGGTCCACATGTTTCTGTACCCGACTATTGGGGCATGATTTCATACTTTGTAAATTTTCTCCATGCTGAAATTTGCGTTTAATGAAAATATTATTTTTGTAACCCAGAAAAAGGTTGATTTTGCTTTTGCTTGATAAGGCCAATGTCTCAAGAGACTGAGTTAGGAGAGAAGAAAGATGCTCTTTTTGATCCTTATTTTAACACACACATAAATTTTCCAAGGCTAACATTTCTCAGATGATAGGTTCGGTTACAAAATTTAATCAGGTATTAGACTGGAGAGATGGCTCAGCAGTTAAGGCATTTGCCTGCAAAGCCAAAGGACCCAGGTTCAATTCCCCAGGATCCACTTTAGCCAGATGCACAAGGAGGCATATGTGCTTGGAGTTCATTTGCAGTGGCTAGAGGCCATGGTGTGCCCATTCTCTCTCTCTCTCTTTTTCTCTCTCTCTTCCTCTCTCCCCTCTTCTCTCTCCCCATCTTTCTCTGCCAAATAAATAAACAAATAAAAATAAAATATGTTAAAATATCCAGCTCGGGAGGTGCTTTTAGGAGAGGAAAACAACTGCAACAGGAGTTGTAGTTGATGTGGATGGTACCAGAATACGCTGGCTAAGAAAATATGTCAAGTTTAAAAGGTTTCCTGGATATCCAGTCAGAGATGTTGACTTGGCAATTGATTATACAGGTCTATAGTTCAGCTATAAGACCAGGACTGGAGTTATATACAGGAATGAGATAAATGTATAGAGTTATTTTATGCCATATATTCAAATGAGATCATCAACTGTTAGCTAAATTGAAGAAGAGATTTTTTAAGAACTCTTGGTATTTAGGAACTGACATCAGTATAATTGAAAGACAAAAATTAGTGAAGCAGTCTAAAGAAAAGATGGAAATCTCAGCAATACTTTATGTAAAAGAGAAATATGCCCAGCCTACACTAACAAATACAGAAGAGGACCAACCCCAACTTGTTTGATGAAATTAGAAACATCCTGATACAAAAGCCAGAGGAATATAATATAAGGGAAAAAAAAAAACTATAGACCAAGTAACATTTATTTCAGGAAGGTAAGTTTGGCCTAACATTCAAAAGTAAGTTAATACAACTCCACATATACACAGAACAAAGTAAGGAACAGGTAAAATTATTCCTAATCTAAAAATAATTGAAGAATATTTAGCACTAATTCAACACCAAAACTTTCAGCACTCTAGAAATAAATAGAAATTCAAAAATGTATTAAGGACAATAAAAATGAACATAGAGAGACTAATACATTAATTTTTTAAACTAGATATTTTACTCTAAGATTAGGAATAAGGCTTGGATATGCATTTCCATCACATATTCACATTCACCTTCTTTTGGAGAACCTAACCAGTACACAATGAAAATAGAAAAGAGATTGCAAATGAGAAAAAAAATACTCTTTTTCTGCAGACAACTTGATCATGTGAATATAGAAAATTTCAAAAGATCTAAAAAAAAAACAGTGGGAGAATTTTACAAATTCACATAAAGCTGGGATAGCACAAATTGTTATTGCATTTCTGTAGAGTAAAAATGAATAATTAGAATGTTGAAAAACATGACTTAGGGTAGCTAGAGAAATATGGAAAACATAGGGATAAATTTAATAAACTGGGATTTACATTAAAAAGAATGGGACAGGCTGGGCGTGGTGGCACACGCCTTTAATCCCAGCACTCGGGAGGCAGAAGTAGGAGGATCGCTGTGAGTTCAAGGCCACCCTGAGACTACAGAGTTAATTCCAGGTCAGCCTGGAACAGAGTGAGACCCTACCTCGAAAAACCAAAAAAAAAAAAAAAAAAAAAAAAAAAAATGGAGAGATAACTTAGCAGTTAAGGCACTTGCCTGTGAAGACTGAGGCCCTAGGTTTGATTCCCCAGTAAAGCCAGATGCACATGGTGGTGCATGCATCTAGAGTTTGTTTGCAGTGGCTGGAGACCCTAGCATGCCCATCCACTCTCTCTTTCTCTCTCTCTCTCTCCTTTTCCCTCTTTCTTTCTCAAATAAATAAAAATATTTATTTTAAAAAGTAAAGTCTGTACATATACCCACACATGTAAGATCAACTGGATGTTAACAAAGTGCCAAGTTGGAATAAAAAAGGGAAGATGTGGGCTGGAGAGATGGCATAGCAGTTAAGCGCTTGCCTGTGAAGCCCAAGGACCCCGATTCAAGGCTCAGTTCTCCAGGATATATGTTGGCCAGATGCACAAGAGGGCGCACGGGTCTGGAGTTCGTTTGCAGTAGCTAGAAGCCCCGGCATGCCCATTCTTTCTCTCTCTCTCCCTCTTTCTCTCTCTGTCTGTCGCTCTTAAATAAATAAAAACAAACAACAAAAATATTTTTTAAAGGGCAGATGTTACAACAGATTACACTGAAAGAAAGGGATATCTGTATTTTGGAAATCAATCCAAGTCATTATGCTACACCAAAAATGGAATTTAATTAGAAATGTAGAAATGTGTCAGCTACTTATAAATCTTGACTGCTTAAAACAGAAAAAAATAACTAAATATGATAATGGTCTTAACCTTGAACTTTTCAAAATTTCTGATATTAAAGAAGAAAAAATTCATAAAACTTGACAGTTGGACAACATTGCTTTTTGAAACGCTTCTCTTTGAAGACAGTATGAATTAACGGAAATGGTAAACCATAGGCTGGGAGATAATTGTATATGACTGATAAGGCAAATGACAAGATTTTATAAAGACCCATTAAAACTCAATAATTAAGGTCAAACCAATGAACCAAATGAAAGACAAGCATGTGAAGACGTGTTGTTCAGCATTATTCCCAGAGTTGGGACATGTTAATTAAAATCACAAGGAGCTGTCCTTATGTGCTGACTCAAGTAGCTGAACTAACGACGCGGTGCGCCCCCTGCTGTTCACGATGCGGGAGAACCGAACCTGTCACGTTGCTAGTAGCCACGTGAAGTGGTACAACTTGGGAGAACTCCTTGGCAGTTTTTAAAGATGCTGAACATACACTTACCAGATAACTCAGTTTTCACTCGAAGAGCAGTGAAGTTATATATCAATAAAAGCACATATACACGAATGGTGATTCCAGTTGTAATAGATACTTAATATTTATCAATAGGAAAAATGATCTTTCTTAAATATGGTATACTCCATACTCAGGAATCCCACGCAAGAATCCCACTCATTAACAAATTATTGATCTATATAAATGAGATGAACAAACATCCAAAGCATTGTGCTGAGTTTGAGAGGCCCCGACTAAAACAGTCCATGAGTACAGTCAGGAAATTGTAGGAATCAACGAACTCTCTATAGTTGCCAAACGCAGACAAGGGGTTGTGTGGAGGAAGGAATGTGCTGGGGGATGGGATGCAGATGTCACTGATGTTGCAGCCACATAAGTGTACATAACATCAAAACCTTAACATGAACATGGAAAATCACACCTGATTATATATAAAGTATATCGAAATAAGAGGTTTTAAAAAGCACAAAGTGAAATGAACTATGCATGCGCACACACTGCGTGCATAAACACTGAGAAATGAAGGCTACTGATTGCCATAGCAGTTCTTTATGCTAAACATTTAATCCTTAAAACCCTCACATCTGATCCATACTGAGAAAGTCATCTATGCAAACTACTTTTCTCCAGACTACCATTATTATATATAATATAGTTACCTTAAGCTCACCTGCTAAGAATACATAACATAATAAAACACTACTTCAAATACTTACACACATTAAGTTGCATAGAATTGAAGGTTCTTTAGCAAACAATAGGTTGTTGTACATAATTAATGCTTATGTTTTCAATACTAATAATAAAGAAATATATATCACAATTATGTAATACACAGAGGTAAAGTGTTATGATAGATGCTTATCACATAATTTCATAGCTATATATTTCTTATTTCTATATGTTTTAATATAGCTATTTATTTCTTTCTGCTGTTCTATCTTCTGTATTTTTTTTTTCTTTTGGTTTTTCGAGGTAGGGTCTCACTGTGGCCCAGGCTGACCTGGAATTCACTATGTAGTCTCAGGGTGGCCTTGAACTCATGGCAATCCTCCTACCTCTGCCTCCTGAGTGCTTGGATTAAAGGTGTGTGCCACCATGCCCAGCTATCTTCTAGGTTTTTAACTAATTATTTCTTCTGTGCTTTGAACCCAGGCTCTTGTTCATGCATGGAAAGGGCTCCCTCCCAAACAATATGTGGTTTATGGAATTATGAGTTTCTTATGCTTTATTATATATCTCAGCTGCTTCAGTGTGGAATGACAGGCCTGTCTTAACTTAGAGTTTCCAAAAATCAGGACCCATGAGTATGTTGAATTGGATAAGAGCTCAATGGTGATACAAAGCCTGCATGCTATTTGATTCTGGTGCATCTTAGAAAGCCATGATATCAAAAAGGAAGTGAAGTAAGTAGCGTAAAGGACCAGAAATGAGATCATGTTCTTCAAGGAATTTATGTGGGCCTTGATCCTAGAGTCTCTGAGTTCTTTGTCACCAAGCCACATCTGCTGGAGATGTTTCCACAGGGAGAAGATGAGCAGGGAGAAGGAGACCACAGCCACAGTGAACGGAATTACAGTAAACATGGCCATGGTGAATATGGCCTTCCCTGAGAATCTTGAAAAGTCACTCACTCTGGAATTCCAAGTCATGTTTCTCTCATATTCAATCAGCCAGTCTTCCATATGTTTGCTTACTTGTGTCAGATTTAACAGCAGCAGGACCAAGCTTCCCAGCAGGATCGTCAGAAGCACTTTCTTTACTCTCCAGTTGAGATAGAGGAAAATAGGCCAGGAGAAATTGGCTATTTTGAGCAAATAAAAGATGCTGAGGATGGTAGCCACCAGAGGCCGAAATGATTGGCAAGTATCCAGGTATAAATAAGAGTTCTTTTTTTTAAATTTTTGTTTATTTTTTTATTTTTTATTTGAGAGTGACAGACAGAGAGAAAGAGACAGAGAGAAGAGTGGGCACACCAGGGCCTCCAGCCACTGCAAATGAACTCCAGACACGTGCGCCCCCTTGTGCATCTGGCTAACGTGGGTCCTGGGGAATCGAGCCTCGAACCGGGGTCCTTAGGCTTCACCAGCAAGCGCTTAACCGCTAAGCCATCTCTCCAGCCCATAAATAAGAATTCTTAATTCTGTTCCAGCCATAAATGAAAATGAGTGACACACAATCTTAAACCAACTGGCTACCATTTCCCATATCAAACCAATTCTGGAAATGGCCAAGGAGACAATTATTTGGTCAATAGTGGCGAACTTTCTTTTACTGACTGTGTCAGTGCAGTTTATCAGTTCTATGAACCCATTGCTCAGATTCCCGAGTAGGAACTCAGCAACCATGACTACAGAGATGACCCTCTGCATACCCCCTCCCATGTCCAAGCTGACAACACTCACTGCTGCCCACCGGTGACCTGAAGCACTTTGTGTCCTGAGACGTATGTCCAGTGTGTCTTTCTTCCTCTCCTGCTTCACCTGGATTTATTTACCTCATGCGAAGTCAAGGGTCTTGCAGATTTATCAATTTATCTGCAAATGGCCTTATGAAAACCTTTATTTTCCTCTGCTTTCTGTGCTGCGACCAAGCTAAGCTATTAATGTCCTCATTATGGACTGAAATACTTCATAGATGATTTTGAAATAGAGTCAGGCTCACGTTTGCTAACATGCAAATTTCTTTATCTTTTGCATCACTACTATAGAAAATTTGGTTTAATGATTTGAGTCTGAGGAATATAAAGATTATAAAAAATACAATTTATCTCTGTTGAGAAATAACTCAGTCAGTAAAAGAACTTCTCTTGGAAGCATGAGGACTTGAATTCCAAAGCTCATGTTAAAAACAATAAATAAAAAGCACACATGGTTGATACACATTGTAATCCCAGCACTAGGAGGTAGAGAAAAGTGGATCCATAACTCACTGGTCAACTGGTCTACCCTTCCTGATGAGTTAACAAAGAAAATAACAATAATAATAATATAATAAAACAAGAAAGCTAGATAAGTATGATGCCTCGTGCCTTTAGTACAAGCACTCGGGAGGCTGAGATAGAAGGACAGCTATGAGTTCAAGGCCTGAGATTACACAGTGAATTCCAGGTCAGCCTGGGCGAGAGTGAGACCCTCCCTTGAAAAGGAAGGAAAGGTTATCTGGTGCTGACTTCACTCTCCATTGTAGAATTTGCTTCTCTATTTTTCAGTTGGATGCAGATCCCGAGGAGAAAACCAGCCCCATCGCACCTCACCAGGGCCTCAGCTGAAACCAAGAGTAACTGGGGAACTGAGCAAGAGTGCTGTGTTCTTGGTGAACCTGGTACCAGCACAAGGGTGAAGGATATGGACACAGAAGACACTCAACTCCTACCAAACCAGGTATTCAGAGACAGAGAACCTCCCAAGACCTCGTCACTGAAGTAGACCTCAACGAACCCATCATGGCTCAGGGAAATTTGCACAGAGGGTGAGGAAAGATTGTCATAGCCACACATTGGGTCATTGTGCACAGAGACATTGCCTCTTACCCATTACTGATGGCCGACCCCGCACTGCATGACCCACAATCCCCAACAAGGAGGGTCCCTGCGGAGGGGGAGGGCAGGGAGGAGGCTAACAACAGTGCCAACATGGCTGTATACTCACTGTGTACATAACTAATAAAAAACAAAAACAAAAAAAAAGAAGGAAGGAAGAAAAGAACCTGAGGAATAGTATCCAAGATTGTACTCTGGTCTTCATATTCATGTGCATAGTGACACTCATGCATGCAACACACACACACACACACACACACACACACACACACACAATCAAAATCCAGTTCAACAAATAACGTAACTCAATGAGTTCCTTCCTCCCTCCCCCCCGCCCCCTTGCGTGTGTGCCTAATAGCATTGCCTCTGAGGGAACGTGAAGTACCCAGAAACAGTGCTCTGTAATTCCTGAGTCCTCAGTTCCTTGTGGAGCCCCTATTCTTCCAACAATGAAAATGCAAATGTAGAGGAAAAAGCTCACGTTCAGGATCGCTACATACGACAGTGTAATCAAGGCATAAAAGAAAAAGCTTACTTTGTTGATACAAATATCCTTAGTTTCTCAGTTTTTAGAATTTTGTTGACTCTCTCCTTTTCACCTATATGTTTTGAAAGAGAGAGAGAGAGAGAACGGAGAGAGAAGGATGGGGTCTTGGTTCTTCATAATGAATATTTATTCCTTTCCTTTCTCTGACTTGTGAAATGTAAGATATGATATGATATGATATGATATTCTGTTTGCTTTAGTATTTGGACTGATACATTTTTACATTTTCCATTTCAGATGGGAGCAGGACCTGAGGAGAGAAACGACCCAGAGCACTCCACCCTGGCCCCGCTGAAACCACAGAGGAAGCGGGGAAATGAGCAAGAGCGCTGTTTTCTCAGTTAAGCTGATACCAACACAAGAGTGAAGGAGATAGTTACTGAGGACACTCAACTCCTACCAAAGCAGAGATGCAGAGGCTCCTAAGAGCCCATCACTGAAGCAGACTTAAAATGCTCCCAGCATGGCTCAGGGAATTTTGCAGAAGAGGGGGTGAAAAGATTGTTAGAGTCACAAGTTGTGTCATTTTGCACAGAGGTATTGCCTCTTCCCCACAATCCCCATCACCAATGAGGTTGACCTGCATCCCCAAGGAGGAAGGCCTCTTCAGAAAAGGGTCAGGGAGGAGGGAAAGGATGGTACCAACATGTGTTGTTTACGTACAAAATATGTCCATATCTAACAAAAAATGCTTTTCCATAACCATGAGGAAAATGGATTAGATACCACACAGAAATACTTTTACCAGTAGTCTGAAAGTAAAGAGAAAATAGACAAAGGTAGGGTGAGGAGACTGAAGAGCTGACTGACTTCCTGGGGCGTGGATAAGTGCACGAAGCCTGGAGTCTTACTATTTACTGTCATTCACTGAAGGTCTTCTGCCTTTGAGTGAACTGTGGTCCATCTCTAAAGCTCTGCATGTTTAGAAGATACACAGTTTAACTTTCTTTTATCGATGGACTGGCCAGGTAAATGTCAACTACAAGGGCCTCTGATGGGTATTGATGTGTCAACCTCCTTCCTCAAGAGACTGCATCTTATTTTTCACCTTCATTTAGAATCATGCTTCTAATAATTATGTTTCTGAAAGGCTATTTTTGGATTTTCTTGTGAATTAAAGTCAGCTGACCATAAGTTCTGTTTTTTTCTTTTTTTATTAATTAGTTTTGTACTCCGTGAATACAGTCAATTTGGTACCATTATTAGGCTCATCCATTACCTACCCCCTTGGCCCCTCCTTGTTGAGGTATATGGGTCGTGCATTCTGGAGTTAGCCCACAGTTATGGGTAGGATAAATGTCTGCATATCATGACCCAACGTGTGGCTCTGACATTCTTTCACCCCCTCTTCCGCAAAATTTCCCTGAGCCATGTAGGTTCATTTTTGGTCTGCTTCAGTGATGAGGTGTTGGGGGCCTCTGGGTCTCTGGATCTCTGATTTGGTAGGAGTTGATTTTTCTCTGTGTTGATCTCCTTCCCCCTTGTGCTGGTATTGTTAATGCTTTTTTTTTTCTCTTTCTGGCACTGAAGAGCAAGACAGTGCCTCGTGTCTGTCAGGCAAGTACGCTAGCACGGAGCCGTATCTAAGACTCCTGCAGCCCTCTCTTGTGGCTTAAAAATTTGAGTGAAATTCTCCCCAGTTGTGCAGGCCAGCCTTGAACTCATTCTGTAGCTAGGCAGGCCTTGAACTTGTGGTCCTTCTGACTAACCCTTATGAATCACTGGAAAGGTAAGGGTTGTCTGGAATTTGTTGACTTTGATGAAAAGCATGTTTCAAAATTAACTGCCTATATATAGAGATAGATGCCTTGGTTGCTGAGCAGTTTTAATGGTATTTGTTTTTACAATATGTTATGTTTGCATGCAAGTGTTTGGTTCGGTTGTTTTGTTTAGGAAGTACTATGATGTATTAAAACCCTGGAGAGAATAGGCATAGAGAGTTTATATCTTAACATTAAAAGGCTATATATGTTCTTTAAAAAAGGAAAAAAAAGGCTATATACAAAGCACCTGAACCCCCTAAAGACTCGAAGAGTTCCCACTGAGATCGGGAATAAGACAGGGGTGTCCACTCTCACCTCTGCTCTTCAACATGCTGCTAGAACCCCCAGCAACAGACCGAAGAAAGAGGAAAAGATTGGAAAGGAAGAAGTCAAGTCTGACCTATGTGCAGATGACACGATCCCATACACAAGTGACCCCAAAGCAAATTAAAACAGCTGGTCTTTCAGCGTTTCCATGCCAAGATGCAACTGTCTCCAGCCAGGAGGCTAGCAGGGGACTGAAGAGTGGACCTGGCAAGGGGCTTCGAGACAGCAGCCTGGCAGAGCCATTTTCTAGATTTTAACTTATCTATTTGCAAGAGTAAGCATAGAAGCAAAATTTTGGGGGTTGGTAATCAGACCTTGTGTTATTTAAGAACAAATGCTTTTGTACTAGTTTGTATATATATATATATTGTTTTTTCAAGGTAGGGTCTCACTCTGGTCTAGGCTGACCTGGAATGAACTATGTAGTCTCAGGGTGGCCTCGAACTCTCAGTGATCCTCCTACCTCTGCCTCCCAAGTGCTGGGATTAAAGGTGTGTGCCACCATGCCCAGCTTGTACTGGTTAATTTTTAATTAATTTATTTTTTTTCGCAATTTTTATTAACATTTTCCATAATTATAAAAAAATCCCATGGTAATACCTCCCCCCCTGCACTTTCCCCTTTGATTAATTTATTTTTATTAGCATAAAAGAATTGGGTTTCAACATGTATCACAAAGGTATTGCACTGACATGCAAAAAAGAGCATGGGTAGGATAAGTGGAAAACAAAAATCAGGGATAAATTTCCATTCTTAGCTTAAGGTAACCTACTTCATCTCAAGAAAGCTACAAGTCTTGCGTGTGTGTGTGTGTGTGTGTGTGTGTGTGTGTACAAACAGCCACAAAATTCTATAGACACATCACTCCATACGAACACATCACCAGCTACAGTTGTTGTGAAAGCAAAGTCTTTATGGTCATGTACATGTTATCATCATTACTAATACAGTGGTCTTTCACTGGTACTGTGTTATATCCTCCTTCCCAGTACAGATAGGATTGGATATATGTTCATTTGAAATTTACTCATTACTGTATAGAATATCATTATATTTTCATTGAAACTGTATTAGGCATGAGGAAAGGAACATATTAACTACTGCAAGAAATTTCCACCTTCTCAAAAACATGGCATATATCTGGATTTTTTTCATTTCTAGTTTTTGTTATTAGTTATGGTTATACCCAGTATGTAAACAGCACATGCTGGTACCATCCTTACCCTCATCCCTGTGCCAACCTCTAAAGGGTCCCTCCTCATTGGGGATGCCAGTTATCCCCATGGGGACTGTGGGTCATGTGTCGTGAGGGTAGCCGTTAGTTAAGGGGAAGAGGCAATGTCTCTGTGCATAATGTCTCAACTTGTGGCTTTAATGGTCTTTCTGCATCCTCTTCCGCAAATTTCCCTAAGCCATGTTGGGTTCGTTTTAGGTCTACTGCAGTGATGTGCACTTGAGAACCTCTGAATCTCTGCATCTCTGGTTTGTTAGGAGTTGAGTGTCCACAGTGTCTGTCTCCTTCACTCTTGTGCTGATATCAGGTTCACCAAGAAAGCAGCATTCTTGCTCATTTCCCCACTATCTCTATTGCTTCAGCTGGGGCCCTGATGAAGTGTGATGGACTGATTCTCTCCTCAGGTCCTATGTCCACTTGAAAAAGAGAAGCAGATCCTCCAAAGGAGTGTGAAGTCAGCACAAGTTAAATGGGATAACCATTTTTTAGTTTAGAGAGAATTTAATAGGTATAAACACTCTGTAGCCCAAGATTGGTAGGAGCTTGGTATTAGAGAGTGAGCCCCTTCTCTGGATATGTTTCTAACTTGTTTCCCAGCTCCAGCTATGGGTTCCTTTCCACTGAACATACCTGCTAGTCGATCCAAGAGCAGTTGGTTTCCCACCATGGCTGTGTGCCACTGTTGCACTTGTGTGAGCATCACGTCAGGTTGTTTGCTTTTGGGTAGCTTAGGCCTCCAGTTGCTTGGACAGATGATAGCAATTTTCCCCCAGTAGCACATGTAGAACCTTCTGGCAATAGTCAGGCTACCTGGGGACTGGCTCTCTCCCAGATTCTTGTAGGGTCTCTCAGCGTTCTGTGCCAACAGCATATCTGTCTTTGGCAGTATGGTCTTGTCATTAACCTCTGGTGGGTAATCAAGTGCTCTGACAGAAGTCTGTCTTGTTTGTTTTGGGAGATCTAGTAGGTCTCTGATCAACAGCTCATTGTGGACGTTAACTGCATGTTGGTACTTGGAGTTACAGGCAAGCACCAAGGGAAAAGAAGGAAGAAGGAGATAAGAAATTTTTTAAAAAGAAAGAAAGAGAGAAACAGGAGAGAATTGAGGCTAGGTTTCATCTCACCCTTTCCAAAGCTGTTTGACTCAGCTGTTCCCTCTAATGTCCTGATGAGGGTTCAACCTTTTTGTCTGTCTTCCAGGATATAGGATTTTCCAGTTCCACTTGTGGCCAGTTTTGTGCCCCGCACCACCACCCTTACCCTCCTCTCCAGCCCCTGCCCCATTGACTGGTCCTCGAGATGCCTATACGGTAAACAATTTAGTAAACATTTTAATAAAATCCATGCATGTGACTTATTTCCAAATGCCTTCTCGTTTTTGTTGCCATTGTGAGTCTACTTTAAGAGACTTATTCTCATTAGATATAACAACTAATTGGATAGTTTATTCTAAGTTATTTTTGAATGTGTATATGTGCATGTACCTGTTGAGGTGTGTACTTATGTGTGTTTGTGCATGCATGTGGAGGGCAGAGATTGGCATGAGGTGTCTTCTTTTATTGCTTTCCACCATATTGAGACAAAATCTCTCTTGAATCCAGAGCCCACTGACTTGGTTAGTCTAACAAGTGGATGTGCTTTAGAGATGTCCTGTCCCTGCCTCCACAGGGCTTGGTTTACAGGAGTGTTCCACCATGCCTAGCATCTACATGGTTACCAGTGATCAATACTAACACTAGAGTGGCATCCCTTTTATCCCACAGAGTCATTTCTACAAGTTCTAAATTGATACACCTTAGTATCTTATTTGGTGATTTTCTTTAGCTTGCTAATAGTATCCCACTAAGAGGTGGTAGAAGGAATGTAGGAGCCAAAGACAGGGGAGGAGCGCTAACAGTGCTGTCTTCCAGACACAACGTGGCCTTGACGTTCATGACCTCACAGTGGCCGATTACACCTGCACAAGCCTTGCATAATGGGAGGGGAAAATGACGACGTTAAAGCAGAAGAGAGACTAGATGTAAAGAAAAGGGATGCAGTGGAGGGACAACTTGGGAGGGAGAAAGAAGGGTAATTGGAGAGTATTATGATCATGATATATTGCTTATATTTATGTAATTGTAAATAAAAAGTTTTTGATAAATATACTGATTAGATTTCCAGATTAGATTAGATTATGTGCAGAAACACATGCTGGAGGCAAGAAAAATAAATACGTACCATTTTGATAAGTGTAGTTTTTTGTCTTTTCTCGTTTTGTTGGTTAGTAACTTTAGCATAATGTTTGTTTTGCCCTTGATATCAGAATAAGATTCCATGTTTCAGCATTAGTCATAATTTTCCTGTATTTGGTTAGCACATGCATTTATTACGTCATTTTCATTTCCTTCGCTAAGTTGGTTTATTAAAAATTTGTTCCATAAACAGTATTCAATGAAGAGACACATCACACTGAAATTTGAGTAGGAAGTGCTTCAGATAAGGAATTTGTAACTATAGTGAGGAAATAGAATAATGAGGAATGGGGTGGAGCAGAGGAAAGATGACTCAACTGAATATGGCAATGGGGGTTATATAAAGAACAGTCCTGATACCTAGGGAAAGCATATAACAATTCATCAAGAAAACACACACACAAGATCAGAACATGACATTAAAGATAACCAGCTCCTCTGAGCTGAGTCATTGAACTATATGAAAACCCACTGTTTATTATTTCCCAAAGCCTTCTTTGTGGGAATTGAGAAACTACTCACAGACAGATCTGTTGTGAATGTTGGTTATACAAAACTATTTGAGGGGTGAATGGAAAATGCTGCTGAAGGCATTCTTGAATATGAGGGTTATAAGTCCCTTGAAAGCACACTTCAGGCTGCCAAATGGAGAAAGTGCCCATGCGACTGATTCAACCACCACAATATGCAGTTAATGCAGTTTGTATTTTAAGTAAGTCACCCTGCTTATAACCATGTTTTGTTTTTTTATTTTTAATTTTTCTGTGGATTACTATTGAACCTCACAGGATCTGTATCTAAAGAGATTCCTTTGGTTTTTTTGCTATGCCTACATATTCTTATTTCTTTATTACACTCTTTCTTCCATATCTGCAGGCCATGATCTGTGGATTCAATGAACTTAAGAAAAATTCTTCTGCTCCAAACACGTACACACTTTTTTGAGTGATTTCCAAAACAGAAGAGAGCAACCACTACTGTACAAAACGTTTACAATGCAGTGGGTGCTGCCATCTACAGGTGATTCAAAACACAGTGAAAGCGTAGGCAGTAGTACGTTTCTAATTATCACGTCACTTTGCATAAGTGAAATTTAAAGCCACAAAGTTTTTGTACCCATGAGAAGTCCTATAAGAAATCCCCCCGCGGGGGAAAAGACAGCCTATGCCTTATATCTACCCACATCTATGTGAAGCTAGAGAATGGACCCAGGCTCCCACACGCTAGACAAGCTCATCCCAAGCGAGCTGCACCCCCGGCCTTGATGGGTTCACAGAGCTAAAACAACTCAACAAAATTTACACTTAAATTGGAGATAATTCCAATATTCAAAATAGCTCAAATCTAGTAACCATAAGTTGTGTTAGTGGATCCTCTTTTCCAATTATTACATGCCAATTGAATTTAAATAAAATTCAGGGAAAGCTAGTGATCTAAAATGGTGGTCAAGATTATCAGTTGCCACACATACACAATTTTTATATTTTTTCATGATTCTCATGCAAATACTCTCTCTTAATGAATTCTCCAAAAATTGACTTCCTGGGTTTGACAAATAAAAATTGACGTCAAACTCTGTAACTGGTCTGTTTTACTTGTGACAACCACATTTGAGTAAAATAATTCACTTTCGAAAGCATTCCTCAAAATATCAACTACAGTGGTACAATAATGTGGAGCCAAAATATTTGGAGCTGATTGCTCCATTAGGCAGGTTAAGCTCCATCTCCTCTCTGTTCTTTTTCAGGAATCTCAGTTTCAAATACACAACCCGAGAATGCTTATATTTTCAGTGACCAAGACTGTTATTTATATATTTTTGTGGGGTGTGTGGGTGGGTGTGCATGCATGCTTGTGCACTTGTACAAAAGGCAGATTTTAACAAATTCATATTCAAAGAGAAACATTCTTTTTGTATTATTTTTAAAAACTTTCTTTATTTCTTTTTTTTTTATAAAATTTTTATTTATTTATTTGAGAGTGACAGACACAGAAAGAAAGACAGATAAAGGGAGAGAGAGAGAATGGGCACGCCAGGGCTTCCAGCCTCTGCAAACAAACTCCAGACGCGTGTGCCCCCTTGTGCATCTGGCTAACGTGGGACCTGGGGAACCGATGCTCGAACCGGGGTCCTTAGGCTTCACAGGCAAGCGCTTAACTGCTAAGCCATCCCTCCAGCCCAAAAAACTTTTTTATTTATTTTTTGCAAGCACAGAGAGAGTGAGATAGAAAGGGAGAGAAAGAGAGAAAACAGGATGTGCCAGGGCCTCTAATCACTGCAAATGGATTTTCCACTTAGTTCATCCTGATTTACATAGGTGCTGGGCCATCAGGCTTTGCAAGCAAACACTTCAGCCACTGAGCAATCTCTCTAGCCACCATTTTTTGTATTCCTAATGTTCCTAAATGGTTTAGTAAATAAGCAATCCTGTTACTAAAGTGTCACCAATTTCAAGTCTTAGAGAAGAAAGGATCTTCTTTTGGTTAAGTTTCAACAATTGAAGATCAGGTTAGTCTCATAGATGACTAGCTTTCAAAATTATTCTTACAGTGAGGAACAGAAGACATAGACAGGGCTATGATTTCAGGATAAGACTTTATTACCTGTTCACCACAGCAATATTTTAAAATATTTTATGTTCATTATTTATCTATTTATTTGAGAGCGACAGACACTGGGAGAAAGACAAATAGAGGGAGAGAGAGAGAGAATGGGCCCGCCAGGGCTTCCAGCCACTGCAAACAAACTCAGGACCCGTGCGCCCCCTTGTGCATCTGGCTAACATGGGACCTGGGGAACCAAGCCTCGAACCGGGGTCCTTAGGCTTCACAGGCAAGTGCTTAACCACTAAGCCATCTCTCCAGCCCACCACAGCAATTTTTAAACTATATTTTAGTAACAATACATAAAAGACAGTTTGAAACTCACTTAACAAAGCAAATTTGATAAAATGTCTTTGGGTTTCATATATATGTAATTCTAACCATTATCCACAATATACTTGAAAATTTCACAGACCAACAAACAGAAATTCGGTGGACTCTACTGACCTGCATGTAATTTCACTTCGATATTGTAACATATACATACATTTCAGTAAATATACAAATACAAGTATTATAACTTTTGGAATCAATCGAAGTGGAAAAAATAAGAAATTGCATAAACCAGAAGTTAAATCAATTCCTTATTTTTAATTTTTTTCTTAAAATTTTTGTTATATTCATTTATTTATTTATTTATTTGAGAGAGACAGACAGAGAGAGAAAGAGGCAGATAGATAGATAGATAGATAGATAGATAGATAGATAGATAGATAGATAGATATAGAGAGAGGATGCTCCGGGGCCTCCAGCCTCCCTTTCCTAGTATTATTATTATTGTTGTAGTTATTATTATTTTTATTATTTTGGGTTTTGGTGGAGCTGTGAGGATACAATCCACTAAAGATATATTCTTTCTCTTGAACCAGTTTATACAGTTCACCGGGGCTATGAATCCATTCCCTAGCCTGGACCAGGCTGACCTAGAATTAACTAAGTATTTTTAGGGTGGCCTTGAACTCACACAATCCTCCTACCTCTGCTTCCTGAGTGCTGGGATTAAAGGCATGCACCACCACGCCTGACTGGTTTTCTGATTTTTCATTCCACGTGTTGTTCTTTAATTTCTTCCATATTTGCAGAAAGATCTTCAAGTATGCATTAGAAAACCAAAACTTGGTTAATAGGCCTTGATTTTTTTCCCTGTACTTCCACCTGATTTTCAGCCTTAAATGCATTAGTGTTACCATTAATTATTTTACATAACAAACTTTTGGACCTCGGACAAAAACCCTTAGAAAACAATATCTGTTTTTAGGCCATTGGAAGAGGTGAACCAACAGGACACTTCAGGCAAGAACTATAGGAACAATGGTATGAAATGCTATTTTTAAGAATTATAAACAGATACAAAGAAATACATGAATCACTGCATATGTATATGTGACTACAGATTGCTCCTTTGGAAATTTGAAAAAGGCTAAAATTTAAGAAAATTCATGCATACAGCTGCAATAATGATAATAAGCATGTGTTGGACAGAAATTATTCCAAATATACCATTATAAATCTTACAAAGTTAAAGAACAACACACAGCAAATGACTATTTATGAATGGAGGACTTTCTTGTGGGCACTTCTTCCCCCCTCCCAAATATGCAAGATGATCCTCTTAGTGGCTTACAAACCAGAAGGTTCTGCATCCTCGAGCCTGTGCCTTAGTCCCTGTAGCACTGAGAACAAGGCCTGTCTCAGCTTATTATTTCCAAGAATCAGGACACAGGAGTGGCCACAAGGAAAAACCGTTAGAGTAGCCTTCCCAAACATAATGATCAGACTCGCCTCCATCTCAAATGTCCAAACTTGCGTCGCTAGAGACAGAAAGAAGGAGATGTAAAGTAGGAGGAAGACGGTGACAGACTGCAAGGCTTTGACGTGGGCGGTGGTCCTGGCATCTCGGCCCCCTTGGCCACTGTGCTGAATCTTGTTGCGATGTTTCCACAGGGAGAAGAAGAGCAGAAGGAAAGCTATCAGGGACACACCAAAGGGTGCAAATAAGAACATAAAGTTGGGGAATAAGAGCAACTTTGAGTACTGTATAAAGATCCTCTCACTGGACATATAAGATGTGTTTCCCATTGGTCCTTCAATCAGGACATCAATTCGGATATATGTCAGTATGGTGTTTGCAAACAAGGCAACCAGGGACACCAGCAATGCCATGTAAATCACCTTTTCACATCTCCACTTTAGGTAGAGAAAAAGAGAGTTTGAGAAAATGGCTATCTTGAGAAAATAAACGATACTGAGGCTGGTAGCAAGCCAAATATTAATATGACTGGTCAAAGTCCAGGAAACAGAAACCATTCTTAACATATATTGAGTCATTAATATAGCCGGATAAATTATAGACATACACCAGTGTAGGAAAAGCACCCAGAGGAGACAAATCCTGGAGATGGCCAGAGCTGTGAGGATTCGATCCACTAGAGATATCTTCTTTCTCTTGAGCCAATTCATGTAGCTCACCAGGGCTATAAATCCATTCCCTAGATTTCCAATTATGAATTGCAAAACGAAAATGACTGTAAATGTGTTTTGTAAGATAAGTTCCATCATATTCAAGAAAATCAATGCCAGTTACCACCCACAAGGATTTCTCTGAATTCAAAGAAAATAGTTATATTTGACTTACAAAGCTTCAGTACCTTCCTTCGTGTAAAAAGGTGGCATATACAGCATCAGAGTCGCAGACCTCAAGACATGCGAATCACGGACTTGTCAGACATTTTCATGAAAAAAGTGCAAGCTCTCTCATGACCCAGCTACCCGGCATCCACTTTCTGTGTAACTGCCACACAGCATCCTGTAGCCTCTCTGTCACTAAGGATGAAAACAAGGGCTGATATCTCCTGCTCACATGCAAATAGATAGGATACATTCATTGGCATTTTGGCTGGTGGCTCACTCCTGTCTCCAGAGGTGAATCTACCATCTTCTATTTTGACACTTAACCATTCAGAATCCTAATGCCTCTGCAAATCAATAGGAACCACACTTGAGACTTTAGAACTTCTGGGCACTGAGTATCTTTGAACAATGGAAAATCAGGACGATAAAGACAGGTGTGAACACATTATTATGTCCTTCCCACAAAATGTCACTCATCTGGTGATCCTGAATTATTTCCCCCATACTCAGTAATGACAAATGATTCATGTTTAACATTTCAGTGTACATAAAGACATGCATACTGACTTATACACACACACATTGCTAAACATACTGAGGCGCGAGTGAAAATCTTTTCAGGTAAATATTGTAGAGTATGAAATACACTTGGACTATTTCATCTCAGCATTTGAAAGCAGGAGGAAATACCTCTGCTGTCTCACGACTGAGCATGGCATGAATGAGGTGCTCCACACAAATAGAATTGTCCCCATTCTGTCACCTCCTTCCCAGAAGTTACCTCCTTTCACACTTATCAAATTTCTTAAGATTTTTTTCCACCTCTTCTCACCTCCTTGCTGTATATGACCTCACTATAAACTACAAACAAGGCAGGTGAAGGACAATAGGCTAGATGGGAGATGAGAAGGAATGGAAAGTAGTTCTTCTGCATAAATAAGGAGTAAAGGACCAAGGAAAGGTACACAGTAACAGCTGTCAAACTCAGCTGAAACACACATGGAATTAACTTCAGAAATGCAAGGGCATGTGTAGGCTATTCAGGTATAAAGTGTGGGTTTACTTTGGTCCCACGAAGCAATAAAAGAGTCAATATAGTCTATCTTGAAACTTCTCACAAACAATCCACATTAGACTCTCACATATGTAGACTCTTTTTAAAAAAATTATTTATTCGACAGAGGTAAAGTGGGAGAGAGAGAGGTGAGAATGGGCATGCCAGGGCTTCTAGCTGCTGCCAACTTTATGCACCTGGCTTACATGGGTCCTGGGAAATCGAACCTGGGTCCTTTGACTTTGTAGGCAAGCACCTTAACTGCTAAGCCATCCCTCTAGCCCATATGTAGATTCTTAGACAGCATAGCCTATTTTTAGGCAAGTTTCTCCTAAGAAAAGTAGCACAACTTGACCAAACCAGTATAATTGAGAAGTCAGTTTGCTTTGTTGGATAGTTTAGGTTGAATGAACCCAGAAAAAAAAAAGCAGAAATATCCTTAAGTCTGCCTTTGCAGTCTTTACTTTACTAGAGATCATTGAAGGATCTTGACTAATGGAGTTGCCTAGATCTGGTTTTTTTCATTAAACAACCTGAACCCCTACTGGGAGGGAGTTCCCCTTCCTAGAACTTAACTCTGATCATGGCATTTGTGACTGGTTAAGCTCAGCCCCCAAATTTGGCATTATGGCTAGCCTCATCCAGAGTCATGCCACTGAATCCACACCAATCAGCCCTCTGTGAGGCTTACCTGAGCCTGAAGGGAACTTGCGCCACAATAAGGTGATAAGAACACCCTGTCCAGGTGGGCAAGCCCTCCTTTTTGGCTTGGCAGCTCTCCTGAATTTCTAGGCCTCTGTTCCAGTAACCCTCCCTCCCTGCTCCCATGGGAGCTGCCTACCCGCTCCTGCCTTCCACATGGCAGAAGCTTTCCTTTATCCTCAATAAATGTAATAATTTTAAAGTGTACTTCTCACCAGGCATGGCGGTGCACGCCTTTAATCCCAGCACTCGGGAGGCAAAGAGTTCAAGGCCACCCTGAGACTACATAGTAAATTCGAGGACAGCATGAGCTACTGTGAGACCTTCCCTCAGAAAACTGAAATATATATATATATATACTCAGTCTAGTTTATCTCAACTATTTGGCTAAAAACAGACATGAACCCAGGGTTTGGAGTTCAAGGGCCTTCATGAACTCCCAAAACACAGTTACATATTAAAATCCCCATTGACCTGGGTCCTTGCAGGCAGCAAAGATGAGCTTCGGAATGAAGCTTCAGGTGAGACTGTGCAGAGTGAGTGTTGCTATGGGAACTTCATGTGCGTTCAGTGTCGGGAAAGAACGAGGGCCCACAGCACGCGCTCTCCTCACCCTGATGAGCCTTGCTGAGCCCTGCGAAGCTGTCTTACACCTGAATGGGAATACTTTGCATATTTCACATGAACAGCAGCTCCAGAAGAAAGAGAGCAATGAATTCCAGGTCAGCTGGGCTAGAGTGAGAGACCCTGCCTCAAAAACAAAAAAACAGAGAGAGAGACCAAAAAATCATGCTCAGTGAGCAAGGCTATAAGCCAGAAGAGCACAGTGTCGTACAAGGCTGGAGCGTTTGCAGCTCTGCTCAGGGGTGAGCTGACTGAACGTCCGCAGCAGAGACTCACTGAGGACTCTGTAAGGGTCAGAGTCACGAACACTGATGACCACATTCAAAGAAGCTTTGAAGTCTGATTAATACTATAATCTTGGGAGGAAAAGTTAACTGACAGGCTTTAGCTTCACTATGTCAAATGAAGCCTTGTCCTCTTACCCAGGGATCAGGTGAAAGAAGTAGTCTGTCTTGCTATTGGACTCTAAAAAGTGCATCACAGGGCTGGAAGGATGTCCTAGCAGTTGAGGTATTTGCCTGCAAAGCCAAAGAGCCCACGTGAGCCAGATGCACAAGGTGGCACAGGCATCTGGAGATTGTTTGCAGGGGCTGGAGATCCTGGTGTGCCCATTCTTGCTGTCTATCGCTGTCTCTATCTCTTTCTCAAATAATTAAATAACATAATATTTTCTTCCCATGACCTATAAACATTTACCACAAACATTATATGAAGGACAGGGCAGATATCCTCATTAAGTACACCTTAAATTTAATTTTCATTTTCATGAAAACCTTTCAGGCTCCCTCACAAACAGCATCCAGTTTCTGTATAACTGACACACAGCATCCTGTAGTCTTTCTGTCACTGAGGATGAAAACAAGGGCTGAGATCTCCAGTGCTCACATGCAAATAGATAGTATACGTTCATTGGCGTTTAGATGGTGGCTCACTCCTGCCTATAGAGGGGAATCTACTTTTTTCTGTTTTGACACTTACCATCCAGAATCCTAATGCCTACACAAAACAATAGGAACCACACTATCAACTTTAGAACTTCTGGCCACTGAGTATCTTTGAACAATGGAAAATCAGGACGATAAAGACAGGTGTGAACACAATATTTTGTCCTTCCTACAAAATGTCACTCATCTGGTGGTCCTGAATTATTTCCCCCATACTCAGTAATGAAAAATAATACATGTTTAACATTTCAGTGTACATAAAGACATGCATACTGACTTATACACACACATGTTGCTTAACATACTCAGGCACGAGTGAAAATCTTTCCAAGTAAATATCGTAGAGAATTAAATACACTTGTACTACTTAATCTTTGCATTAAAAAGCAGGAGGAAATACCTCTGTTGTCTCACGACTGAGCATGGCATGAATGAGGTGCTCCACACAAATAGAATTGTCCCCATTCTGCACCTCCTTCCCCAGAAGTTACCTCCTTTCACTCTTATCAAAGATCTTGAGATTTTTTTTCCACCATTTCTCACATCCTTGCCACATGGGCTCTATGACCTCACTACAAACAAGATAGGTGAAGGACAATATGCTAGATGGGAGATAAGAAGGAATGGAAAGTAGTTCTTGTGCATAAATAAGGAGTGGTGGACCAAGGAAAGGTACACAGTAACAGCAGTCAAACCCAACTGAAACACACATGGAATTAACTTCAGAAATGCCAGTGCATGTGTAGGCTATTCAGGTATAAAGTGTGGGTGTAACTTTGGTCCCCTGAAGCAAAAAAAGAGTCAATATAGTCTATCTTGAAACTTCTCACAAACAATCCACATATAGGGAAGAGACATATGTACACTCTTTTAAAAAATATATTTTTTTATTTATTTATTTGGCAGAGATAAAGAGGGAGAAAGAGATAGAGGGAGGAAAGAATGGGCATGCCAGGGCCTTTAGCTACTGCCGACTTTATGCACCTGGCTTACGTGGGTCCTGGGAAATCGAACCTGTGTCCTTTGAATTTGCAGGCAAGCACCTCAAATGCTAAGCCATCCCTCCAGCCCATATAGACTCTTAACAGGATAGCATAGCTAATTTTTAGGCAAGTTTCTCCTAAGAAAAGTGGCACAACCTGACCAAACCTGTATAATTGAGAAGTCAGGTTGCTTTGTTGAGTAGTTTAGGTTGAATGAACCTGGGTAAAAAAAAAAAAGGAACAAAAGCATAATTGTCCTGAAGTCTGCCTTTTCAGTCTTTACTTTACTAGAGATCATAGAAGGATCTTGACTAAAGGGGTGGCCTAGATCTGTTTATCCATAAATGACCTGAACTCCTCCTGAACTCCTTTCCTAGAACTTAAATCTGATCCTGGCATTTGTGACTGGTTAAGCTCAGCCCCCAAATTTGGCATTACAGCTAGCCTCTTCCAGAGTCATGCCACTGAATCCACACCAATCAGCCCTCTGTGAGGCTTACCTGAGTCTGCAGGGAACTTGCGCCACAATAAGGTGATAAGTACACCCTGTCCAGGTGGGCAAGCCCTCCTTTTTGACTTGGCAGCTCTCCTGAATTTCTAGGCCTCTGTTCCAGTAACCCTCCCTCCCCGCTCCCATGGGAGCTGCCTACCCGCTCCTGCCTTCCACATGGCAGAAGCTTTCCTTTATCCAGAATAATTGTAATAATTTTAAAGTGTACTTCTCGCCATGCATGATGGCACGTGCGGCACATGCTTTTAATACCAGCACTCGGGAGGCAGAGAGTTCGAGGTCACCCTGAGACTACATAGTGAACTCCTGGTCAGCCTGAGCTTCTGTGAGACCTTCCCTCAGAAAACTGAAAAAAAAAAATACTCAGTCTAGTTTATCTCAACTATTTGGCTAAAAACAGACATGAACCCAGGGTTTGGAGTTCAAGGGACTTCATGAACTCCCAAAACCCACTTACATATTAAAGTCTCCATTGACCTGGGTCCTTGCAGGCAGCAAAGATGAGCTTCGGAATGAAGCTTCAGGTGAGACTGTGCAGAGTGAGTGTTGCTATGGGAACTTCATGTGCGTTCAGTGTCGGGAAGGAACGAGAGCACGCGCTCTCCTCACCCTGACCAGCCTTGCTGAGCCCTGCGAAGCTGTCTTACACCTGAATGGGAATACTTTGCATATTTCACATGAACAGCAGCTCCTGAAGAGAGAGAGCATTGTCAAAACAAAATCGGCATGTTGCACCAAGGAAAATGCCATCACATTTCACAAGTAAAACAAAATATGAAGTCAAAAGAAAAGGGATTAAGGTTGTGTTTAAGTATATTACAAAGGAGTTATTATATGTCATTTTAATGTTTTTAAATTTGTGAATAATCGCATGTACTTCCATAACAAATACAAGTTATGAAGGGATTAATCACAATTTTATTTGTTTTTGCTTAGATCATTTACCATCAATAATAGTCGCCTACTTATCAATTTATTGATGCCTTTGTTACTGTTATTTTTTTAAGTTACTTTTGGGGACTTCAGCATATGAACATACAGTAATTTGATTGTGCTCCCATCTCATTATCCTCTTAGGTCCCTCTCCCTCACCCTTCTATCCGTCAATCCTCTTTATTAAAAAAAAATATTTTTTATTTATTTACCTATTTATTTATCTGTGAGAGATGGAGGGGGGAGGAGGAGAGAGGGAGAGGGAGAGAGAGAGAGAGAGAATGGGAACACTAGGGCCTCTAGCCCCTGCAAACAAACTCTAGTCTCCTGCTCTACCTTGTGCATCTGGCTGACGTAGCTACTGGGGAATCAAACCTGGATCCCTAGGCTCTGCAGGCAAGTACTTTATCCACTATTCCATCCCTCCAGCCCCCTTTGTAGCTTTTGATGAGCTAAGGATGATGATGATATTGTGAGAGTATCCGTAAATACTGAGGGGTCATGAATGCATCAGTTGGATTATGTCAGAAGGACAGTGCCCCAAAGAACACCTGACACCATGTTGCCCTTATACTCGCTCATTCCTCTCGTCAGCAAAGCGTCCCCGAGCTTTGGCGGGTGTGGTGGAAACCCTCTTTAGTGTTGAGGCTTTGGCAGTCCCTTATTTCCCTTGTGATGAGCTTCGGGTCTTCTCAGTGTCAGTTGCCATCTCAGCAGGGAAGGCTCTATGGACAAAAGGGCATGAAGCACTCACATTCATTCCACGACGTCCTCTCCAGTGTTTCTTGAGCCCTGCTGGGTGTGGTAGAGATGACTTTTTCATTACCAAGTACTGGACTTTACTTTTGGTCATTTTGGATTTCCCAGGCATTATATTATTTAAATAAAACTATCTAAATTTGGTTTGAGGGTTAGCAGGGAGTAGTGGTTCACACCATAAATCCCAGCACTCAGGAAGCAAAGGTAGGAGGATCACTGTGAGTTTCGGGGCAGTCTGGAAGGACAGCGTGAGTTCCAGGCCAGCCTGGGTTAGACTAAGATGCTACTGTGAAAAAAAAGAAAGAAAGAAGGAAAATTATTTAAATCTTAAGAGAAACACATGAAAAAAGGTTGAGGATTGGTGCTGGTGAAATGGCTTAGCAATTAAGGCTTTTGCCTGCAAAGTCTAAGGACCCTGGTTCAATTACCCAGGACCCACGTAAGCCAGCTGCACAAGGTGGTGCAAGCATATGGAATTAGTTTGCAGTGGCTGAAGGCCTTTGCATGTCCATTCTCTCTCTCTCTCTCTCTCTCTCTCTCTCTCTCTCTCTCTCTCTCTTTCTCTCTCTCTAACAAATAAATTTTAAAAAATTAAAAAAAGAAAAAGAAAAAATGTTGAGGACAGTACTATCTACCCAAATTGTAGTATTAACACTTTTAAATATCCTTTGACTCTTAAAGGCATGAAAATATGTTTGCCAATGTAGGATCAGTAGGTTTGTATGTGTTATGTAGCTACATAACTGGGTGGATGAATAACACATGCAGTTGAATGATCAGATTTAATCATTTCTAGAGAACTGCATAATTGTGTTCTCATGTACAGACTGCATAAAGTCAACAAGAAAGGTTCTCACAACTGGTTACACATTAAAGGATTGAGCCCCGGGTTCTGTGCTAGCTTGTGCTAATCTGTAACATCAAGTATGATTGACAAAAGGAGACCAAGCCGGGCGTGGTGGCGCACGCCTTTAATTCTTGCACTCGGGAGGCAGAGGTAGGAGGATACTGTGAGTTCGAGCCCACCCTGAGACTACATAGTGAATTCCAGGTCAGCTGGGCTAGAGCGAGACCCTGCCTCATAAAAAAAAAGAGAGAGAGAGAGAGAGAGAGATCAAAAGGTCATGCTCAGTGAGCAAGGATATAAGCCAGAAGAGCACAGTGTCGTACAAGGCCGGAGCGTTTGCAGCTCTGCTCAGGGGTGAGCTGACTGAACGTCCGCAGCAGAGACTCACTGAGGACTCTGTAAGGGTCAGAGTCACGAACACTGATGACCACATTCAAAGAAGCTTGAAGTCTGATTAATACTATAATCAAGGGAGGAAAAGTTAACTGACAGGCTTTAGCTTCACTATGTCAACGTGAAGCCTTGCCCATTTACCTAGGGATCACTTGAAAGAAGCAGACTGTCTTGCTACTGGACTCTTAAAAAATGCATCACAGGGCTGGAAGGATGGCCTAGCAGTTGAGGTATTTCCCTGCAAAGCCAAAGAACCCAGGTAAGCCAGATGCACAAGGTGGCACATGCATCTGGAGATTGTTTGCAGGGGCTGGAATTCCTGGTGTGCACATTCTTGCTGTCTATCTCTTTCTCAAATAATTAAATAAAAAAATAAATGCACCACAGAACTATAGAGAATTCACTAACATGATATTTTTCCCATGACCTATAAACATTTACCACAAACATTATACCAAAGACAGGGCAGATATCCTCATTATGTGGGCCTTTTTTTTTTTTTTTCTGAGGTAGGGTCTCACTGTAGACTCTATGGAGTCTCAGGGTGGCCTTGAACTCACAGCCATCCTCCTACCTCTGCCTTCTGAGTGCTGGGATAAAAGGCATGCTCCATCACACTCGCCTATCTGGGACTTTTATCTAGTGAATCCTGAACTGACAGTTATAGTCAGGGGCTCAGAGAGTCTGCGGTCCAGTTGATGGAGTAGGAGTTTCTTCATGCCGCAGCGCAGCCTACAGATTCGACTGAAGTCCCTGCTGACACGGATGGAATGGGTTTGCAGTTACTAATGTAGTCTTCAGTGCACTTTGCATTGCCCAGGCGAGGAAGCTGCTAATTCTATCCCGTTGCTTCCTGGCAGGTAGAGTGGGCGCCGTCGCTGTAAGGAGGATAGATGACGTCTCTGAAATTCTCCTTACCTGGCCAACCGTGAAAAAAATAACTAAGCACTTTTCAAACCAATGGATTTGATGTCAACTACAACTAAAAACATTGAATTTAGAATGTTCAATGTCCCCTCTCAGGGGCCTATTAAAGTAACATTTTGAAACTCTGCCAAACTCAGGTGCAGCGTAGGATGAATGAAAGTCACCTTCAATATTCCTGGAAAATATAAATATTCTGAAGGGTACGGCATTTTCCCTGAGCATTGCATAGACAGTAACTCTGGGGCAAACCATTTTCTGAATGTGTTCTTGATCACTAACAACAAATACAGAAAATCAGATCTCTGTGCATTCTGCTTAAGAGCAGGAGCAATTCTCTGTACCTCAGCCGGGAGCTCTCCCTTATTAATATCTTATAAAATACCCTGTCATTACGTTTCTCATAAGATTGATTCTACATTGAAATGCTAAGTTTCTCAAATATTGTAAAACGACACAAGAATGTCCAGAAATACAATACTTATTACAAAAGATGTTTACTTGATGGGGCAGAGAGCCCCCCAACATCAATTGCATTCATAGAGTCCACATTTGGAAGCAACATAAGATAAGTGACATGTTGCCATATGTTATGTGTTCTACTACTAAAAGAGTAACCACACATCTGTGAACTGGACATTCCTGTGACCCAATTTTGGAATTCTAACTGCTTTTAGCCAAACTCACACTGAAATATGTCCACAAAACAGAGCCTGTGTGCAGGCGTCCATGTTTAATGCTGCTCTGCTCACAGTAGCTGGGAGAATATTTGGAGAGAGATGGGCAGAGGGCTGCATCATGTAATGCCTCCCATCCGGGACATTGTATCCACCATTGCTCTTTCCATGGAAGGGCTAGTCTGAATGATCTCAGCAGCCGCTACTTTGTAACGGTGGCCAAACGGCAGCAGCAGTCAGCTCTGGAGTGTGACGCTGATTGTAAGGTCAGGCCCAAACTATAAAATACAGGAACAAAGAAAGGTCAGAGAGAGACAATTAAATCAGTACTGGATTAGAAATAGAGACATGTACTGGTGCTCAGGCCACAAGATAATATTATGTAAAGAGTGGTTAACACTGCCTTTTCTGGGGTTTAAAAAAAATATGTCTATCATTTTATAGCAGCAAGAGCTACCTGCCTGGGCTCTTGGCTAGTTTTCGTGAGCTTGCATAAGATATTAACCAGCTTGCAATCCTTGACTTTCTCATTTAAGATGTTATCAGAATGTCTATGGAGCATGAGGTTCAAGAAAGAAGCATAAGCCAGGGAAACTGAGGGAAAAGAGGATACCTGTGCAAGATTTCCAAGAACAGGACACAGGAGTGGCCACAAGGAAAAACCGTTAGAGCAGCCTTCCCAAACATAATGATCAGACTCGTCTCCATCTCAAATGTCCAAACTTGCGTCGCTAGAGACAGAAAGAAGGAGATGTAAAGTAGGAGGAAGACGGTGACAGACTGCAAGGCTTTGACGTGGGCGGTGGTCCTGGCATCTCGGCCCCCTTGGCCACTGTGCTGAATCTTGTTGCGATGTTTCCACAGGGAGAAGATGAGCAGAAGGAAAGTTACCAGGGACACACCAAAGGGTCGAATAAGAACATAAAGTTGGGGAATAACAGCAACTTTGAGTACTGTATAAAGATCCTCCCACTGGAATTATAAGATGTGTTTCTGTTTGGTCCTTCAATCAGGACATCAATTCAGATGTATATCAGTATAGTGTTTGCAAGCAATACAACCAGGGACACCAGCTATGTCATGTAAATCACCATTTCACATCTCCACTTTAGGTAGAGAAAAAGAGAGTTTGAGAAAATGGCTATCTTGAGAAAATAAAAGATACTGAGATGGTTGGAAGCAAAATATTAAAATGACTGCTCGAACCCCAGGCAACAGAAACCATTCGTAACAAATGCTGCAGCCCTGCTGAAGGTAATGGACTCAGGCTCCCACATGCCAGACAAGCTCTCTCCCAAGTGAGCTGCACCCCCTGACTTGATGGGTTCACAGAGCTAAAACAACTCAACAAAATTTACACTTAAATTGGAGATAATTCCAATATTCAGAATAGCTCAAATCTAGTAACCATAAGTTGTGTTAGTGGATCCTCTTTTCCAATTATTACATACTAATTGAATTTAAATAAAATTCTGGGAAAGCTAATGATCTAAAGTGGTGATCAAGATTATCAGCTGCCCCACATATAAAATTTTTATATTTTTTTCATGATTTTCATGCAAATACTCTCCCTTAATGAATTCTCCAAAAATTGACTTCCTAGGTTTGACAAATAAAAATTGACATCAAACTCTGTAACTGGTCTATTTTACTTGTGACAACCACATTTGAGTAAAATAATTCACTTTCAAAAGCATTCCTCAAAATATCAACTACAGCGGTACAATAATGTGGAGCCAAAATATTTGGAGCTGATTGCTCCATTAGGCAGGTTAAGCTCCATCTCCTTTCTGTTCTTCTTCAGGACTCTAGTTTCAAATACACAACCCCAGAGTGCTTAGATTTTCTGTGACCAAGACTGTTATTTACATATTTTTGTGGGGTGTGTTTGTGTGTGTGCCTGCATGCTTATGCACTTGTACAAAAGGCAGATTTTAACAAATTCATATTCAAAGAGAAACCTTCTTTTTTGTATTATTTTTAAAAACATTTTTTGGTTTATTTGCAAGCAGAGAGAGAGAGAGACAGAAAGAGAGAGAAAGAGAACAGGTTGTGCCACGGCCTCTGATCACTGCAAAATTATGCCTTGTGGATGTACCGCTTAGTGCATCTGGATTTACATGGGTACTGGGCCATCAGGCTTTGCAAGCAAACACTTTATCCACTCAGCAATCTCTCTGGCCACCATTTTTTGTATTCCTAGTGTTCCTAAATGATTTAGTAAATAAGCCATCCTGTTACTAAAGTGTCACCAATGACAAGTCTTAGGGATGAAAGTATCTTCTTTTGGTTAAGTTTCAACAATTGAAGATCAGGTTAGTCTCATAGATGACTAGCTTTCAAAATGACTCTTACAGTGAGGAACAGAAGAACATAGACAGGGCTATGATTTCAGGATAAGACTTTATTACCTGTTCACCACAGCAATTTTTAAAGTATATTTTACTAACAAAATATAAAAGACAGTTTGAAACTCACTTAACAAAGAAAATTTGATAAAATGTCTTCAGGTTTCGTATATATATGCAATTCTTACTGTTATCCACAATAGACTTGAAAATTTCACAGACCAACAAACCGAAATTCACTGGACTCTACTACACTGCATGTAATTTCACTTAGATATTATAACATATACATACATTTAGTAAATCTGAAAATACAAGTACTGTAACTTTTGGAATCAATTGAAGTCTAAAAAAGAAGAAACTGCATAAACCAGAAGTTAAGTAGATCCCATATTTTTAATTTTTTTCTTAAAATATTTGTTTATATTTATTTATTTGAGAGAGAAAGAGGCAGAGAGAGAGAGAGAGAGAGAAAGAGAGAGAGAGAGGGCCCCAGGGCCTCCAGCCACTACAAACCCAGATGTGTGCACCCCCTTGTGCATCTGGCTAATGTGGGTCCTGGGGAATCGAGCCTCAAACTGGGGTCCCTAGGCTTCACAGGCAAGCACTTAATCACTATAAGCCATCTCTCCAGCCCCAATTCCATATTTTCATATTTTCTCTGTCTGTGTGTATGTGTGCCAGTTATTTGTAAGCCACTACTAACAACTTTGAGAGTTTTCATCATATTGTCCACAGTGTTGGTCTCCTCCTCCTCCTCCTCCTCCTCCTCCTTCTTCTTCTTGTCCTCCTCCTTCTCCTTTCCTCCTCCTCCTCCTCCTCCTTCACTTCCTCCTGTTATTATTTTTATTATTTTGGTTTTTGGTGGAGCTGTGAGGATTCAATCCACTAAAGATATATTCTTTCTCTTGAGCCAGTTCATACAGTTCACCGGGGCTATGAATCCATTCCCTAGCCTGGACCAGGTTGACCTAGAATTAACTGTGTGTTCTTAGGGTGGCTTTGAACTCACGTGACCCTTCTAGCTCTGCTTCCTGAGTGCTGGGATTAAAGGGGTGTGCCAGCACGCCAGCTGGTTTTCTAATTATTCACTCCAGGTGTTGTTATTTAATTTCTTCCACATTTGCAGAAAGATCTTCAAGTATACAATAGAAAACCAAAACTTGATTAATAGGTCTTGATTTTTTTTTCCCCTCTACTTTCACCTGATTTTCAGCCTTAAATGCATCAATGTTACCATTAATTATTTTACATAACAATCTTTTGAACCTTGGACAAAAACCCTTAGAAAACAATATCTGTTTTTAGGCCATTGGAAGAGGTGAACCAACAGGATACTTCAGGCAAGAACTATAGGAACAATGGTTTGAAATACTATTTTTAAGAACAATAATCAAATACAAAGAAATGCATGAATCACTGTATATGTATATGTGACTACAGATTTCTCCTTTGGAAATTTGATAAAGCCTAACACTTAAGAAAATTCATGCCTATAGCTGCAATAATGATAATAAGCATGTATTGGACAGAAATTATT
Organism: Jaculus jaculus; assembly: GCF_020740685.1. Classification (NCBI taxonomy): domain Eukaryota; kingdom Metazoa; phylum Chordata; class Mammalia; order Rodentia; family Dipodidae; genus Jaculus; species Jaculus jaculus. The sequence continues at coordinate 4,235,008 of NC_059124.1, read as the reverse complement.
CCAAATACACTGTTACAAAACTTACAAAGTTAAAGAACAACACACAGCAAATGACTATTTATGAATGGAGGACTTTCTCGTGGAAAGCTTTTTCCCCCCTCCCAAATATGCAAGATGATCCTCTTAGTGGCTTACAAACCAGAAGGTTCTGCATCCTTGAGCCTGTGCCTTAGTCCCTGTAGCACTGAGAACAAGGCCTGTCTCAGCTTATTATTTCCAAGAATCAGGACACAGGAGTGGCCACAAGGAAAAACCGTTAGAGTAGCCTTCCCATACAAAATGATCACACTCATCTCCATCTCAAATGTCCAAACTTGCGTCGCTAGAGACAGAAAGAAGGAGATGTAAAGTAGGAGGAAGACGGTGACCGACTGCAAGGCTTTGACGTGGGCGGTGGTCCTGGCATCTCGGCCCCCTTGGCCACTGTGCTGAATCTTGTTGCGATGTTTCCACAGGGAGAAGATGAGCAGAAGGAAAGTTACCAGGGACACACCAAAGGGTGCTACTATGAACATAAAGTTGGGGAATAAGAGCAACTTTGAGTACTGTATAAAGATCCTCTCACTGGAATTATAAGATGTGTTTCCCTTCGTTCCTTCAATCAGGACATCAATTCGGATGTATATCAGTATAGTGTTTGCAAACAAGGGAACTAGGGACACCATCAATGCCATGTAAATCACCTTTTCACATCTCCACTTTAGGTAGAGAAAAAGAGAGTTTGAGAAAATGGCTATCTTGAGAAAATAAAAGATACTGAGGCCGGTAGTAAGCCAAATATTAAAATGGCTGGTCAAAACCCAGGCAACAGAAACCATTCTTAACATATATCGAGTCATTAATATAGCTGGGTAAAGTATAGACATACACCAGTCTATGAAAAGCACCCAGAGGAGACAAATCCTGGAGATGGCCAGAGCTGTGAGGATTTGATCCACTAAAGATATCTTCTTTCTCTTCAGCCAGTTCATGTAGTTCACCAGGGCTATAAATCCATTCCCTAGATTTCCAATTATGAATTGCAAAATGAAAATGACTGTAAATGTGTTTTGTAAGATAAGATCCATCATATTCAAGAAAATCAAAGCCAGTTACCACCCACAAGGATTTCTCTGAATTCAAAGAAAATGTTTATTTGACTTACAAAGCTTCAGTACCTTCCTCCGTGTTAAAACGTGGCATATACAGCATCAGAGTCGCAGACCTCAAGACATGCGAATCACGGACTTGTCAGACATTTTCATGAAAAAAGTGCAGGCTCCCTTGCAACCCAGCTACACGGTATCCAGTTTCTGTTTAACTGCCACACAGCATCCTGTAGTCTTTCTGTCACTGAGGATGAAAACAAGGGCTGAGCTCTCCAGTGCTCACATGCAAATAGATAGGATACGTTCATTGGCATTTTGGCTGGTGGCTCACTCCTGTCTGCAGACGGGAATCTACCATCTTCTATTTTGACACTTACCATTCAGAATCCTAATGCCTCTGCAAATCAATAGGAACCACACTATAGACTTTAGAACTTCTGGGCACTGAGTATCTTTGAACACTGGAAAATCAGGACGATAAAGACAGGTGTGAACACATTATTATGTCCTTCCTACAAAATGTCACTCATCTGGTGATCCTGAATTATTTCCCCCATACTCAGTAATGACAAATGATTCATGTTTAACATTTCAGTGTACATAAACACATGCACACTGACTTATACACACACACATTGCTAAACATACTGAGGAGCGAGTGAAAATCTTTTCAGGTAAATATTGTAGAGTATTAAATACACTTGGACTATTTCATCTCAGCATTTGAAAGCAGGAGGAAATACCTCAGTTGTGTCGTGACAGAGCGTGGCATGAATGAGGTGCTCCACACAAACAGAATTGTCCACATTCTGTCACCTCCTTCCCCAGAAGTTACCTCCTTTCACTCTTATCAAAGATCATGAGACATTTTTTTTTCCACCAATTCTCACATCCTTGCCACATGGGCTCTATGACCTCACTACAAACAACATAGGTGAAGGACAATATGCTAGATGGGAGATAAGAAGGAATGGAAAGTAGTTCTTGTGCATAAATAAGGAGTGGTGGACCAAGGAAAGGTACATAGTAACAGCAGTCAAACCCAACTGAAACACACATGGAATTAACTTCAGAAATGCCAGTGCATGTGTAGGCTATTCAGGTATAAAGTGTGGGTGTAACTTTGGTCCCCTGAAGCAAAAAAAGAGTCAATATAGTCTATCTTGAAACTTCTCACAAACAATCCACATTTAGGGAAGAGACATATGTAGACTCTTTTAAAAAAAATGTTTATTTATTTGACAGAGATAAAGAGGGAGAGAGAGATAGAGGGAGGAAAGAATGGGCATGCCAGCGCCTCTAGCTGCTGCAAACTTTATGCACCTGGCTTACGTGGGTCCTGGGAAATCAAACCTGAGTCCTTTGACTTTGCAGGCAAGCGCTTTAACTGCTAAGCCATACCTCCAGCCCATATGTAGACTCTTAACAGAACAGCATAGCTAACTTTTAGGCAAGTTTCCCTCTAAGAAAAGTAGCACAACCTGACCAAACGTGTATAATTGAGAAGTCAGGTTGCTTTGTTGGGTATTTTATGTTGTATGAACCTGGGGGAAAAAAAAAGCAGGATTGTCCTGAAGTCTGCCTTTGCAGTCTTTACTAGAGATCACAGAAGAATCTTGACTAAAAGAGTTGCTTAGATCTGTTTTTCCATAAACAACCTGAACTCCTCCTGGGAGGGAGTTCCCCTTTCCTAGAACTTAAATCTGATCCTGGCATTGTGACTGGTTAAGTTCAGCCCCCAAATTACAGCTAGCCTCATCCAGAGTCATGCCACTGAATCCACACCAATCAGCCCTCTGTGAGGCTTACCTGAGTCTGAAGGGAACTTGCGCCACAATAAGGTGATAAGTACACCCTGTCCAGGTGGGCAAGCCCTCCTTTTTGGCTTGGCAGCTCTCCTGAATTTCTAGGCCTCTGTTCCAGTAACCCTCCCTCCCCGCTCCCATGGGAGCTGCCTACCCGCTCCTGCCTTCCACATGGCAGAAGCTTTCCTTTATCCTCAATAAATGTAATAATTTTAAAGTGTACTTCTCTCCAGGCATGGCGGTACATGCCTTTGGTCCCAGGACTCGGGAGGCAGAGAGTTCGAGGCCACCCTGTGACTACATAGTGAACACCTGGTCAGCCTGAGCTTCTGTGAGACCTTCCCTCAGAAAACTGAAAAAAAAAAAAAAATACTCAGTCTAGTTTATCTCAACTATTTGGCTAAAAACAGACATGAACCCAGGGTTTGGAGTTCAAGGGACTTCATGAACTCCCAAAACCCACTTACATATTAAAGTCTCCATTGACCTGTGGCAATAATAGCATTGTGTTAGGAACTTGTCAAGTGATGATCCATTGTTTTGGTGAGAGCTCTCATATCAGATCAGTTCCCAATGATTGGATTGAGCAGCAGGAGACCAAGCCTGCACAACATGGCCTTTTGGGAGGGAGCAGCTTATTTCCCAACCATAACTCCGATAGGTATATGAGAGTATGTCTTCCTGTGCTGTTTTCATTTAATTTTTCATATATTCTAAACGTGAGTCTCCTGTCAAATGATAGCTAGTTCAGATGTGCTTCTGTTTTGTAGGCTACGTTCACTCTGTTGTTGTGTTTTTTTCCCCTTGTTACCCATGATGCTTTATTTTAACAAAATCATTTGGTCCATGTGGAAAGGGGAAGTCAAACTTCCATGTCATCATAGTTTGGACATGTATGACAGGAAGATATTATTATTTCTAAATAGCTTTATTGTTTACAAGTCATTAACGTAGACGTATGCACCTACCACCACCAAAACACTGACATACTTCACTTCACTTCTGGAAAAATGATTCTAAGTAAAAATTGAAACATAAATTAATACTGTGTAATTTCCTAAATTTAAAAAAATGACTCTTAGAGAACACATTCAGACCTAAAATTTTATATGCACTTATATGGATGTCTAATGAAGAGGACTTTGAGCTGTCCCCCACAGATATACAGGCAATCCTATGGTTGTAGGTTTAAGAAAAGTGAGAACAATGAATTGTTTTATTATTTCTAATAAATCTGAATTCCATTTTAAAGCCCTGCATATAATTGTCAGTCATGCATTCTTTTTTCTAATTCTCTTTTTCTAGTGTTAATCAGATTCATTACGTTGCTGTCTTTTTCAAAGTCCATAAGATAGTTGAATAGGACAGCTCACTACCACCAACAAAAATGACTCTGACTTTCTTTGGATACCCATTTACCCAGTACCAATGACCCACAGAAAATTAATAATATGTAAAGCATCTTAATTCCTCCTTTATTTTATGATTTTTCCATCACAACCCATACACAGCTCATAGCAAATTCTTCTGTTGATGTTTCACCTGAATTAGAGATGCAACTCCCCCACACCAAGGTTTTCACTCTAGATTTCTGTGTCATCTTCATTCATTCAGTGAATGAAGATGATTGTTCTAACATGAGGAAGTCCGTTTCTGGGCTGGAGAGACCACTGAGTGTAAAGTGTGCTTTCTTCATAATCATGAGGTCCTGAAGCTGCCTGAGTCTGAATCTTCAGAACCAGTGTGAACAGTGGCCACGGACACACCTTCCTGTAGCTCCAGGCCTGTGAAGGGGAACCGAGACCAGGCAATCTCCCAGGCTCATGAAAAACTTCAAGCTCTAGTAGTACAAAAAGCTCTGCCTCAAAATAAGAATATTGATTGAAGAGTGAGGGAGTTGAATACCCAATGTTCTCCTCTGGCCACCAGTGGAGAACCACACATGCATGCATGTGAGCAGATGGGGTGTTGCAGTGGCACATACACAGGAATGCAGTACACACACATGTAACATAAAAAATAATTCTCTTTCCTTTCATGAAATTTATATACATATATATATATAAATATATGCGTGTGTGTACAGATACATAGATGTGTGTATACATATGTATGTATACATATATACACATACATATATTTGTACATTTCATACATAAACACTAAAACAGTCTCTTTTGGAGGATACATGTCATATATGTCCAATGTTATTTCATAACATCTATTTCTTATCAAACTTTCTTCAGCATACATAGAGAAAAGACATAGAGGAAACCCATATACCACATGTTTTTGGACAATTAAATGAACTACATTATCAATACAAGAAAATCTATGCCAAAAATTAACTCTGCAATCTAAATTGATTTATTTATGACATATAACCAGAATACAGAATTCTTTATTTCTAAAATTATACAGTACTATATTTTAGTGATATTTAGGTAGCACTGATCACAGGATATATGTTTCTATCTTTCCTACTAAACCTAATTTATTTAAAACAATCACTCACTTTATACAATCCTTTTATTTTACCTTTAGAAGCCATACAAACATATTAGTAGCATATAACCACAACAAAATTCATGCCTAATAACTGATTCATATATATGTATGTGTTATATCTTATATGCTTATTATAAAATATAGAAAAGTTTTTTTGGTCTTTGGTTAGGGGCTAGATAAATAATTTACTTAGATACTCTTACCTGTTTGCCTATACTAATAAGAAACCTGAGTACAGGCTGCTTTGAATCTATTATGTTTAGAAAGTCTTCATTCTAAACACACACATATCATATATGTGCATATATAAATTTATGAAGGGCGAGAGGGAGAAAGACAGAGACAAAGAAAGAGAGAGAGAGAGAAAGAATGCATGCACTGGGGCCTCCTGCCACTAAAAAAGAACTCCAAATACATGCACCACTTTGTGCATCTGGCTTTATGTGGGTTGGGGAATTAAACCCCTTGGCCTAAAGGCTTTGCAAACAAATCCCTTTAATCACTGGGTAATCTCTGTAGCCCTAAACTTATATTTTTAAAATCACAAATTGAATACAAAGGAACACAAAATTCATAAACACAGGAATTTCCAATAAACTCATTGTCCTCTAATAGAATATACGAAATGACCCCTGGAGTGGTCCAGGAACCTGAGACTTTTGTGTCAGAACCTGCACCTCAGCCACCATGGCAACAAAAGCCAGGCCTGCCTCATCTTATCATTGGCCAGAATCAGGACACAAGAGTGGAAAGCAGGAAAGATAGTGACCATAATTTGTGCAACCCAAATAACCAGCACTTTTTCCATCACAACTGCCCAAACTTCTAAAACAAAAGACATAAAGAAAGTGACATAAAGTAAGAGGAAGGCGATGATGACTTGCAAGGCTCTGATGTGGGCCAAGGTGCTGGCACTCCTCCATCCTGGAGCATTGTGCTCCATGTTCCTGAGATGTTTCCACAGAGAAAAGATGAGTAGAAGAAAAATGGCCAAAGATATAACAAAGGGTATTAAAGTGAACATTAAGTTTGGGAACAAAATGAGCCTGGAGTATTCTGTATACAACCTTGAACTAGAATTGTAAGACGTGTCCCAATTAGATTTATATATCAAGACATCAATGTGGGTGATTAGCAGTACAATATTTATACCCAAGAGAACCAGAGACATCAGCAAAGTCATTGCAATTAACTTTGTAACTCTCCACTTTAGATAGTAGAAAAGAGGGTTAGAAAAAATGGCAATCTTGAGAAAATAAAAGATGCAGAGACCAGTAGCAAGCCAGATGCTGAGATGGTGGGTCACTGCCCAGGAGATATGAAGTATTCTTAACATATTTTTAGTCCTCAGTAAAAGTGGGTAAATAATAGACACCCGCCAATCTATGACTACTATCAAGAGCAGAATCAGTCTGGAGATGGCCAGAGCAGTGAGGATTTGATCCATTGAAGTGATCTTTCTTCTCTTGACCCAGTCCAGGCAGTTCACCATAATTATGAATCCATTTCCTAAAATTCCAATTATGAAGTGTGCAATGAAAATGATTGTTAATATGATAACCAGGACACCATCCATTTCTTTGAAGACAATGTCCCAATGTTAATTATTTCTGCTGAAAATTTCTTAATGCATTCATCGAAAATGTTGCATAGATCTATTGAATAATATCTTCCATGTTAAAAAATGATCATATGCAGTATCACACCAGCAAGCAACAAGATCTGTTAGAGATGCACTTAGCTTCATCATAAACTCTTCCGTTTCCTCTCACTGTTTAGGAGAACTTCACCCAGAGTCCGTCTTCCTAACACAGCAGCCTCGAGTCTTCTTGCCATAGAAGAGGAAGGAAAAACTGATTTCTAGAGTGCTGACATGCAAATAGAGATCATTTGTAATTTTGGCTATTTTTTCTGTTTTCTCTGTTAATCATTTAATTGAATTTTAGGATTTAGCACTACAAAATCTGAAAGCAAATGAAAAGCAATAAGAGAATCTATCCAGCTTTGAATACTTGAACATTTGGCTTGTGAAGGAAAATGTGTCTATGTTCCTCAAAGTGCTTACTAAAAATTATATCATCTAATAATCGTGCATGATTTTTAAAATGTATAGTCATGATAATAATAGATATTTAAGATTTCATTGTGTAAAAACATGCATACTCACATTTCAACTCTCCTTCACTATCACATGCCAACAGACATTCCTACTATGTTATTCGATAATTTAAGTTAATCTTTTCTTCAACATATATTATTCATCTATTCCATTCTTAGTATATAATAAGTTAAAAATATTGAAAATAACAACTATTCACTCTGTTACCACCTGCATAACATTGGTTCAATCAACAGTCTGCCAAAAAATCTATCAAAGTATTAGAGAAACTAGTTGGAAAGAGTAAGGGGGTTCATGAGAAGGGAGACAGGACAAAGGGGAAAGGAGAAGGTAACAGAGGGGATAGTGATCAAAATACAATATATTTACATATAAAAATATCAATCAGATGTTTTAAAAATACTTTCATGTATATATCAGAGTATTAAATGTAGGTATTTGTAAGCTTGGACTATGTCATCCTTGATTGTGAAAGGAAGGCAGAAACATTCCTGTTGTCACATGAGTCAGACATGTGGATGAATCCACAGATCAAATACCTGTCTTCTCCTTGCCAAGAAGGCACCATCAATTAGTAGCATAAAAGACACTCTAGTTTCATCCAGCTCTACTAGCAATATCTTCTCCATGACCTTCACTCAAGACAGCATGGTACAATATTCTAGCTAGCCAAAAGAGAAAGCAAACCTCGAAGAACAATGGCTTCGCTTTAAAAACTAAATGATGGAAGAATCAGTCACCAAAGAAGGTTTTAACTCATGCGTCATCGTCTTCTGATGGCAGAGAAGCCATTACATTCCAGTATGAGGTGCTGACCTTCCCGAACTCTCCTGAATCCAGACAGACGAAAGGGGAATATAACACACCTCAAAACTGTTCCAAATGTCCCAAATTTGGGGCACAGATATGTATCTTAGCAGAACAGGTTGAGAAAATTTTAAGAAAACTCTTAATAAGCATATCATAAACTTACCACCCGCAGCAGCAACCGAGCAGAATGAAATTCTCTTTGCTCCTTCAAGGTGCCCAGGAAGAGCTCAGGGAAGAGGCCAGAGGTAAATGTACAAAGAAATCACCACGTGAAACTGTGTGAGGAATTTCGTGGGCTTTTAGATGACAGGCAATATATGAGTCTCCAGTCTAGTCTATCTCCACTATTTGGCTAAAAACAGACATGAACCCAGGATTTGGAGTTCAAGGGACTTCATGAACTCCCAAAACCCAGTTACTTATTAAAGTCCATATCGACCTGGGTCCTTGCAGGCAGCAAAGATGAGCTTATGAATGGAGATTCAGGCGATACTGTGCAGAGTGAATATTGCTAGGGGAACTTCATGTGCGTTCAGTGTAGGGGAAGAACCTGGGCCAACACCACGAGTTCTCCTCACCCTGAGGAGTCTTGCTGAGCCCTGCAAAGTTGTCTGACACCTCAATTGGAATACTTTTCATATTTCACATGAACAGCAGCTCCTGAAGAAAGAGAGCATTGAATTCCAAGTCAGCTGGGCTAGAGTGAGACCCTGACTCAAAAAAAAAAAAAAAAAAAAAAAAGACAGAGAGAGAGACCAAAAGGTCATGCTCAGTGAGCAAGGATATAAGCCAGAAGAGCACAGTGTCGTACAAGGCCGGAGCGTTTGCAGCTCTGCTCAGGGGTGAGCTGACTGAACGTCTGCAGCAGAGACTCACTGAGGACTCTGTAAGGGTCAGAGTCACGAAGACTGATGACCACATTCAAAGAAGCTTTGAAGTCTGATTAATACTATAATCAAGGGAGGAAAAGTTAACTGACAGGCTTTAGCTTCACTATGTCAAATGAAGCCTTGTCTGCTTACCCAGGGATCACTTGAAAGAAGTAGTCTGTCTTGCTATTGGACTCTAAAAAATGCATCACAGGGCTGGAAGGATGTCCTAGCAGTTGAGGTATTTGCCAGCAAAGCCAAAGGACCCACGTGAGCCAGATGCACAAGGTGGCACAGGCATCTGGAGATTGTTTGCAGGGGCTGGAGACCCTGGTGTGCCCATTCTTGCTGTCTATCTCTGTCTCTATCTCTTTCTCAAATAATTAAATAACATCATATTTTTTCCGGTGACCTATAAACACTTACCACAAACATTATATGAAGGACAGGGCAGATATCCTCATTAAGTACACCTTAAATTTAATTTTCATTTTCATGAAAACCATCCAGGCTCCCTCACAAACAGCATCCAGTTTCTGTGCAACTGACACAGTATCCTGTAGTCTTTCTGTCACTGAGGATGAAAACAAGGGCTGAGATCTCCAGTGCTCACATGCAAATAGATAGGATACATTCACTAGCATTTTTGCTGATGGCTCACTCCTGTCTACAGACAGGAATCTACCATCATCTATTTTGAGACTTACCATTCAGTAATGCCTATGCAAATCAATAGGAACCGCTCTATTGACATTAGAACTTCTAGCCACTGAGTATCTTTGAACACTGGAAAATCAGGACGATAAAGACAGCTGTGAACACATTATTATGTCCTTCCTACAACATGTCACTCATCTGGTGATCCTGAATTATCTCCCCCATACTCAGTAATGAAAAATGATACATGTTTAACATTTCAGTGTACATAAAGACATGCATACTGACTTATACACACACACATTGCTAAACATACAGAGGTGCGAGTGAAAATCTTTTCACGTAAATATGGTAGAGAATTAAATACACTTGGACTGTTTTGTCTTTGCATTTGAAAGCAGGAGGAAATACCTCTGTTGTCTCACGACTGAGCGTGGCATGAATGAGGTGCTCCACACAAATAGAATTGTCCCCATTCTGTCACCTCCTTCCCAGAAGTTACCTCCTTTCACTCTTATCAAATGTCTTTACTTTACTAGAGATCATAGAAGGATCTTGACTAAAGGAGTTGCCTAGATCTGTTTCTCCAGAAACAACCTGAACTCCTCCTGGGAGGGAGTTCCCCTTTCCTAGAACTTAAATCTAATCCTGGCATTGTGACTGGTTAAGTTCAGCCCCCAAATTACAGCTAGCCTCATCCAGAGTCATGCCACTGAATCCACACCAATCAGCCCTCTGTGAGGCTTACCTGAGCCTGAAGGGAACTTGCGCCACAATAAGGTGATAAGTACACCCTGTCCAGGTGGGCAAGCCCTCCTTTTTGGCTTGGCAGCTCTCCTGAATTTCTAGTCTCCTGTTCAGTAAGCCTCCCTCCCCACTCCCATGGGAGCCCCAGACCCCCTGCTGTCTCCCACATGGCAGAAGCTTTCCTTTATCCTGAATAAATGGAATAATTCTACAGTGTAATTCTCGCCGGGCATGGTGGAACACGCCTTTAATCCCAGCACTAGAGGGGCAGAGAGTTTGAGGCCACCCTGAGTCTACCTAGAGAACTAAAGATCAGCCTGAGCTTCTCTGAGACCTTACCTCAGAAAACTGGAAAAAAAAAATGTACTCAGTCTAGTTTATCTCAATTTTTTGGCTAAAAACAGACATGAACCCAGGGTTTGGAGTTCAAGGGACTTCATGAACTCCCAAAACCCACTTACATATTAAAGTCCCCATTGACCTGGGTTCTTGCAGGCAGCAAAGATGAGCTTAGGAAAGAAGATCCAGGTGAGACTGTGCAGAGTGAATGTTGCTAGGGAAACTTCATGTGCGTTCAGTGTAGGGAAAGAACCTGGGGCAACAGCACGCGCTCTCCTCACTCTGATGAGCCTTGCTGAGCCCTGCAAAGCTGTCTTACACCTGAATGGGAATACTTTGCATATTTCACATGAACAGCGCTCCTGAAGAGAGAGAGCATTGACAAAACAAAGTTGGCATGTTGCACCAAGGAAAATACCATCACACTTCACAAGTAAAACAAAATACAAAGTCATGAGAGAAGGGATTGAGGTTGTGTTTAAGTATATTACAAGGGTGTTATTATATTTCATTTTAATGTTTTTAAATTTGTGAATAATTGCATGTACTTCCATAACAAATACAAGTTGTGATGAAGGGATTAATCACAATTTTATTTGTATGTTTTTGCTTAGATCATTTAACATCAATAAGAGTCTCCTACCTATCAATTTATTGATGCCTTTGTTACTGTTATTTTTTTAATTATTTTTTGGGAACTTCAGCGTATGAACATACAGTAATTTGATTGTGCTCCCATCTCATCATCCTCTTAGGTCCCTCTCCCTAACCCTTCATCCTTTGGATCGCCCTTTATTAAAAGAGTACTGTTTATTTATTTACTCATTTATTTATTTGTGAGAGATGGAGGGAGGGAGGAGGGAGGGAGAGACAGGGACAGCGAGTGAGAAAGAGAGAATGGGTGCCCCAGGGCTTCTAGCCACTGCCAATAAACTCTAGACTCATGCTCTACCTTGTGCATCTGGCTGACGTAGCTACTGGGGAATCAAATCTGGATCCCTAGGCTCTGCAGGCAAGTACCCTTATCAGTAATAGGGGAATCCAATTCCCCTACATATGTATACAGTCACCAAAGTTTAAACAGGAAAAGAATGTTTCTACAAAAATTTCTTAGGCTGTAATGTTCAAACAGGTAAACAGATTACGAATCCTGAAAGGACTTGTTTGAATGAACAAATTTCTTCATACCACAAATGTATATTTCACCTAATGAGACATGTTCCTCACAATGCTGTCAAATGTCGTAGCAGTTATTCCCAAGAAACATTACTTATGATTACAGAAATTAATGGGCACATTTCCTGAACCTACAGATGATTTACTAGAAAAGGAGCCTGAACTGCTAGGGAGGAAAACTAAACATCTTTCAAATAATCGGGTTGGGCCCACACCAGGAAATGAAACAGAATATGTAACTTTCAGAATCAACAATAGAGTTACGTGGGATCCCAAAGGAAAGACATCAATGCAAAATATTGTTTAGATAAATCAACCTTTACCATATACAGGGGCAAACCTTGATGGAGTAAGGATGGTCCGGAAAGATGGGAAAAGAGTTAAGTATCAAAATCTTCCTTTCATGGAGAGATTTGCAAGGCCAGGCCCAAACTGTGAAATGGAGGAACAAAGAAATGTCATAGAGAGATAATTAAATCAGTACTAGGCTAGAAATAGAGAAACATACCTTTATTCAGGCCAGGAGATAATGCTATATAAAGAGTGGCTAACACTGCCCTTTCTGGGGTAAAAAAAAAAAAAATGTCTATCACCTTATAGCCGCAAGAGCTATCTTCCAGGGCTCTTGGCTAGTTTTCATGAGCTTTCATAAGATATTAACCAGCTTGCAATCCTTGACTTTCTTGTTTAAGATGGTATCAGAATGTCTATGGAGCAAGAGGTTCATGAGTTAAGCAGAAGCCAGGGAAACCAAGGGAAAAGAGGATTACTGTGCAAGCTTTCTTAGAGAGTAGAAGCTACATGAATGAGTTGACATGTGTTCCTTGCAAAAATAATAATGTATTGTAAAAGTATAAATAAAGAAGCAGAGTTTTGCTCTGCATCCAGGGTGTTTCACCTCAACCGCTGGTCCACATCACTTCCTCACAACACCAACTCCACACGTCCCCTTAGAATTCTACAACCCTGCTGAGACTGGACCTCAGCAATTTTGGACCTTGCTAATATATTTTTGCTTTTATTCATTTTTTAAAATAAAATCTCTAGAGCTCTGGAATCCCTGGACTACTTTGCAGTTCCTTGTAATGGTTGGTAGTAAACCTTCATAGATGATGCCTATCCTTTATAGAAATAGTTGGTTATATAATGCTAATCTCTGAGTGTGGTACAGATGGAACAGCATAATTAAGATGTGAGTGCATGATTGAGGAAATCTTAGAGCATTAGTTAAAAATATTTACTATTGGTGTTCTGAGTGGTTGCAGAAAGACATTTCCAAAAGCTGTTAGATTGCTACACAAAATCCCAGTGCTAGGAGAGGGCTGCCTTCCTCTGACATGTTCTCACAAACTCTACTCTATTGCCTCAGTGGCCTGTAATTTGCCCACACTACTGTAAATGAACTTGATTTATCCCATTGTGTGGTGGTTTGATTCAGGTGTCCCCCATAAACTTCGGTGTTCTGAATGCTAGGTTCCCAGCTGATTGAGATTTGGGAATTAACGCCACCTGGAGGGAGTGTATTGTTGGTGGCCAGCTTATGGGTATTAAAACCAGTTTCTCCATGCCAGTGTTAGACACACCCTCCTGTTGCTGTGGTCCACCTTATGTTGGCCAGGGGTTCATGTCCACCCTCTGCTCATGCCATCATTTTCCACTGCCATCATGGAGCTTCCCCTCGAGCCTTTAAGCCAAAATAAATCTCTTTTTTCCAGAAGCTGCTCTTTGTTGGGTGATTTCTACCAGCAATGCGAACCAGACTGCAACACATTGGTTCACAAAGATAAATTTGAGCAGAGTCATTTTTCTGTTCTCTCATGCTTCTATCTGGGGCGAACAGACTAGATGTTTGTTCACATCTCCCTAGGAACTCTTGCAACACCTGCAGCCCACAACTGGGTCCCATGTGGCAATAATAGCATTGTGTTAGGAACTTGTCAAGTGATAATCCATTGTTTTGGTGAGAGCTCTCATATCAGATCAGTTCCCAATGATTGGATTGAGCAGCAGGAGACCAAGCCTGCACAACATGGCCTTTTGGGAGGGAGCAGCTTATTTCCCAACCATAACTCCAATAGGTATATGAGAGTATGTCTTCCTGTGCTGTTTTCATTTAATTTTTCATATATTCTAAACATGAGTCTCCTGTCAAATGATAGCTAGTTCAGATGTGCTTCTGTTTTGTAGGCTACGTTCACTCTGTTGTTGTGTTTTTTTCCCCTTGTTACCCATGATGCTTTATTTTAACAAAATCATTTGATACATGTGGAAAGGGGAAGTCAAACTTCCATGTCATCATAGTTTGGACATGTATGACAGGAAGATATTATTATTTCTAAATAGCTTTATTGTTTACAAGTCATTAACGTAGATGTATGCACCTACCACCACCAAAACACTGACATACTTCACTTCACTTCTGGAAAAATGATTCTAAGTAAAAATTGAAACATAAATTAATACTGTGTAATTTCCTAAATTTAAAAAAATGACTCTTAGAGAACACATTCAGACCTAAAATTTTATATGCACTTATATGGATGTCCAATGAAGAGGACTTTGAGCTGTCCCCCACAGATATACAGGCAATCCTATGGTTGTAGGTTTAAGAAAAGTGAGAACAATGAATTGTTTTATTATTTCTAATAAATCTGAATTCCATTTTAAAGCCCTGCATATAATTGTCAGTCATGCATTCTTTTCTCTAATTCTCTTTTTCTAGTGTTAATCAGATTCATTACGTTGCTGTCTTTTTCAAAGTCCATAAGATAGTTGAATAGGACAGCTCACTACCACCAACAAAAATGACTCTGACTTTTTTTGGATACCCATTTACCCAGTACCAATTACCCACAGAAAATTAATAATATGTAAAGCATCTTAATTCCTCCTTTATTTTATGATTTTTCCATCACAACGCATACACAGCTCATAGCAAACTCTTCTGTTCACTTTTCACCTGAATTAGAGATGCAACTCCCCCACACCAAGGTTTTCACTCTAGATTTCTGTGTCATCTTCATTCATTCAGTGAATGAAGATGATTGTTCTAACATGAGGAAGTCCGTTTCTGGGCTGGAGAGACCACTGAGTGTAAAGTGTGCTTTCTTCATAATCATGAGGTCCTGAAGCTGCCTGAGTCTGAATCTTCAGAACCAGTGTGAACAGTGGCCACGGACACACCTTCCTGTAGCTCCAGGTCTGTGAAGGGGAACCGAGACCAGGCAATCTCCCAGGCTCATGAAAAACTTCAAGCTCTAGTAGTACAAAAAGCTCTGCCTCAAAATAAGAATATTGATTGAAGAGTGAGGGAGTTGAATACCCAATGTTCTCCTCTGGCCACCAATGGAGAACCACACATGCATGCATGTGAGCACATGGGTAGTTGCAATGGCACATACACATGAATGCAGTGCACACACATATAACATAAAAATAATTCTCTTTCCTTTCATGAAATTTATATACTTATATATATAAATATATGAGTGTGGGTGTACAGATAAATAGATGCGTGTATACATATGTATGTATACATATATACACATACATATATTTGTACATATCATACATAAACACTATAACAGTCTATTTTGGAGGATACATGTTATATATGTCCAATGTTATTTCATAACATCTATTTCTTATCAAACTTTCTTCACCAGACATAGAGAAAAGACATAGAGGAAACTCATATACCACATTTTTTTGGACAATTAAATGAACTACATTATCAATACAAGAAAATCTATGCCAAAAATTAACTCTGCAATCTAAATTGATTTATTTATGACATATAACCAGAATACAGAATTCATTATTTCTAAAATTATACAGTACTGTATTTTAGTGATATTTAGGTAGCACTAATCACAGGACCCATGACATAGGTTTCTATATCTTTCCTACTAAACCTAATTTATTTAAAACAATCACTCACGTTATACAATCCTTTACTATTTTACCTTTAGAATCCATACAAACATATTAGTACCATATAAACACAACAAAATTCATGCTTAATAACTGATTCATATATATGTATGTGTTATATCTTATATGCTTATTATAAAATATAGAAAAGTTTATTTGGCCTTTGGTTAGGGGCTAGATAAATAATCTACTTAGATACTCTTACCTGTTTGCCTATACTAATAAGAAACCTGAGTATGGGGTGCTTTAAATGTATTATGTTTAGAAAGTATTCATTCTAAACAAACACACATCATATATGTGCATATATAAATTTATGAAGGGTGAGAGGGAGAAAGACAGAGACAGAGAAAGAGAGAGAGAGAGAGAGAGAGAGAGAAAGAATGCATGCACTGGGACCTCCTGCTACTACAAAAGAACTCCAAATACATGCACCACTTTGTGCATCTGGCTTTATGTGGGTACTAGGAAATTAAACCCCATGGCCTGAAGGCTTTGCAAACAAATACCTTTAATCACTGGGTAATCTCTGCAGCCCTAAACTTATATTTTTAAAATCACAAATTGAATACAAAGGAACACAAAATTCATAAACACAAGAATTTCCAGTAAACTCATTGTCCTCTAGTAGAATATACGAAATGACCCCTGGAGTGGTCCAGGAACCTGAGGCTTTTGTGTCAGAACCTGCACCTCAGCCACCATGGCAGCAAAAGCCAGGCCTGCCTCATCTTATCATTGGCCAGAATCAGGACACAGGAGTGGACAGCAGGAAAGATAGTGACCATAACTTGTGCAACCAAAATAACCCGCATATTTTCCATCACAACTGTCCAAACTTCTACAACAACAGACAGAAAGAAAGTGATATAAAGTAAGAGGAAGGCAATGATGACTTGCAAGGCTCTGATGTGGGCCAAGGTGCTGGCGTTCCTCCATCCTGGAGCATTGTGCTGCATGTTCCTGAGATGTTTCCACAGGGAGAAGATGAGTAGAAGAAAAATGGCCAAAGATATAACAAAGGGTATTAAAGTGAACATTAAGTTTGGGAACAAAATGAGCCTGGAGTATTCTGCAAACAACCTTGAACTAGAATTGTAAGACATGTCCCAATTAGATTTATAAATCCAGACATCAATGCGAGTGATTAGCATTACAATATTTATACCCAAGAGAACCAGAGACATCAGCAAAGTCATTGCAATTAACTTTGTAACTCTCCACTTTAGATAGTAGAAAAGAGGGTTAGAAAAAATGGCAATCTTGAGAAAATAAAAGATGCAGAGACCAGTAGCAAGCCAGATGCTGAGATGGTTGGTCACTGCCCAGGAGATATGCAATATTCTTAACATAGTTCTAGTCCTCAATAAAAGTGGGTAAATAATAGACACCCTCCAATCTATGACTAGCGTCAAGAGCAGAATCAGTCTGGAGATGGCCAGAGCAGTGAGGATTTGATCCATTGAAGTGATCTTTCTTCTCTTGACCCAGTCCAGGCAGTTCACCATAATTATGAATCCATTTCCTAAAATTCCAATTATGAAGTATGCAATGAAAATGATTGTTAATGTGATAACCAGGACACCATCCATTTCTTTGAAGACAATGTCCCAATGTCAATTATCTCTGCCGAAAATTTCTTAATCCATTCATCGAAAATGTTGCATAGATCTATTGAATAATGTCTTCCACGTTAAAAAATGATCATATGCAGTATCACACCATCAAGCAACAAGATCTGTTAGAGATGCAATTAGCTTCATCATAAACTCTTCCGTTTCCTCTCATAGCTTAGGAGAACTTCACCCAGAGTCTGTCTTCCTAACTCAGCAGCCCTGAGTCTTCTTGCCATAGAAGAGGAAGGAAACATTGATTTCTAGTGTGCTGACATGCAAGTAGAGATCATTTGTATTTTTGGCTATTTTTTCTGTTTTTTTCTGTTAATCATTTTAGTTGACTTTAGGATTTAGCACTACAAAATCTGAAAGCCAATGAAAAGCAATAAGAGAATCTATCCAGCTTTGAATACTTGAACATTTGGTTTGTGAAGGAAAATATGTCTATGTTCCTCAAATTTCTTACTATTAATTATATCATCTAATAATCTTGCATGATTTTTAAAATGTATACTCATGAAAATAATAGATATTTAAGATTTCATTGTGTATAAAAAACATGCATACTCACATTTCAACTCTCCTTTACTATCACATGCCAACAGACATTCTTACTATGTTACTTTGATAATTTAAGTTAATCTTTTCTTCAACATATATTATTCATCTATCCCATTCTTAGTATATTATAAGTTAAAAATATTGAGAAATAACCCCTATTAACTCTGTTACCTCCTGCATAACATTGGTCCAATCAACAGTCTGTCAAAAAATCTATCAAAGTATAAGAGAAACTAGTTGGAAAGAGTAAGGGGGTTCATTAGAAGGGAGACAGGACAAAGGGGAAAGGAGAAGGTAACAGAGGGGATAGTGATCAAAATACAGTATATTTACATATAAAAATTATCAATGAGATGTTTTAAAAATACTTTCCTGTATATATCAGAGTATCAAATGTAGGTATTTGTAAGATTGGACTATGTCATCCTTGATTGTGAAAGGAAGGCAGAAACATTCCTGTTGTCACATGAGTCAGACATGTGGATGAATCCACAGATCAAATACCTGTCTCCTCCTTGCCAAGAAGGCACCATCAATTAGTAGCATAAAAGACACTCTAGTTTCACCCAGCTCTATTAGCAATATCTTCTCCATGACCTTCACTCGAGACAGCATGGTACAATATTCTAGCTAGCCAAAACAGAAAGCAAACTGCAAAGAACAATGGCTGCTCTTTCAAGACTAAATGATGGAAGAAACAGCCACCAAAGAAGGTTTTAACTCATGCGTCATCGTCTTCTGATGGCAGAGAAGCCATTACATTCCAGTATGAGGTGCTGACCTACCCGAACTCTCCTGAATCCAGACAGAAGAAAGGGGAATGTAACACACCTCAAAACTGTTCCAAATGTCCCAAATTTGGGGCACAGATATGTATCTTAGCAGAACAGGTTGAGAAAATTTTAAGAAAACTCTTTAAGCATATCATAAACTTACCACCCGCAGCAGCAACCAAGCAGAATGAAATTCTCTTTGCTCCTTCAAGGTGCCCAGGAAGAGCTCAGGGAAGAGGCCAGAGGTAAATGTACAAAGAAGTCACCATGTGAAGCTGTGTGAGGAATTTCGTGGGCTTTTAGATGACAGGTAATATATGAGTCTCCAGTCTAGTCTATCTCAACTATTTGTCTAAAAACAGGCATGAACACAGGGTTTGGAGTTCAAGGGACTTCATGAACTCCCAAAACCCAGTTACTTATTAAAGTCCATATTGACCTGGGTCCTTGCAGGCAGCAAAGATGAACTTATGAATGGAGATTCAGGCGATACTGTGCAGATTGAATGTTGCTAGGGGAACTTCATGTGCGTTCAGTGTAGGAGAAGAACCTGGGGCAACAGCGCGCGCTCTCCTCAACCTGAGGAGTCTTGATGAGCCCTGCAAAGCTGTCTGACACCTCAATCAGAATACTTTGCATATTTCACATGAGCAGCAGCTCCTGAAGAAAGAGAGCATTGAATTCCAAGTCAGCTGGGCTACATTGAGACCTTGACTCAAAAAAAAAAAAAAGAGAGAGAGAGAGAGAGAGAGAGAGAGAGAGACCAAAAAGTCATGCTCAGATTGCAAGGATATAAGCCAGAAGAGCACAGTGTCGTACAAGGCTGGAGCATTTGCAGCTCTGCTCAGGGGTGAGCTGACTGAACGTCTGCAGCAGAGACTCACTGAGGACTTTGTAAGGGTCAGAGTCACGAAGACTGTTGAGTGGGTCCGTAAGACCACATTCAAAAAAGCTTTGAAGCCTGATTAATACTATAATCTTGGGAGGAAAAGTTCATTTATAGGCTTTAGCTTCACTATGTCAAATTGAAGCCTTGTCCACTTGCCGAGGGATCAGTTGAAAGAAGCAGTCTGTCTTGCTATTGGACTCTAAAAAATGCATCACACGGCTGGAAGGATATCCTAGCAGTTGAGGTATTTGCCTGCAAAGCCAAAGGACCCTCGTGAGCCAGATGCACAAGGTGGCACAGGCATCTGGAGTTTGTTTGCAGGGGCTGGAGAACCCGGTGTGCCCATTCTTGCTGTCTATTGCTGTCTCTATCTCTTTCTCAAATAATTAAATAGCATGATATTTTTCCCCATGACCTATAAACACTTACCACAAACACTATACGAAGGACAGGGCAGATATCCTCATTAAGTACACCTTAAATTTAATTTTCATTTTCATGAAAACCTTCCAGGCTCCCTCACAAACAGCATCCAGTTTCTGTGTAACTGACACACACCATCTGTAGTCTTTCTGTCACTGAGGATGAAAACAAGGGCTGAGCTCTCCAGTGCTCACATGCATATAGATAGGATACGTTCATTGGCATTTTTGCTGATGGCTCACTCCTGTCTACAGACGGGAATCTACCATCTTCTATTTTGAGACTTACCATTCAGAATCCTAATGCCTATGCAAATCAATAGGAACTGCTCTATCAACTGTAAAACTTCTAGCCACTGAGTATCTTTGAACACTGGAAAATCAGGACGATAAAGACAGGTGTGAACACATTATTATGTCTTTCCTACAAAATGTCACTCATCTGCTGATCCTGAATTATCTCCCCCATAATCAGTAATGAAAAATGATACATGTTTAACATTTCAGTGTACATAAGCACATGCATACTGACACACACACACACACACACACACACACATTGCTTAACATACAATCTCCCAGGCTCATGAAAAACTTCAAGCTCTAGTAGTTCAAAAACTTTGGCTCAAAATCAGAATATTGATTGAAGATTGAGGGAGTTGAATACCCAGTGTTCTACTCTGGCCACAAGTGGAGAACCACACATGCATGCATGCAAGCACATGGGTGTTGCAATGGCACATACACATGAATGCAGTGCACACACATATAACATAAAAAATAATTCTCTTTCGTTTCATGAAATTTATATACTTATATATATAAATATATGTGTGGGGTGTACAGATACATAGATGTGTGTATAAATATGTATGTATACATATATACACATACATATATTTGTACATATCATACATAAACACTAAAACAGTCTCTTTTGGAGGATACATGTTACATATGTCTAATGTCATTTCATAACATCTATTTCTTATCAAACTTTCTTCAGCAGACATAGAGAAAAGACATAGAGGAAACCCATATACCACATATTTTTGGACAATATAATGTACTAGATTATCAATACAAGAAAATCAATGTCAAAAATTAACTCTGCAATCTAAATTGATTTATTTATGACATATAACCAGAATACAGAATTCTTTATTTCTAAAATTATACAGTACTATATTTTAGTGATATTTAGGTAGCACTGATCACAGGACATATGTTTCTATCTTTCCTACTAAACCTAATTTATTTACAACAATCACTCACTTCATACAATCCTTTACTATTTTACCTTTAGCAGCCATACAAAAATATTAATAGCATATCAACACAACAAAATTCATGCCTACTAACTGATTCATATACATGTATGGGTTATATCTTATATAACCCATTTAACCTTTGGTTAGGGGCTAGATAAATAATCTACTTAGATACTCTTACTTGTTTGCCTATACTAATAAGAAACCTGAGTATGGGGTGCTTTGAATGTATTATGTTTAGAAAGTCTTCATTCTAAACACACACATACACACACACACACACACACACACACACACACACACACACACATCACATATTTACATATATAAATTTATGAAGAGGGAAAGGGAGAGAGAGAGAAAAAGAGAGAGAGAGAGAGAGAAAGAATGCATGCACTGGGACCTCCTGCTACTACAAAAGAACTCCAAATGCATGCACCACTTTGTGCATCTGGCTTTATGTGGGTACTGGCGAATAAAACCCCTTGGCCTGAAGGCTTTGCAAAAAAATACCTTTAATCACTGGGTAATCTCTGCAGCCCTAAACTTACATTTTTTAAAATCACAAATTGAATACAAGGGAACACAAAATTCATAAACACAAGAATTTCCAGTAAACTCATTGTCCTCTAGTAGAATATACGAAATGACCCCTGGAGTGGTCCAGGAACCTGAGACTTTTGTGTCAGAACCTGCACCTCAGCCACCATTGCAACAAAAGCCAGGCCTGCCTCATCTTATCATTGGCCAGAATCAGGACACAGGAGTGGACAGCAGGAAAGATAGTGACCATAACTTGTGCAACCAAAATAACCCGCATATTTTCCATCACAACTGTCCAAACTTCTACAACAACAGACAGAAAGAAAGTGATATAAAGTAAGAGGAAGGCAATGATGACTTGCAAGGCTCTGATGTGGGCCAAGGTGCTGGCGTTCCTCCATCCTGGAGCATTGTGCTGCATGTTCCTGAGATGTTTCCACAGGGAGAAGATGAGTAGAAGAAAAATGGCCAAAGATATAACAAAGGGTATTAAAGTGAACATTAAGTTTGGGAATAAAATGAGCCTGGAGTATTCTGCAAACAACCTTGAACTAGAATTGTAAGACGTGTCCCAATTAGATTTATAAATCCAGACATCAATGCAGGTGATTAGCATTACAATATTTATACCCAAGAGAACCAGAGACATCAGCAAAGTCATTGCAATTAACTTTGTAACTCTCCACTTTAGATAGTAGAAAAGAGGGTTAGAAAAAATGGCAATCTTGAGAAAATAAAAGATGCAGAGACCAGTAGCAAGCCAGATGCTGAAATGGTTGGTCACTGCCCAGGAGATATGAAATATTCTTAACATAGTTATAGTCCTCAGTAAAAGTGGGTAAATAATAGACACCCGCCAATCTATGACTAGCGTCAAGAGCAGAATCAGTCTGGAGATGGCCAGAGCAGTGAGGATTTGATCCATTGAAGTGATCTTTCTTCGCTTGACCCAGTCCAGGCAGTTCACCATAATTATGAATCCATTTCCTAAAATTCCAATTATGAATTGTGCAATGAAAATGATTGTTAATGTGATAACCAGGACACCATCCATTTCTTTGAAGACAATGTCCCAATGTTAATTATCTCTGCCAAAAATTTCTTAATGCATTCATCGAAAATGTTGCATAGATCTATTGAATAATGTCTTCCACGTTAAAAAATGATCATATGCAGTATCACACCATCAAGCAACAAGATCTGTTAGAGATGCAATTAGCTTCATCATAAACTCTTCCATTTCCTCTCTCAGTTTAGGAGAACTTCACTCAGAGTCTGTCTTCCTAACACAGCAGCCCTGAGTCTTCTTGCCGTAGAAGAGGAAGGAAACATTGATATCTAGGGTGCTGACATGCAAATAGAGATCATTTGTAATTTTGGCTATTTTTTCTATTTTCTCTGTTAATCATTTTAGTTGAGTTTTAGGGTTTAGCACTACAAAATCTGAAAGCAAATGAAATGCAATAAGTGAATCTACCCAGCTTTGAATACTTGAACATTTGGCTTGTGAAGGAAAATATGTCTATGTTCCTCAAATTTCTTACTATTAATTATATCATCTAATAATCTTGCATGATTTTTAAAATGTATACTCATGAAAATAATAGATATTTAAGATTTCATTGTGTATAAAAAACATGCATACTCACATTTCAACTCTCCTTTACTATCACATGCCAACAGACATTCCTACTATGTTACTTTGATAATTTAAGTTAATCTTTTCTTCAACACATATTATTCATCTATCCCATTCTTAGTATATTATAAGTTAAAAATATTGAGAAATAACCCCTATTAACTCTGTTACCTCCTGCATAACATTGGTCCAATCAACAGTCTGTCAAAAAATCTATCAAAGTATAAGAGAAACTAGTTGGAAAGAGTAAGGGGGTTCATTAGAAGGGAGACAGGACAAAGGGGAAAGGAGAAGGTAACAGAGGGGATAGTGATCAAAATGCAGTATATTTACATATAAAAATTATCAATGAGATGTTTTAAAAATACTTTCATGTATATATCAGAGTATTAAATGTAGGTATTTGTAAGATTGGACTATGTCATCCTTGATTGTGAAAGGAAGGCAGGAACATTCCTGTTGTCACATGAGTCAGACATGTGGATGAATCCACAGATCAAATACCTGTCTCCTCCTTGCCAAGAAGGCACCATCAATTAGTAGCATAAAAGACACTCTAGTTTCACCCAGCTCTACTAGCAATATCTTCTCCATGACCTTCACTTGAGACAGCATGGTACAATATTCTAGCTAGCCAAAACAGAAAGCAAACTGCAAAGAACAATGGCTGCTCTTTCAAGACTAAATGATGGAAGAAACAGCCACCAAAGAAGGTTTTAACTCATGCGTCATCGTCTTCTGATGGCAGAGAAGCCATTACATTCCAGTATGAGGTGCTGACCTACCCGAACTCTCCTGAATCCAGACAGAAGAAAGGGGAATGTAACACACCTCAAAACTGTTCCAAATGTCCCAAATTAGCAGAACAGGTTGAGATAATTTTAAGAAAACTCTTAATAAGCATATCATAAACTTACCACCCGCAGCAGCAACCGAGCAGAATGAAATTCTCTTTGCTCCTTCAAGGTACCCAGGAAGAGCTCAGGGAAGAGGCCAGAGGTAAATGTACAAAGAAGGCACCATGTGAAGCTGTGTGAGGAATTTCATGGGCTTTTAGATGACAAGTAATATATGAGTCTCCAGTAAGGGATACATTCAACTGAGAGATTTTGTTACACTGGAGCTCCTTACATTCAGGGCTGCAAACACTTTAGGCTCCACCTGAACTATAGCTCCCAAGAAAAACAATGCAGGTGATACCAGATGAAAATGGCACCAAGGATCAAACCACACTTTTCATATGTAAAACAAGGTAAAAATCATTTCCTGTAAGAACACAATGACTATGTTCTTTAATGCCAGCATTGTATTTAAAGCTAGTGCATATCATATATTTTTTCCATTTGTAGTATGTCGTATGTAATATCGATAACAAATTCGTACAAAAAAATGGCTTAATAAAACATAATTATATCATGCACTTTTACTCAACATCATTTAACATATAATCCCTTTGTATTTATATGTCAATATCTATATACATATATTTGTGTGTGTTTTTATTTTTTTGAATGAAAGTATATAAGATCCTGTACCACTGAGCCCAGAATTAAACAGAAATACAAACAAAAATATCACTGAAAGTATCTCCTTCTGCCTAGAAGTTTGATAGCATCACTTTAATATACCTTTCACATTTAATGGTAAAATCATGGTCTGCAATGTGAGTTAGTTAAGATAATAGATGATAGACAATTTTGAGCAGTCAGCCACCTTTTTATCTTTTATTCTCAGCAAGGGGACTATATAAAATAACCAAGGTCAGAATACCTCATTGCAAATTGATGTATTGAGCCCATGGGTTACTTGACATTTCTGCATATTTAGAACAACAAATATGACCAAAAGAGACTAAATGGTACTCTGTGAGTAATGATATGCACCAGAAGAGGCCAGCATCTTGGAAAGCACATGCATTTTTAAAGTCACTAAGAATGAAGACTGGGCATTTCAGAATGCCAGATGCTCCTTACAGCTTTCAATAATATTCGCCTTGATGTACTTATTTGCCTATTCCTCAATGTATTATTGAGATGCATAGATTTGGTAGTTGGTAATACTGTCACTTGACTTCCTGACATATAGCATATGTGACATTATTGTTACTAGAGCAAAGAGGAAGCCTCTGAAACTCTCCTGTTTTGGCAAATAATAAGTAGCACATAACACCTTTTCAAAAATAAAAAACAGTTAACTTCTACCACCACAGAACTTTGAAATTCAGAGACTATGGTGCTCCTCCACATACCCCTATTATATCAAGACTTCCTGTAAAGAAAGTGAAGTAGGAAAGCAAAGACAAACACCAGACATGATCTTAACAGACAGACAGACTGAAGCACAGTGGCAAGGGGCAGCAGCCTTCCCGCAGGATGGAGGCTAAAACCCTGAGCTAGACGGGGCTACCACCCACAATGAGCTTTTGATCAGAGAAACCTACAAGGTTTTCTAAAAGAATGACAGACTTCTGTCAGAGTACTTGATGACCCACCAAAGGTTAGTGGTAAGACCCTATTGCTGAAGACACCATATGCAGCTGACATGAAAAATGGAACGGCATGGCTGGAATCTAGGAGAGAGTCAGTCCCCAGACAGCTTGTCTAGTGCCAGAAGGTGCTACATGGGTGACTGGGGGAAATGACCAATATCTGTCCAAGCAACTCATAGTCCAACCTACTTAGCAGCAAATAACCTGGTGTGATGCCCACACAAGTGCAATAGTGGCACACAGCCATGGTGGGGAACCAACTGCTCTTGTTTTGGCTAACTGATCCCCTCAGTGGTGCGGGACCCATAGCTGGAGCTGGGAAACAAGTCAGAACCATATCCAAACATAAGCCCACTCTCCAATATCAAGCTACCATCAATCATGGGCTACAAAAGGGCCTACACCTATTATTAAACTCTATAAAAAAAAGTAAGGGTTATCTCATTTGTCCTGGTGCTAACTTACTCTCCATTGGAGAATTGGCTTCTCTGTTTCAGATAGATGCAGATCCTAAGGAGAGAGCCACCCCATCATACCTCAAAAGGGCCCTGACTGAAACTGAGGAAAATTGGCGAAACAAGCAAGGGTGCTGTTTTCCTGATGATCTGGATACCAGCACAAGGGGGAAGGAGACCAACACAGAGAAAAATCAATACCTAGGAAATCAGAGAGCAAGAGCCCCAGAGGCCCCCAACACCTCAGCACTGAAGCAGACCAAAAATGAACCCAACATGGCTCAGGGAAATTTTTTGGAAGAGGGGGCGGAAAGAATGTCAGAGCCACGTGTTGGGTCATGATATACAGAGACATTTATCTTACCCATAACTGTGGGCTAACTCCACAAGGCATGACCCATATACCTCAACAAGGAGCAGCCAATGGGAGTGGGTAGGTCATGGATGAGCCTAATAATGGTACCAAACTGCCTGCTGCCTGTACTTGCAGAATAGAAAACTAGTTAAAAAAATTAACAACAACAAAAATAAATAAATAAAACCCTGAGCTAGGCTGGGTTTCAAGCTTATAAGGAGGATCCTAAGAAAAATAGACTATACCAGGTGCAGTAGATAAGGAATTTGTAGCTGTTTGAGTCCTTACTCAGAATAGGCTTCTTTGGAAAGAATTGTCTATGGGAGGGTACCCCAGATGGTTTCTGTTCCTTCAAGGCCTTCTGAGCTAAGAGGAGTACATCACTGAGGGGAGTTGTCATGCATGTCTGGGCCTGAATGCCTCTGATGTTTCTTCAGGGCTTTCTAGTCTTAGCAATAGTTGTTAACCCTCTAGTTCCCTCTGGCTTTCAGGGAAAGCTATTAACTCTCCACTGCTCAAACCAAAAACAACATAGCTTCAATAAGTTTTATCTCTAACATGAATGTCACTTGTAAATTCTGTAAGATGTATGGTGTCTTCAACGAGTATATTCTCATGCCATGTTTAATAATAATTTCCTTAATTTTTATATGTATACACATTAGTGTGGAAAATAAGAATTATTTATATGTTTGGGTTAATAACAGAACAATTAATCCTGCTTGTAATTTGGGGCTGCATTACTTCTTCTGCTCTAAATTTCATTGATATCTGTAAAACATTATAATGTATAATGATACATGTTATTGTGATGACTATAAGGAAGAAGTTCCGTGTTCTGTAAGTATTGTGAAATACACAACAATTCCAGAAGTAAGTACTTGCAAAGGAAATATATATCTGATAAGGTAGAAGGTCTCCAACATAAGTGACGTTTTTTAGAAATCCAATTGTCTAATTCGTATTTGGAAATGTCATAACTAAGATAAGTGACATGTTGCCCTATAATATATTTTCTATAACTAAAAATGTGATAACATGGTTGGAGAGATTGCTCAGTAGATAAAGGCACTTGTTTGAAAAGTATGATGTCTCTGGTTTGGTTCCTGAGTACCCATGTAAAATCAGATGCACAAAGTGGTACCTGCATCTGGAGTTCATTTGCGATGATAGGAGGCCAAGACATGTTAATTCACTCTCTTTCTGTCACTCTCTCCTGAACCTTAAGGCACTTAAAAACTTTGTGAGTCTTAGTCTGTGTATGTTTCAACTTCCTCAATTTCCCTATTCTTCTGTTTGCTTATCCCAGTCTCTGTTCTTTTAAAAACCCAAACCCTGCTAAGTCTGGACACAACCCTTTCCCAATCCTGCAAGGAGAGACTGGTTCTTCCATTGTCCCTTGTTCTAACTGAACAAAGGAAAATCTATGCCACGACGGTCAGTTTCTCCTTCTTTCATGTCCATGTGATACCGGTTGGTTCCTAGCTCTGGCCCAATAGATACTATATCATATTTCTGATTTTAGAGGAAATTCTTTCCTTTTTCCCCATTTGACATATTTATTATATATAGCCTTTCTTATGTTGAGAGATGGTCTTTTTTATTTAAGGCATAACTACATCCACACAAATGATCACACTACACATACACCAAAAATCTCTAGGCATGATTTCTATAATTAATAGGGTGTAATGTTAATCTAATTGAGTGTGGTCCAATTCTAATATCACTGATTGAGACGTAGCTTCCTAGTCTAAAACCGCACCTGCACCTACTGTGCAGATGTACAGTCAAATTCTTTTCTTCTACATTCTGAGACCAATGCCAAACAAAGACACTACAACATGTAAAAGGATGAGCTGAGTGATATTTTTTGTGAAAACTCTGAGCTCAATACAACACCAATGTATATAATTTACTGCCTTACCTTTCCGTAGTAAGGAATTCTTCCAAACTGATGTTGGTATCATAATGGAATCCTTCTGTGCCAGCATGTAAATGAAGTCACTTTAGCTTGCATGACTTTACATGTTTTTGCCTCATTTCACATCAGAAAGGTTTGATCTCATGACATTTGCATATCAGCCAGTAAAATTTTTTACATCCAATATGCATAATTTGCACACAGGGATGGAAATGTTTCCAGTACTGTGACCATATATTTATACAGTTAAAAATCATCCATCAAATTAAACATTAATGCAGAAGATTAAAACATAATTAAATATAGCCCAGTGTTTGTAGCCAAAGCACTATTAGTAGATGTTTTCTTTTTCCCATTTTAGTATTTTACTGATATTTCTCATACTGGTTCCTTTACCAAGTGGAATCTGAAAACTTTAAAAACAAATAATGACTAAAATGCTACCAAGCTGAATTTATAAGAAATTATAGCAAAACATTGAGACACAATACTCAGTTTGATTAAAAATTGTGCACATAAGCTGTCATTTGTTCTTGATTTGCACACTAGTACATTATGAATGAATTTTATGAAAGCTGATCTTCAGGGTATTACAAACCAAACTCTGTAAATCATATTTCTAACATGTGGTTTACTTAAGCCACTTACATCAAATATTATCCACTCTCACATATATTCCCCCAAAGATATACACTGTACCTGAGGAAATGCAACCTGGGGTGACGCATTTGGTTTTGCTTGGTCCTATTGGCCAAGCCCTTTTACATCCTTTTTACCCCTATGATTTTCTATTTCTAACACACATATGACAAGAATGCCTATCTTTTTTAATATCATTGGGTTGATACATGAAAAAGAGTTTTTCAGCAAATCTTATCCATATGACATGTCATTTAAAAATATTCAATGTGTACACTCAATTTTTATTTATTTTTAAATTTTTGCTTGTGTGGATCTAATGCAGTGCACATGTGGTGGTGGTGGTGTGTGTGTGTGTGGGTGTGTGGGGGTGTGTGTGTGTGTTGTACATACAGGCCGTTGTGTGGCCTCATATGCTTGTCTGAAATAGGAGTCACAACCTGTGGAGACCCTTTTCTACCTGTTCTTGACTTTTCTTTATATTTCAATTTTTATTTATTTATGACACAGAGAGAGAATGGCTGCACCAGGGCCTCCAGCCAGTGCAAATAAACTCAAGGTGTCACCTTGTGCATCTGGCTTATGTGGGTCTTGGGGAAATGAACCAAGGTCCTTTGGCTTTGCAGGCAATTGCCTTAACCACTAAGCCATCTCTCCAGTCCCTAACTGTTCTTGTTTTGAGCTGGTGTTTTCTTTTACTAATCCTGGGGTTTGCATCTTAAAATTATTGGGTCTCTGCTTCCCTGCAGAACTGAGTTAGAAGCACTTGTGACCATACCCCACTGTTTTATGTGGTATATGGATATTTGAATTCAGGCAATCTTCATGCCCTTCTGAGTCCTCGTGATTATGCAGGAAGTGCACTTAATGGATGAGCTCTTTCCAGCCCTATAGACTAAACCTGTTTTCAATTGATTAAAGGGAAACTAGCGACACTGTCTTATAACTAAATATCACAAATCAAACCCTTAGCTAAGTAAGTATCTTATTTTGATGATGTTTCAATAAGTACTCCAGCTTACTCTAGTAGTTGGTTTAATGTTAGATTCAGTTTTACAAAGCTGAATCTACTTTTCCTTCAGAGGAAGGAAGAAGTACGTGGAGAGGTGGCAGAGGATGGCAGAACAGAGTTGATCAAGCTGTGTGTTTGTAATGAATTTGGTTGGGTTTTCACAGTGGGATTGCTTTCTTGTATATCTCACTTAGTAAGGCTAAAATAAAAGACTGTTAAAACTAAATATTAAAGAGAGTTCAGTAAAACAGCCATACCCAGCTTTCATGATCATATACAATTCAAATTCTAGTCTCTGTAGTACATTTGTGCATTTCCTAAACTAGCAATGTGATTAAGAAAATTCATGAAAGCCTTCTGTTATGCAGTTAATATTTTTATTTTTATTTTTTAAAACTACTTTATGACCTGACATTATCTTATCAAAGTATTCATTGAAGCCACAATCAAAGGTACTGCAAATCTGGAATCTAATGTTAAGAAAACGATGGAACAATTACATGAACAAAAGAGTAAATCAATCATTTACTTCATTTTGTGCCAATTGCAGAACATTAAGAAGCAAGCACTCAGTTTCCTCTTTACTAAGAATTAGTTTTTTCTGATTAATTATTTAGATATCTTCCTTCATTATATCGGCATTTAATAAGAACTTTTCATATATGTTGGACTTCAAACATTTGATAAGTCAATATCAGCTCTTCGAGTTGCATTTGATTTTTCAATGCCAGTTGTACCCATGAAAGTATTCATTTCCATGGTAACAAACTATTAAGGATAAAAGTCCTTGAATACTCTCCATTTCAAAATCCAGAGGGTGAAGGGTGGGTGTGATGCTTCAGGTGGCACCCTGGGACTCGCTGCCTACGCTGCCACTCTGAGAGTCTATGCCTCACATGTGTATGCACGGGCATAGATCAATAGATAGGTATAGATATAGATGATAGGTATAGATATAGATGATACAGATAGATACAGATATAGATATATCTATCGATAGATAGGTATAGATATAGATGATACAGATAGATAGATGCAGATGTACATATATATACAGAGAATAAATACATACATATATGATAAAGACTTATTTAAAATCTAAAATGCAAATTATTTACCAAGAATTCATATGATTATCTACTAGATAGAGTTTTTCCATTTAAATGATGTTTCTGGTTATCATTCTCCATTTTCCTCTAGTAAGAACCTGAGTTTTCACTGCTCAGGTTATATTTGGTCCATCTTTTTCTAAACACGTTGGTGTGAAGCATGTAAATTAAATGCAGCAGAATAGATGGAAAGTAAAAGGAAATTAAATGCAAGTGTGTCTTTTGAACTGATTTTCCTTGAGATTATACCAATGGCCACTCCAAGAACTATGGATCCTACAGTGCCACACGTATGTGCCTGCACCTCAGCCTCTGCAGCACCAGAAGCAAGGCCTGCCTCAGTTTACTTTTTCCCAGAATCAGGCAGCATGAGTGTACAGTAGGAAAAGCTATTATAGACACTCTCACAAATAAAACGACCCCCCACTTCTTCACTTCTAATGCCCAAACTTCAACAAGTAGACACAGAAAGAAGGTGACAAGCAGCACGAGGAACATAACCACCATGCGCAAAGCCCTGAGGTGGGCAGCGGCTCTGGCTTCTCTGCAACCTGCGGAGTGTCGCTGCATGTTCCTCAGATGTCTCGCCAGGGAGAAGATGAGCAGGAGAAACGCTATGAAGGACACAGCAAAGGGTATGGTCAAGAACATAGAGTTTATGTATAAAGCAGGCCCAAATACTCGTTCAAGCTCCCTGAAACTGGAATTGTTAGTCATGTTGCTTTTGCGCCCACCAGCACTGATATCAGTATGAGTGTGCACCAGCGAGATATTTAAAACCAAGAGGATCAGGGACACCACCAAGACCACTAAAATCACCTTTTTAAATCTCCACTTTAGGTAGCGGAAAAGCGAGTTTGAAAAAATGGCTATCTTGAAAAAATAAAAGATGCTGAGGCTGGTAGCAAGCCAGATGTTGAAATGATTGGTCATTGTCCAGGTGATAAGCAGAATTCCTATCATATTTGCAGTTGTCAGTGAATTTGGATAAACTATAGCTGTCCACCAATCTAGTAATCCTAACCAGAGGAGAAAAATCCTGGAGATGGCCAGCACAGTGAGGATTTGATCCACTGAAGAGATGTTCCTTCTCTTCATCCAGTCTATGCAGTTCACCAAGAAGATGAATCCGTTTCCAAGATTCCCAATTATGAATTCCACAATGAAAAGTAGTGTGGACGCACTTTGTAGGATACTGTCCATTCTTCTTAAGTCAGTGGCTCAAAGTCAATAATAAATGCTGAATATTTCTGAATTTGCCTAAAATGCTACAAGGACCTTATCCATGAAAATTCAATATTATCCATGCTGAAAATAAACATACTATAAACATACTAAATCATCTGCCAAACACATTTTGCAGTGATTAACTTCTTAGCTTTAGTGTCAACATCTTTTATCTCCCCTCATAGCTCCATTTAGCTTCATCAACGTCCTGTGTATCTAACACACAGCAGCCCTTAGCCTTCTTGTTAGAGATGATGGAATGGAACACTGAATTTTAATATGTTGCCATGCAAATAAAGGTAAGCTGATTTGCAACTTTGTTTTTTTTTTTTTTTTGAGTTTTCTACATAGAATTGTCTATTTACTTGATTTTCGAGATTTCACATTAAAATTTTAACGCATAGGGCCTGGGGCAATGATCTGTACTGTATATTGTACCTGCCCAGGTGCTGAGTTTGTAAACTAAATCTGTAATATGCACATTTTACTCAATACTTTTCCTACAAACTGTTTCATCTAATAATATTGCAATGCTTCTCATGTGCTCAGTCATTAAATAACACATGTTTAATATGCATTGCTCTGTACAAAGATGTGAATATTCATAAACTCATCAATAGACATACTTTATTTGGATCAAAATCTTCTATTTTCCCAGTTACTACTCCAGGTTATTCTTTGATTCAACATGTATTCTTAATGTTGTGATAGTGTTTATGAAATGGTTTCAAACTGCTTTCAGGCCTATGACTATGTCACCATGCATGATGGGGGAGGGGAAATGATGACATCAAAACAGAAGAGGAGCTAGCTGGAGAGAGGAGGGGTTTTAGTGGACGTGGGATTGGGGAGGAGGAATAAAGCAAGGTAGTAGGAGGGTGTTCTGGTGAGGGTGCAGCATATGTATCTATGGTGGGGTTGTAAATAAATTTACTATAAAAGGAGCAAAAATTCTTCCTGGTATGTGATATCCAATATTAAATGCAGGTATTATTAAACTTGGACTGTGTCATCTGTGCACATGGTCCCAGAGGAAACACATTGTTATCATATAAAATACATGTTGAAATGGATAAGCTCATCCACACAGCAAACATCATCTTCACTCTCTGCCCCCTTTCAGCATGATTGAAGAGCCACCTGTTCTCCACAACATCTGCTCCATAATCCTTACTATGGAAGACAGGTAGAGAAGTTACATGACATGACTTCTCACTGAAACAAATGAGCAGAATATTCACAATCATTACTCTTGGATACAAATGAATAAGCAAGAGGCCAATAAACAAAATGGAATGGAGCCATGAAAGAAGGCTAAAATGCAAGCATCATAGACTTTGGGATGGTAAAGACACAGTGCAGTCTAGTATGAAGTGCTAACCTTCCTTCATCGTGGAAGCGATACTGAGTAAAGAAACTGCATGGCATATGTCTTGAAATTCCTGGCAAATGTGCCGTATTTAAGGGAGAGACCTATTTAAGATTTGAAGAGGACAGCAAGAGAAACCATTTAAAGATAAATTCCCAAGAAGAGAAACTCACATAAAAACATACTAGAGGAGTACAGTCTCCTTGATTTGGCTCCTCCCAGGTAGCAAAGATAAACTGAGGATTTAGTTATTGTGGTGGTTTGATCCAGGTGTCCCCCATAAACTTAGTTGGTCTGGATGCTAAGTACCCAGCTGATGGAGGTTGGGGAATTAGTGCCACCTGGAGGCAGTGTATTGTTGGGAGTGGATTTATGGGTGTTACAGCCAATTTCCCCTTGCCAGTGTTTGACACACTCTCCTGTTGCTGTTGTCCACCTGATGTTGGCCAGGAGGTGATGTCCACCCTCTGCTCATGCCACAGTTTTCCCCTGCCATCATGGAGCTTCTTCTTGAGTCTGTAAGCCAAACTAAATCCTTTTTTCCCAAAAGCTGCTCTGGGTCGAGTATTTCTGAGAGCAATGCCAACCTGACTGCAACAGTAATGCTGGTACCAAGGAGTGGAGCCACTTGCTGCAAGATACCTGACTGTGTGCTTTGGCCTTTTGGATCTGATTTTTCAAGAGGAATGTGGAAGGATTTGAAACCTTGACCTGAGAGACACCTTGCAATGCTGTAAGTAGAGCTTGTTGGACTATTCTGGTCAGAGTTGAAAGACCTGAATACAGTAAGAACTATGGACTGTATGGTTTGGCTTATGGGGGTGAGAAAGAGCTTTGCTTGGACTGGGCTAGAAGCATTTTGTGTGATAGGCTTGCTGTTTATGCTTGTGTCCTGAGAAATTGTGCCAGGTTGTAGTGTGTAGAAACAGGCTGGTATGTGCAGAAGGATATGACACAGAACGAAATCTTTGAGCTGAAATTTCTCCCCATTCAGCTGCAATTGTATGAAAGATTACAACCACTGAGATTCAGCCAGCTCACCTGCATTAGGACAACAGAAAGAATGCAGTTTTTTGAAGGGGCCTGAATGCTGAAGGAGTGTCCTGTTCTTCAAAAGTCTGCTTTATTCCTTCCCTGGATTAACAAATTGGCACCCTACCTGATATAGGGAATACAAGAAATACAGGAAAGAGAGGGTCATTGAATTTGCAACAAGTATTTTAGAAGTGGCCATGGGGAGTGTGAAGCAGGATTGCCTACATGTAGATCCAATGGAGCTGTGATGATGAACCGTGGGTTGCAATGGAGTTGCTGGGACCACAAGATAGCTTCTAAGGAAAGCTACCGACCCTGGATGAAGTTTTCCAGGAGTGTGAGTAGCCTAGCTGGAGGGGCGGAATTAGAACTCCAGAGACTTGATACTGGTTAGAATTATCAGACTCTGAGGTTTGTAACTAACTAGAGTTATTGGTCTTCGAGCTACAGTCTGATGTTTTCTTTGGTTGTTTTAAATTTTTATTGCTTGAATATTTCTTTGCTGTGTCCAATGCCATCTTTTGCAGTGTGAATGTGTCATTATGGGGTTTTGAAGGTTTTATTTTCTTTCTTTCTTTTTTTTGGGGGGGCATTATGGCTCAGTTAAAAGATCTTGGCCTGTGGGGATGGTTGAACATCATTGGAATTGATAAAAACTATGGGGACTTTCAAAGTTGGATGAATGCATTGCATTTTATATCATGTATGGATATCAGTTTGTGGGGGCCAGGGGTGGAATGTGGTGGCTTGATTCAGTGTCCCCCATTAACTTAAGTGTTCTGAATGCTAGGTTCCCAGCTGATGGAGATTCGGGAATTAACACCTCTTGGAGGCAGTGTGTTGTTGGGTGCAGGCTTATGGGTATTATAGCCAGTGTCCCCTTGCCATTGTTTGACACACTCTCCTGTTGCTATGGTCCACCTTGTGTTGGCCAGGGGTGATGTCCACCTTCTGCCTATGCTATTGTTTTCCCCTGCCATCATGGAGCTTCCCCTCGAGCCCTTAAGGTGAAATAAAACTCTTTTTTTTTCCCCACAAGCTGCTCTTGGTGTAGTTATTTCTGCCAGCAATGCAAACCTGACTGCAACAGTAATCTACCAAGTCAGAAAGAAACATAATCAACTCTTTAGGTGAGGGTCTGGGGATTGTGGGTTACTTCCAGAACTTCACAGGAGTTTAGAATAGGGCCTTGAGAATCTGTGATGCTATTTTTTTCTTTTTATTTTGTTGTTTTGTAGTCTGGATTTGGTTCTGAAAACACAGTCTTCACAGAATGAGCACGGGCACATTCATTGCTTCTCTGTTTTACAGATTCATCTATAATATATCAATGCCAGTTTTTTACAGTGTGGTAAAATGTATTAGAGAATTCAGGTGGTCTGCAGGCTTTCTTTAAGAATATGATTTTTGTTTTTCAAAGTAGTATCTCATTCTAGCCCAGGCTGACCTCGAATTCACTAAGTAGTCTCAGGGTGGCCTGGAACTCATGGAAATCCTACTTTTGCCTGTTGAGTGTTAGGATTAAAGGTTTGCACACATGTCATATCGAGTTTTTTGAGTGATACCAGCTTGTCTTAATGTTAGAAAATCATATTTCTATTTATTTAATGAGCTGAGGTACAAGATTTTCTGGATATATATGGAAAATTACTTAAACATTGTATGGCAAAAAGTATTAAGGAGAGAGGATAAAATATAAAATCAGTTTCATCTATACTCCAAGAAACACCACATCCCTTTGATAGGGTTGCATGAATAAAATGTTCCATGTTTAACCAACAGTTCAACTGCCAAAGAGCTGAAAGACCTGTTTCAACCTCTGTATTTTTTTTTTTCTTTTCTGATTTTTCAGGATAGAGTCTTTCTCAAGCCCAGAATTCATGGCAATCCTCTTACTTCTGCCTCCTGAGTGCTGTGATTAAAGGTATGCACCAGCACACCCTGCTTTCTATGAGTTAATTTAACTTCTTATTTCCCCAAATCAGAACAAATAACTGGCCTTGAAGGATGAAGCAAGAATGTTGCTGAGCAGACCAAGGGAAGGAGTTCAGTGCTCGCCTCACTCCAATCTGATATAGTACACTTATAAATGACAACAAGAGAGAAGAAAGAGCTTTTAAATCTTACGTAAGGATTGTGCCAGTTCAATCTTGAACACTTGCATGGAGACACATCACCTTAGGATGTCTACGTTAGTGGTACATTAAAAGTAACAAACACATTTGTCAGGAATGTAATAAGGTGCATCAACATTTGCACATCTCTGTT
Organism: Jaculus jaculus; assembly: GCF_020740685.1. Classification (NCBI taxonomy): domain Eukaryota; kingdom Metazoa; phylum Chordata; class Mammalia; order Rodentia; family Dipodidae; genus Jaculus; species Jaculus jaculus. The sequence continues at coordinate 4,197,362 of NC_059124.1, read as the reverse complement.
AAGTTCTGTAACATCTTCAGTCTGATCTTTATGTCATATACACTCCATGATTTATTCAGTCTCATTGTGTCCTCTGTGTTTTCCGCTATTAGGACAAAACAAACAAATGAACAAACAAAAATATGCTCTCAGCATTTTCAATAGTACCAGCATCACTGAAATGAGTCTCTTACCTTTCTTTCCCTTCTCAGTGGAGAAAAACAAAGTTGGCAAAATCAACCTTACTGAGTATAAAATTGTTGAAACTACTGGGATGTTCCAAAATAGCTGATTACTGCCCAAGTAACAAGAACATTTGTATTTTCTTGTGTGTTAAATAACCATGAACTAATCACGCTTTTATATGAGTGGCATTGACTTTTTCAAACTACAAGAGAGATCTAGAGAGATTTGAAACCAAGGAAATTCAATCATGTGGCTTTTTCTTTTTTTTTTTTTTTTTTTTTTTGTCTCTTGACAATGCAGGTGACAACTGCTATAATGACCCTGGCAAAGTTTTCAGAAATAATTTCTGCCATGATGAATTAACTGACTTTGGGAGAAGTAGTGTAAGCCTGATTGCTGATTGTGACTCATCCTCTGACCTAAATTTCTAACAAGCACCTGGCTTTTAAGTATATGGTAAAGTTCTCATTTTGGGGAGTATATTCTGGGGTCAATGTCAAACAAAATGGTACCACAGGAAACTGTTTCTCTTTAGAATGAATATCTGCAGCACTCTCAGGACAGTGACCATTCAGCCTGCCATACATCCAAAGTTTATGTCATGTCATGTGACAGAAGTTCATGATAAGTATGAAATGTAGATATTAACTTACTACAAATATATGATTTTGTGAAAACCAGGCTATTCTCCAGTCTAACAAGATACAATCATGATGGCATGAAGTTTAACAAAAAACACCAATGTCCCACAGCGATATTCAATTAAAAGATGTCACAGTCATGATTGGAAGATTTTGCCTATTAAAATGAAGATGGACTGCAGTATATAATTGAGTACTATATTGGAAAATGCGCTATGCCTTAATTGTGAATTATATCTTTCTGAACATGATAGATACCCAGAGAATTCTAAAATTAGTAGTAGTAAAATCATTTGAAAGTGAAATAATTCTAAGGATGTTTCAAATTAATAATTTGGGCCTCATACTCTGATGTAGTTACTTTGTCGTTGGTGGGACAAACATCTAAGCAGAAGCATTATGGTTGGACAAGGTTTATTTCAGGTTTACAGTCTCCAGGGGAAGTTTCATCATAGCAGAAAGAAAGCTGGCTCACGTCACCATGCATCCATAGCAGAGACATGACAGCAAGCTCTGAACACACCAGGCTGGATTCGACTCCACTTCCCAGGACCAATTTTCTGTTGCAATTACCTTCTCGTTGCTGGGATAAAACACCCATCCAAAAGCAGCTAATTAGAAGAAAGGGTTTATTTTTGCTTACAGTCTGAAATGGAAGCTTCATGATGACAGGGAAAAAGCATAGCATGAATAGAGGTGGGACACCCTCCCAGATACAGAGGTGGAAAACAGCATGAGGAGAGGGAGTCTCGCTTCTAGCAAGGGGGAGCGGTCAACAGCACCCGCCAAGCCACCCCCGGCAGCACCACTCCTTCTGCAAGGTTCCACCTCCCAAGTCATGAGCTGGGAATCAGGCATTCAGATCACGCGGGTTTATGTGAAATATCACACTGAAATGATGGATTTAGGAGTTCACTTCCAAAAGTGCATTGTTTTCATCTTATCTAGTATGTTAGGCCTGTTTTATACCTTAGAATTTGATCATATATTTTTCTCTTAAAGGGCTTTTATCAAGCTGTTTAAAAACAGAATCGCTATATTTCAATGACCTTGTGTCTTGTGATGTGTATTGTATGAGAGTATGGTGTGCGTTTAGTTTGCATGCATGTGTAGGTCGACTTGTGAGTGCCAACTTCCGCTTCCTTTGGGGAAGGACATCGCCTTCTCCACCACGTCTGTTTTCACTGGGTTAGTGTGCTCTCAAGCTTCTAGACAATTCTCCCATATCTGCACCTATTCTTGTCTGTAGGCATAATTGAGATTACAAATGCTGGGCAGAGCACTTTAATCCACTGAGCCATCTTAAAAGCCTCAAAATTGCTATCATGCATAGAAATTTACATTTTAAAACAATTTTAAATACCTGTAAATTAGGTCAAAGTGGATAGAAAATGTTTGCAAGATTATCATGTTATATTTGTACAGCCAAAGTTATCATTCAAAGCTAACATTAATACATAAGATTAGACTATGTGTTAATATACATACATCTATGATTAAATGTAGAGCAAATCTCATAGCCTTAACTTAAAGAAGTGTATTTCTTTTCCTATCATAACATTTTAACATTATACCTGTTATTTATTCCCTTACCAAATAAAATACAAGCTAAACTTTAACATTAACAGAAAATTCTAGAAAAATAAGTGGCATACAGTATTGGTTATAATTAATACCTATGCATATGAGATGTTATCTATTTATTATTTAGATAGTAATACACTGTATTAATTACTTTTGTAAACATTGGTCTACTGATTACTACAAACTTTAGACTCAGCTCTGTAACTTGTCTACCATGAGACTTATTTAATCCACTATGTCAGGCTTAAGCTTCTTTCATATTTCAGAACCCAGAGCATCTACTCTATACTGGCAACAATACAATTTCAAGTGAAATGATTTGGACTCATTTTTACTATTTCAACTGTCTCTTTCTTTAATATGTCTATTTCTAATAGTGCAAGATCAAAACTCTTGTCTTTTCAGATACCAAGTTGTTTTGATGCAAAGGCAAATTCTTATCATATCTTTTCAACATGGCAATTTATTTTCAATGAGAAATCTTCATGGTTATATAATCAATCTGGTATTAGTTCATTGAAGGGAAACTAGAAATCCTACTGCATGAATAAATATTACAAATAAGCATCTTATCTAAAACATGTCTTTTGGGCAGTTAGTTTTGATGATCTGATAATTGATTAGCCTATTCTCATAGATGATTTACTCTTTTTAATTTTTATTTATTTATTTTTTGAGGTAAGGTCTCACTGTAGCCCAGGCTGACCTGGAATTCACTATGTAGTCTCAGGGTGGCCTCGAACTCATGGTGATCCTCCTACCTCTGCCTTCCGAGTGCTGGGATTAAAGGTGTGCACCACCATGTCCAGCTTGATGATTTACTCTTAAAATCACTTTTACAAATGAGGGTAGGAAGAAGTGTGGGGGAGATGGCACAGAGTGCATCAACCTGTGGGTTTGGTTCATTTCCCATAATACGGCAGCTTTCCTATACATTTCACTAAGAAAGCCTATAATAAATGATAGCGCTAAACCTACATATCAAAAAGTAAAACATTCATTTTCACATTTCATTAATGTGTACAATTCTAATTACAATGTCTCTACATTACATGTGGGCATTTTCATACCTTAATATTGCACTTGTGAAGCTCCTGGTAGTCTTTTATACTGTGGTTAATTCTCACAATATCTTCATAAATATTGGTAGCAACTACAATGTTGCCATAAATTTGAAATCTAAGATTAAAAACAAAGCAGTGAAACAATTACATAAAATAGAAGAAAAACAATTATTTTGTAAGCTTCAAAACACTAGAAGAAGATATAGGCTTCCCTCTATATTGTCAAATGACTTGTATTTTGATTGTAGCTTATGATTTTCATCTGTATCTACACATATAGACAGATATTCCTATGTGTTGGACTTCCAATATTTCATAAATAATTTCATTTTTTTCTCTAGTTTTCTTTTCCTTCTAGTTAGGCCTGATTTTTCAATATCATTCATGTCTATGTCAGCATTGTTTACTTGTTAACAAACACTAGGGATTTGGATACAGAACTCTTTGGTGCTCTCCTTTTGGGACAACAGAAGAAGGACCATCAAGGTGCTTCAGGCCAGCACTCTTGGACCAAATGGGTAAAACTCATAATAACTCATAAGCTCATATGTTATATTTTATATACTTAAATTTTGAGAAGGGTTAATTGATGATTAAAATTTACATGACCAGGTGCTTGAAAGTTTCTTACATTTTAGTGGTCAATATTGATTCCCTTCTCCTTTAAACATATGAATAAGAAACCTAAGTACGTGCTGCTCAAGGTGAATTGTGTTTAGATGGTCCTTACTCTAAACACACCACTGTAAAACTCAGAAAGTGGGGCTGGAGAAACTGCTTAGTGGTTAAGACACTTGCCTGCAAAGTCAAAGGATCCAGGTTTGAGTCCCCGGGAGCCACATAAGCCAGATGCACAAAGTAGCACATGCATTTAGACTTCATTTGCAGTAGCTGAAGGCCTTGGTGTGCTCCTTCTCTGTCTCTCTTTCTTCCCATTTTCATCTCTCTCTCCGTCCCTCAAATAAAAATTTTAAAAAATTAATGAGACTCACCTCCTTGACAAAAAACAAAAAATCATAAAGTTAAATTCAATATAATATAAATGTAGAACCATTTGAAGATAACTTCTGTAAGCACATTTTCTCCAGAATACACAAGACAATCTCTGTAGTGTTTGATGAATCCAAGGGAATCTTCATCTTTGGCCATGCACTTCAGCCAACATAGCAATGAAAGCAAGGCCAGTCTCAGCTTACTATTTTCTAAAATCAGGACACATGAAGGGCCTGAAGGAAAAATTACCACCATTGTCAATGAGATCAGGTAGACCAGACTGTGTTCTATTTCATAAATGGAGACTTGTATAAGTAGTACCAAGAAGAAAGTGACATAAAGTGTGAGGAAAGTGGCTACCATCTACAATGCTCTGAGGTGGGCTATGGTGCTGGCATCTCTGCATCCCTTGCAGATGTCTCCACAGAGAGAAGATGATCAGGAGAAATGCTGTGAAGGACCCAGCAAGGCATATGTAGGTGATATAAAGTTCAGGAATGAAAGAGGCCTGAAAATTTGTACAGACTTATTAAAAATGGAATTGGGAGACAAACTCCTTTCTAATACACCAATCCAAACATCAGTAGGGCTGTCAATCAGCATGATATTTAAAACCAAGAGGACCAGGGGCACTATAAATGCCATGGAAATCACTTTTTGAACTCTCCACTTTAAGTATAGGAAAAGGGTTTGAAAAAAATGGCTATCTTAAAAAAAAATAAAAGTCACTTAGGCTGGTAGCAAGCCAGAGGCTGAAATGATTGCTCACTGTCCAGGCAGTATAAATTATATTCAGTATCTTTTCAGCAGTCAGTCGACCTGGGGAAAATGTAGACACTCAGCCACGCAGAAACATTACCCAAAGGAGAGCAATCGTGGAGATGCAGAACACTGAGGATTTGACCCACTGAAGAGATCTTCCTTCTTTTGTTCCAGTCCATGTAGTTCACCAGGACTATGAATCCATTTCCCAGACTCCCAATCATGAATTCCACAGTAAAAATATTATAAATGTGCTTGGCAGGACACCATCCATTCTCCTTAAGCCAGTGTCTCAATGCCAATGATCAGTTGGAATATTTCTTCTTTATTTTTTTGTTTTTATTTTTATTTATTTATTTAAAAGTGACAGAGAGAAAGAGTGGGGTGCCAGGGCCTCCAGCCACTGCAAATGAACTCCAGATGCGTGTGCCCCCTTGGGCGTCTGGCTAATGTGGGTTCTGGGGAATTGAGCCTCGAATCAGGGTCCTTAGGCTTCACAGGCAAGCGCTTAACCACTAAACCACCTCTCCAGCCCGAATATTTCTTCTTGATCTTATCTTTTATACTGTACATATATGGCTTGTGAAAGTTCAGTTGCTTTCTCCATGGTAAAAATGCACATGTACATTATCAAACAAGCAATATCAAGATTTGCAAGTGATTCACTTTTTAATCACGAAAATCTGTCATCCTCTATGCTGTAGCGGAACTTCATGCATATATTATTTGTGCTTAATGCACAGACGTCTACAAGACTGTCATAGAAGATGCAGGACACAATGATTCTAAGGTGCTGCCATGCAAATGCAGATAGGTTCATTTTCAACTTCATCCTGTCAACATTCATTAATTTGTTTATTTTAGTTTGAGAATTTAACACTACAAAATCCCGATGTATCTGAAAATCAATAGGAATCTTGAGTTAACATGGCACTTGTTAAGCACTAATTTTTTAATGTTTAATAATTCAGCCTGTAAAGTCAGATTGTATATGTTACTCAGTCTTGTTCTACAGAAGTGTGCCATTAAACAATATTGCCCACATGATCATTAATGAAAATAATACACATTTTCTATGTACAAAGTTATGCATATTCTGTCTCTCACTTTTATCACAAACATACTTTTATTTGGGTCAACATCCCCTATTTTACACATATTAATTTAGATTTTTCTTTTATTCTACATACATTATGTATGTACCTCAAAATTCATGTTGTTTTAGTGGTTGAGCAATGACTTTAAACTGTTTCCAGGTGCATATCACACAGTATTAAAGGCAGGTGTTCTGTAATATTCAGCTGTTACATCTGTGCTCTTGAAAACTAGAGAAACGACATGATTCAAACATTGGATGGATGAGTTCATCTGCACAGTAAGGGTTGGTAAGGGTCCTCCTCAATCTCTGCCTCTGCCTTAGCCAGAGAGCCCCTGTTCTACCAGTGTAAAAAGAGGTACAGACTTTATCCTCTGCACACACTCCAGCCCCAATCCTACCTCATGACCCTGATAATCGCACAGCTAAGTGAAGATGAGAAATAAGCATGGCACTATTGCTTCACTTCCAAACATAAGGAGTAAGCAAAGGACCAATGTCAGGATACAATAGTACTTGCAATGAAGGCCTTAGTGCATCTTATAACAGAGATTTCAAGGAAAGACTCAATGTGAAGTGCTAAGTCACTCTCAGGCTCCAAAAGCAAAACTGAACCAAAACAGTGAATGCTATGTACCTTAAAACTTCTAAAAAATGCCCCACTTCTAGGGAAAGACATATATAGACTCTTGATATCACCACAGGAGAAAATGTTAAGGATAAACTTCAAAGAGAAGCATTAACATACCAATAGCAGAGCGGAATGCTGTTCCCTTTGGCTCAGTCCCTTCCTAGTAGCAGGAGGAAGACCATGAGGAATGCAGGCAAGCCTTGGGATGAAGCTGAGTGGAGAGGTCGCTGCTACTGGAACTACATAGGTTTCTAGACTGAAGACAGGATGTGGGGCAGCAGTGTGGATGTCTCTATCTGAGGAGATTCCTATATCAGCTTCTTCCTAAACAGCTGTGCCTAGGGAAAGGCAGTCTTTCCAGGCAAGGTGAGCACAGCACTAAAAATGATTTGTATTTCAATATTTTCTTCATGGGCTGCTGCAGTAACCTCGGCATCCCTGGAAGAGAAGTGGGGTCACATGCCCACAGTCACTGACCTCCACAATGCTCATCAGCTCTTGTCCAGAGCGCTCCCGGAAAGAGACTATTTCCAGCACATGCTTCCTCCCCTGATGGTAGCCTGGCTTCAGATCTGCAGCAAGTGAACATGCACGGATGCCTCTGACACTGTGAGCAAAAGAAACCTGTCCTCCTGATCTCCTCTAGTGCAATTTTCATTGCAACTAAAAAGCTAATGAACACAGCGTACAATTAAGCATCAAACAAAAGTGAAAACCCCATTCTGCCTGCATAATTTTGACAATTTTGACAGTGCTAAGGTAGCTTATTCCTCATCATACATTCTGTAATAGCATTTTTCTATATATTTTTTTTTGAGGTAGGGTCTCGCTCTGGCCCAGACTGACCTGGAATTCACTGTGTAGTCTCAGGGTGGCCTTGAACCCACAGCAATCCTCCTGCCTCTGCCCCAGAGTGCCGCAATGAAAGGCATCCAACATTTTTGCCCAATTATTTTATATGTGGTGTACTGCAGGCCTTAGGATTCAGTAGTCAACAATGTACACATTATTTACTTCTTCATGGTGTTTGCCTTTCACTGGAGGAAATGAGTGATAAAGAAATTAATAGGAATGGCAGGGGAGATGGCCCAGCAATTAAAGGTGCTTGCTTGCAAAGCCTGCAAGCCTGGGTTTGAGTCCCCAATACTCACAATGTACAGGGTGACACATGCATCTGGAATCAGTTGCAATGGCTGAAGGTCTTGATATGCCTCACTCTCATTCTCCCTGTTTGCAAAAATAAAAATTAAATTAAAATTTGAAAAAAAATTAATTAAATAAAGAAATGTGGAGATGATGTATCTAAAGCTTTATATGATACTGTTAAAATAAAATGCAACTACCTGTTAGTTGTGTGGATCTCATTTCTGAAACCAAGTTACACATTCCTTTCCTCTAATAAAAATGTGTCCACATTTTTTCTCATTTCCATACTTTACGTAGGGAACTAGAGTTAAGTGCCCTTTGTCTACAGTATTGATTTCATAGCTACAATTTTAATATCTGCAAGCAGACTCACTGATACACGCAATAATTTCACAGAATTTTTATTGAGTATTGTTTTCTTTTCATTATTTTGTTTATTTGAGAGAAAGAACCAGACAGAGAAAGGGTGGGTATATCAGGGTCTCCAGTGACTATAAACGAACTGCAGAAGCATGGACCACCTTGTGCATCTGGTTTACATGGGTCCTGGGGAATTGAACCTGGGTTCTTAGGTTTCCCAGGTAAAAGTCTTAACCTCTAAGCTATTTCTATAGCCCTTGAGCATTGTTTTCTAATGTGGACATTTAGTGTATTCCCATCTTAGTTTTATTGTGCATTTGTGTGTGTAGGCACATGTGCACATATGTGCACATACTTGTGGAAGCCAGAGGACCATCTCAAGGATTACTCCTCACGAATACCAGTGAAAATTTAAAGAAATATTTTTCATTGATTTATTTATGACAGAGAGAGAGAATGTGTATGACAGGGCCTTTAACCACTACAAACAAACTCCAGATGCATGTGCCACCATGTGCATCTAGCTTATGTGGGTTCTGGGGAACTGAACCTAAGTCCTAAGGCTTCACAGGCAAGCACCTTAGCCACTAAGCAATCTCTCCAGCCCACTATTTTATTTTAAAGTCAGGATCTTTCATTCACTGGAACTCACCAAGCAGGCTTAACCGGCTAGCCAGGGGGTCCCCGTGATCCTCCAGTGTCCAGGGCTCCAGCACTGGTTTTACAAACATGTGCCACTCCTGCATTCTCATAATATTTTTCTTAGATTACATATATGAGAAAGTATGAGATCTTTGCATTTCTGAATCTGGTTTATTCTACTTCATATTCACTTCGCCTTACTTCCATTTTTTTTTCCTGAAAATGACAGTTTTAGGGAATATAGATAAATAATAGTCTACTGAACATGCCTGCCATGTTTATAATCCATTCATACACTGATGCGCCAGGATGATTCCATAACTTGATCACTGTGGAAAGTGCTGTGATAAACAGGGATATGCAGAGCTGTCTAATGTACACTGACTTTCATATCCTCAGCTACATGCACAGGACTGGTAGAGCTGGATCATATAGAAGTTATATTTTTAGATTTTTTTTCTTTTTTCTTATTTATTTATTTGAGAGAGAGAGAGAGAAAGAAAGAAAGAGGGAGAGACACAGAATGGATACACCAGGGCCTCCATCTGCTTCAAATGAACTCCATATGCATGTGCCACTTTGTGCATCTGGCTTACATGAGTCCTGAGGAATTGAAACTATGTCTCGTTTGGCTTTACAGGCAAGTGCCTTGACTGCTAAGCCAGCTTTCCAGTCTTATTTTTTTTTTTTTTATTTTTGAGGTGCCTAAATACTGGTTTTCATGTGGCTGCACTAGTTCACGTTCCCACTCACCATATATAAGTTCTCCTTTTCCTCCACATCACTGTCCTCACTCATTACTCTTTGTTTCCACGGTGCCCATTCTGACTAGGAGGAGAATGAATCCAGTGTTAGTTCTGATTTCGATGATGACTAAAGATGCTGAACATTTTTTTGCATATCATTGTTGCCCATTGGTACTTGATTACACAAATGTTTATTTGTTGCTTTTTTTGGTTTAATATGCCCATTGTATTTATAAGTTTTGTGCATAACAAATACTTTGGAGAAATAATTTAAAAGGAAAAAACTTTGATCATTGTTTCAAAGGTTTCAGTTCATTAATGACTTCTTCATTGCTCTGGAATTGCTGTAAGACAACATCATATTACAAACACGAATCTTGGGCTGCAATCAAGCAGATCTGCTCACCTTGTGACATCTGGGAGGCAGAAAGAGAGAGAAGAAAGGGCCAGAGGGCCTCATATCTTTCAAAGACCAACTTCCAGTGATGTAACTTAGGGACTGTTCCTCAAAAAACATAATACCGTACTTTTAAAAATCTGTCAAGTGACTCAACCATTTATTTGATAAGAGCCAACAGGACCCAATGACTCCTTCATAACTAGATTCACCACGTAGAGATCAACCCATGACTACATGGGTTTGGGGGGGTATTTTATGTACAAATTATAACATTCATATATTGACTGTTTTGTTTGGGAGTTGGGGCTGTTAAACTTTTTATGATAATTATATATTTTGGCTCTTAGACAACTCTCCAGTGAAAAACTGGAAGAGATTTTTTTTCCTCCTCATCTGTAGATAGCGCTCTCACTATTATTTCCTTACTGTGCAAAAGTTTTTGATTTTATATAATCTGATTTGTTGATTCTTGCTACTTTTTTGTGCAATTACAACCCTATTCAGAAAGTTATTGCTTCCTGTGCTAGTTTTGAAGTCCTGGTTCTTTATATTAAGGACTTTCACCTCTTTAGAGGGTTTTTATTTTTGTACAAAAAGAGAGATTATGGGCTGGAGAGATGGCTTAGTGGTTAAACGCTTGCCTGTGAAGCCTAAGAACCCCGGTTTGAGGCTCAGTTCCCCAGGTCCCACGTTAGCCAGATGCACAAGGGGGCGCACGCTTCTGGAGTTCGTTTGCAGAGGCTGGAAGCCCTGGCGCGCCCATTCTCTCTCTCTCCCTCTATCTGTCCTTCTCTCTGTGTCTGTCACTCTCAAATAAATAAATAAAAATTTTAAAAAAAAAGATTTTATAAAAAAAGAGATTAGAATCCAGTTTCAACCTTCTACATGTGGCTATTCAGTTTCCCAGCATCTGTTGCAAAAAGGCTATTTGTCAGGCTGGAGAAATGGCTCAGCAGTTAAAGCCTCTTACTTGCAAAGCCAGATAACCTGGTTTAAATTTCCCAGTACCCATATAAAGCCAGATGCATGAAGAGACACATGTGGCTGGAGTTCTTCTGCAATGGCAGGAGGCCCTAGTTTGCCCATACTCACTCTGACTCTCTCTCTCTCTCTCTTTCAACTAAATAATAAAAACAAAAAAAATTAAGGTTGTTTGTCTTCAACATGTAAAGAGGATTAAGTTTCCCAGGTTTTACTAGAAAAACTAAGGAATATTTGAAAATGAAGGGTTAGTAAAACCATACATAATTTCCATTACTCCTTTTGCAAAATTCTATTTTCATTAAAATAAATCCCAAGTGGTAATGATCCTTTCAGGCCATTTGTATATGATTGAATTTCATCTAGTAATTTAGATATTTCTAGCACATTTACTGTATTAGATTTTAAAACTTTAGTAGCTGACATGCAAACTTGATGAGCCCATATTATTCAGAGGTTAAGGCAAAGACCTGCAGATCCATGAAAGAGAATATGTCTTCATTTGCATGCTAGCAAATAAGCACTTGGCTTTTCACTCGACATCGGCTACAAAGAATTTGAGCCTATGGAAATGAAATAAGTTATATGTCGTAGTTACGTAGGGTTAGTTGAGGAATAACAAATTTTTATACAAAATACAATAGAAATGATCCCTTAGCATATGCTACTACTTTTCTGTTTATCAGTGGTAACAGAATGTAGAAGAAAGCAATAACTTTAGTGCATATAGAGAACATGCATGCTAACAGAATATGAGACAAGCTAATCTTGATTCAGGATGGTGGCAGAAGATGTGGAATTTGACTCCCAGATTGGTTCATTTTACTGGGTAGCATCACTACCATACCAGTACAAGAAGAAATTATTTCTGGAAACGTTTCCAGTTTGTTCCTATCACATATGCTTTTCTAAAATTTTTTGTTTGTTTTCATTTATTTATTTGAGAGTGACAGAGAGAGAAAGAGGCAGATAGAGAGAGAGAGAATGGGCGTGCCAAGACCTCCAGCCACTGCAAACGAACTCTGTTTGTGACTGATGGGAAGGAAAATTGAATTCTCATGTGCCAGGACTCACGTTAGCCAGGTGCCACAAGGGGCGCACGCACCTGGAGTTCTTTTGCAGTGGCTGGAGGCCCTGGTGCACCCATTCTCTCTCTCTCTCTCTCTCTCTCTCTCTCTCTCTCTCTCTCTCTCTCTCTCTCTCTCTCTCTCTCTCTCTCTCCCTCTTTCCCTGTCTCTCTGTCACTCTCAAATAAATAAATAAAAATAAAAATTAAAAAAAAGAAAGACAAACAGATCCAGGGGTGGGGCTGTGTGGAGTGGAGGCCGCTAGGTGGTGCCCAGCCGGGCTGCCCCCATCATGACAGTGTCCCCGAGACTCACGGCTGCAGCCGTGGAAACACCTCAGCTTCCACTTGAGCAGAAGATCCCAGGGAGAGACAGTGTTTTCCAGGTAAAGTAAGACGGTAATAAATAAAACAATAATCATTTATCCATAATGAGAAGTGGAAAGGTCTGCAGAGTGTTGAGAACCAGCTCTGACCATGCGTTAGGCAAACTGTTCTCTTTATGCCCTGATTATGCCCAAGAGGGTGGAGTAGAAAGCAGGCCCTTCCTTCTTCACTTCTTGGGCTATTGCATGAGTTACTGTTTTCACGTTCACAGAAACAACTTAAGGGAGTCGCAACTCATTTTGACTGGGGAGGCACAGCAGAACTCGGGGTGGCTGGGGCATGCGGAGGGGACTGCACACAGGAGGAGGCAGAGGGAGGGGACTCCAGCTGAAATCAGAGCCGGTCTGTAACTACTGGGGCCCTGCCACTAGGTGCCTGTATCTGACAGAGAGAACCCATTTGCAACAGGCTCTACCATTGCCTAGAGAACAAGCAGCACCAGCTGATGATTAAGTTTGTGACTCTGGGAGGCAGTTTACGTCCAGCCCATAACATTTTCTTCTGACCCACAGGCTCATGACCACCCCATAATATAAAATGTTTTCAGTCTAAGTTCACAATTTCAACAGTACCCAAGTCTAAAGTCTCTCCTGGAACTCAGGGCAATCTTACTATTATTATTATTTTTTTTTTTTGTAGGGTCTCACTCTTGCCCAGGCTAACCTGGAATTCACAATGTATTCTCAGGCTGGCCTCAAACTCACTGTGATTCCTCTTACCTCTGCCTCCCAAATGTTGGGATTAAAGTCTTGCACCATCATACGTGGCTTCTTTTATATATATATTTTTATATTTATATTATATATATATTTTTTTGGTCAAGGCAATCTCTTATCTATGAGCCTCTGTAGTTTCAAAACTCAAGTTACAAACTATGAGTATGTGATCTCACAACATAAACATCCTAGTTCCTGGGAAGAACAGGAGGTTAGCATAAGGAGACAGGCCACAGCAAGACTGAAACCCAACAGGATAAACATCAAATCCTACAAGAAAATGTTCAGCATTTGAGATTCAAGGTGGCATCCTCTGGGGACCCAAAGGGCTCCTTCTGCTCCCTGTGGGAGATGTGGCCTCTCTTGCGAACCAACTCTACTCCGTCAGAACCTGCAGTTTCCCTCAGTATACTTCCACATTCCTAACATCTGAACTTAGGGTGTGTGGTCACTGCTTTCACACTCCCAGTGCTTCATGCAGGGAATCTAAAGCTGCTACTCATTTCCTGACCTCACAGGATTTCCTTACCCTTAGTGCAAGTCTCTGTGAACGCACAGCTCTTGCATTCTGCACGCCTCCACAAGCAGCACCATGCAGACAATGCCAAGTTCTTCTAGGTCATGAAGATGCAGCCTGGTTTCCTATTCCCATGCTTCAGCAGCAGCCAAGTGCCTGGATGAGTGAACTTGGAAAATCCTTCTTTTGTCTGCCTTATCCAGCATCTATTGTTTCAGGCACTCTCCTTAAAAATAAATATTTTTCAAGTACATTTTAAGTTTCATACCCTAGAATTTTTTGGGGGGTGGGGAAAATGCTGCTTTTAAGGCACTATTGCTATTACCCTATCATAAAGAGAGAGAGAGAGGGTGCACCAAGGCCTCCAGCCACTGCAAACAAACTCCAGACACATGTGCCACCTTGTGCATCTGGCTTATGTGGGTTCTGGAGAATCAAGTCCTTAGGCTTCACAGGCAAGTGCTTAACCACTAAGATATCTCTCCAGCCCATAACTTAGTTCTTCTTAATTAAAATGAAATATGTCAGTGATAATATCAACCTCAAATGTGTATCTGTACTGAGTGATTTATTTCACAATCAAGTTATTTTACAGTAATATATTTCTGAGTTTCATTTGCCAAGAAATAAAGAGAAGCGATTGAGTCTTTCCTGTTTTTCATACATGCATATAAATATACGTACTCATATATTTTTCTATGACAGCCAGAGGAAATGATTGCTATAAGCATATTTAAAATATCTCAAAAAATGTATTCCCTAGAAAAATGGGCAGGAAGGATAAATGGTACAGGTTCCATCATGTGATTTCTGCTAGAAGTTAATGCTTCTCTTACTGATCCACAGCCAGTGCCCCTGCTATAGAAAGACTTCATTTCTTGTCTCCCAAATCATAACCAGTGAATGCTAAAGAGGAAAGAAGATTCCAGTATCTTTTCAAAACAAGAGAGCCAGCCAGGCGTGGTGGCGTATACCTCTAATCCCAGCACTTGGGAGGCATGGGTTGGAGGATCGCCATGAGTTCAAGGCCACCCTGAGACTACATAGTGAATTCAAGGTCAGACCTGGGCCAGAGTGAGACCCTACCTCAAAAAACAAAAACAAAAAAAGAAGCAAGAGAGCCAGTGCAGTGACTATCCTGTTAGAACTCTAGAGTTACACAAATGCAAACATAGAGTAAGTGGAAAATACTAAGAAAAACGATGCCTCTTTTACAAGATGTGTATACGTGTTTCAGTGATGAAAATTTTGGGTTCTTTGACATGAAATTGAATTTTTGTGGAATATTTATATGTGGAATAGATTAACTGACGTATAGGCCACAGATCCTATTACTTATGAAAACTGCTACATTAAACACAGTCATATTTGAAAAGATTGCAATGTATCTCTGATTCATCTTCCAAGATGAATTTTCTTTTTTTTAATTTTTTTAATTTATTTTTATTTATTTCTTTGAGAGCGACAGAGAAAGAGGCAGAGAGAGAGAGAGAATGGGTGCACCAGGGCTTCCAGCCACTGCAAACGAACTCCAGATGCATGCGCCCCCTTGTGCATCTGGCTAACGTGGGTCCTGGGGAATCGGGCCTCGAACCGGGGTCCTTAGGCTTCACAGGCAAGCGCTTAACCGCTAAGCCATCTCTCCAGCCCGCAAGATGAATTTTCTTTATATCCTTACATCTTTATTTTCCTTCTCTTGTGTTTATCACATAAAACATGAGGCAAAGTTCTCCTCCTGCCTTACTAGAAAAACTCATCTACATTTCATTTTATATGAAGGAAAATATGGTTGAAGAAATTGGTGTCCTTGAGCAAATAAAATCAGATGTCTAGTAGCAAACCTAGTGGCATTATGTTTAGCTACTGCCAGTCATTAGGAACTATAATTTTTACTTGTCCACTGTAAACCCCATTTTTAAAATCTTTATTTATTTATTTGAAAGGAAAGAGAGAGAGAATGGGTTCACCAGGGCCTCCAGCTGCTGTAAACAAATTCCAGATACATGCCCCACTTTGTGCATCTGGTTTTATGTGGGTCCTGGGAAATTGAACCTAGGTGGTTAGGCTATGCCGGCAAGCACCTTAACCACTTTACAATCTCTCCAGCCCATAAACCCCATTTTTAAAAAGTATGGATTTGGGAGAGAGAGAATGGGCATGTCTGCTGAAAACAATCTCCAGATGCATGCACCTCCTTGTGTGCATGTACTTAAGTGAGTGAGACCTGTAGATTCGAAAATGAGTTCTTAGGCTTCTCAGGCAAGCACTTTAACTCCTAAGCCATCTATCCAGCCCTAACCCCTATTTTCAATCACATTTGAGTGGCTGTGTGTTAACTTTGCCAAAACAAACCAGTTCCACCAAGGAACAAAATTGATTTCAGACAAACCAAAGACGTCAATGTAAGACCTCAAACTCTAAAATGGGTAGAGGAAAATGTAGGGATAATACCCAAGATATAGGCTTATGGAAGGATTTTCTGAGTAGGACCCCAGTAGCCCAGGAAATAAGGTAATCAATCAACTCATAAAACCAACAAATATTGTACAGCTAAGAAAAACAACAGCCAAGAGAAAAAGGCATCCTACAGAATGGGAGAGAATCTTTTCCAGCTGTATCTTTGACAGAGGATTTCTATCTAAAATATGTAAAGAAACCCCAAAAATCAAAACAATAAGAATTCAGGCAACCCAAATTTAAGAAATTCACTATTGAACTGAACAGAGATTCTAAAAACAGAAAAATACAAATGGCCACCAAATATCTTTTTTAAATGTTCAACATGTTTAGCCATCAAAATAATGAAAATTAAAGATAATATGAGATTGTGTCTCACTTTGATCAGAATGTCTATCATTAAAAAAATTGTGTAACAATTATTGGCCAAATGAGGGGAAAGAAGAGCCTTAATCCAGCGTTAGTAGAAACAGCATTTTTCCTGTAAAAACAAGCATATGCCTCCCTTTTTGGCCATTAGTAGGTTTAGTCCTCTCCTGTTTTGTAGGCCATCCTGCCTCTGCAAACATTAGGGGAAGTTGGGGCCCAAATACAAGTTCCAGAAGGAGACATTGGGAAAAGCTGGATGGGGATGAGGAAGGTGGCTGAACAATTTTTTAAGGTCGTATGGGCAACTGTACTGCAAGCAGCCAGGAAGGCAAAGCCAGAAATCCTCCACAAGGGAGGGAATTGTTTAGCAGGGTGAAGACCATTTTAGGAACAGTCCTCAGGGGTAGGACACTCCCTGGAGAAGTGATTGTCAGTGTCCCCCTGTTGGGACAAATATTTTAGGTCCCTCGCTGATACACAAATGGGTCTTTTATCATCTTGAGGGAAGACACATCCAAACCCTCTCCCTGCTGTGAGGAGTGGGTCTGGTCCTCTCCAGGTCCCAGTCAATGGGTCCCTCCATCTTACCCAGGTAGAACTGTAGGTAACAGATGAGGACCAATGTTTTTGCAAGGGGATAATTGTTTATCTTCTTTAGAAAAATTTAAAAATATTTAGGGTAAATAATGCCTTTTTTAGTTGGTCGTGTGGGGGTAAGGATTCCCCCTTTTGTTTTTGTAATTGAGACTTGAGAGTCTGATTATCCTATCTTTAAAATTTTTGTACTATGGTAGTATAAGCCTTATATATGAGGTATGGAAAGTAGACATATCTTATATTTTAAATATCTAATACTTATAAATATCTCACATTTTAAATATTTAACATTTATAAACACAGGCAGAACCTGGTACCAGTCTTGAAAACAGTACCAATTGATTTATAGACTAACTCATTTAACATAGAAATTTTTAGCACCTGTGTTTGAAAACATTTCTGATTAGTTTAGACACCTGTGTTGGTACAAATTACCCAGAGCACATTGGAAACAGAACCATAGAGTTTAATAATTTTTTAAACCAAAACAGCTAGCTAAATTTTAATATAACCCTTGATAACTCTTTTTGAAAGAAAAAACATTATTTCACAACCCATGATTTTGGCTTAAGCTTGATAGTTACTGATTTTATGTGCCACAGAAACTTTTATTAACATAAAACAATTTTATGTTATACCCATGACTTAAATTTGATAAAGCTTAAGCAAGATATCCTAACATATCCCAGGAAGATGAAAGTCATCATTACTAAAATTAAATCACTTACACCTAAGTGATTAAACCTAGTTATGACCATTCAATAGAATTAGCATAAATAAGACAGAAGCTATTTTTAAAGTTACAATGATTTTAGGTATGAGTACTTCACTTTTGGAAAATAACCACTTTTACGTGAGCCTTTATCTTAAGAATAGTTAAAACCTTGATGAAAAGAGGAATGTAAGGGTGCCTTAACAGATATTGTGCCTCCTCCTCTGAAGCTGCAGTGGGGAGATTCCTTTGATAGCTACCAAGAATTCTGTGACCCTGAGCCTGACCCTTTTGGACCATATGTAACTACCTAATCTCAGGAGACAGTTGACTGTATTTCATCTTATTTGCCAGAACCATGCACTCAAGGAACCAAATTTCTAATACTTTTTCTGTTGAAAAGCCTTTAGTGCATCTAATTTAAATCTCATGTTCATATGACTGTTGAATGTTCCAAAGTATCATCCATTAATAGCACATTTATTCAATGCCAAGAAATAATCAGGTCTTCTAGCAAGTGGATTTACAGTAATGTACTTGAGAATCTTTCTATATCTTAAATAGCCTGGCTGGGTCGTAGAGACACTGTGTGCCTTCTGCAAAGCTTCCTGAAGTCTTGTCACTGATGAAGAAGGAAATGCTACATTTTCATGTGCTTGCATGTGAACATCTACTAATTTGACTTTTGTCTTATCTGCATGCACCAGTCTGTCCTCCTGAGTTCTGAAGAAGTTCATCAGAATTCTGACACTATTATAGACAATGAAAATGTGGCAGTTCCTGAGCAATGAGTGAGGGTTTGTACAGCTTACAAAGTTAGATATGCCTAGGAACTGATTCAGATGTTACAGTCAAAGCTCTTTCTGTGTAGTGCTGGAGTTGTCTAATCTAATGACCTCTTCTATGTATCAACGAAATACATAGTTTTACCTCAAGCAACCACGCTCTCAATAAGGAGAATATTTATAATCAAGAACAAAATGGTTATACTGGTTACAAAATGGTGACCTGGCCATCTGACTTCTAATACTTTGTGTTTAGGTAGAAAAAGAAGAACTTTTAGAAGAGCAGAGAAATGTCGCGTGGTTGTGATAGCTCATGTGGCATGAAGTCTAATCCCTGACAGCACAGCCTCACTGATGGTCCCACAAAGGTTAAATTGAAAGAGTGAGAGCTTCAGTTCAGTGTAATGTGTTCATGAGAGAGCAGCTGAACAGGAGTAATTGTCTAATAGATACTACAACCCAAAAGAACAGTGAATAAAACAGGCAGAGAGAAAATACGCACTATACTGCATGCTACAAAAAATATACAAATTAACCAGCCTTTTATTTGCTTTTATTGTCGTGCATGCCATTTAGTTTAGTTGTGATTTCACTTGTGTTTGCTTTATTCTTTTGACATAGCTACATCAGTGATGGTCTTCCTAGTGCTAGAGAATGGCTGGTGTTTTGGCTGGCATTTCAGAAATGTTTCTATTTGGAATAGCCTGCATTGCCAAGTGTAACCCAGAAGTAAGAAATTTGAGCAATTTGTATATTTAGTGTTTTTTTTTAATTTTTGTTGGCTTATTAACCCTTCTACAATTCCTTCCTCACTAATTTCCCTCAAATATTCATGCATTTATTTTCAAAATAAATATCATTTCATAACTGTTATAAATATTTACTTTTATTGGAATAGTAGTAAATAAGACTTATATAATCTGCTGAAAGACTTTATTTATTTATTTGTAAGCAGAGAGGGACAGACAAGGGATGGGAGAGGGTACGGATGTGCCATGCCTCCAGCCACTGCATTTTTCCCTACCTTCACCTCTCCTTTGTGATTTGTTATTAAAAATTTTAAAGGTCACTACACAAAACACACAATTGACAGGCACAAGTGTGTGGCTGTGTGCGTGTGTGTGTGTGTGTGTGTGTGTGTGTAAATATGCACACGCAGGTGCACATATCTTATGCACACATGCAGTGGCCATGTTAAAGCCATTCTGTGTTCTTTACTGTTTGTGCACATTGCTACCTTGAGGCAGAGTATCTTACTCAGCGTAGAAACTGTCTTTTTTCAGTTATGCCGTCTGACTATTGAGTCCCAGAAATCCCCCTTCCCAGTTTACCCCAAGGCCCGGTCACAGGCATGAGTGGCCATACCTGGCTTTTTACGAGGTTCTGGAGTTTTACGTAGGTCCTTACACTGCTATAGGAAATAATTGAGTCAGTGAGTGAAATCAGACAAAAATCCACTCAGAGAGATGTAAACAGCCGTTATTCACACATGGACTTTTTTTTTTTTTAATTTATTTATTTGAGAGCGACAGACACAGGGAGAAAGACAGATAGAGGGAGAGAGAGAGAATGGGCGCGCCAGGGCTTCCAGCCTCTGCAAACGAACTCCAGACGCGTGCGCCCCCTTGTGCATCTGGCTAACGTGGGACCTGGGGAACCGAGCCTCGAACCAGGGTCCTTAGGCTTCACAGGCAAGCGCTTAACCGCTATGCCATCTCTCCAGCCCACACATGGACTTTTGTAGGTAATGACAGAGAAAGCCAAAGGCCCTGAACTCAGATTGTACTGGAGTAGTATGCCTTTTACAATCCGTTGAATTCTTCTGTACTTGGAGAGGGTAGAGATTTACATCCTTGAGTGCATGGTTCTGTCAAATAAGATGAAATACAGGCAGCTGTCTCCTGAGATAAGGTAGTTACCTATGGTCCAAAAGGGTCCAGCTCAGGGTCACAGAATTCATGGTAGCTATCAAAGGAATCTCCCGACTGCATCTTCAGAGGAGGAAGGGTACCCTTATGTTTCTTCTAGATACATTGATCATACTCCATCTAAGATAATATAGCTAGAAACATTAGATATATGATATTTCTTCAATAGTTTATTCACAGCATGGACTCTTGCCTGTTGTGCCATTTCCACAGCCCTATATACCAAAATTTTGCTATTCTAATTTATTCCATTTAATAAAATGACTACTTATTTCTTTATGGTTTCATTGGATTTTTCATGGTTAAGTATTGTGTCTATAGGGAAAGTAAATTTCATGGTCATTTACACTTAAATTTTTATGAGTTTATGTCACATCATTGTGCTAGTTAAAATGCTAATAATTCTAAGTTCTCTTATTCCTTGAATTATTAACAAATTTTATAAATTTCACACTTAATCATAATGTTCTAGTACATGTTTTAATATATCTGTTATGGAATTATTAGCAGTTCCTTTTGTAATAGTGGTTGTAGGAATTAGAATTCCTTCTTTGGCTTCAGAGTTCGATGCCCTTAGAATTCCTTCTTGATGTACCTTTTGGGATTAAAAAAAGAAGCATATTTTGAAGAGTCCTGGTACCAGAAGAAAGACATCTTCCTGAGGAAAGATTGTCTCCCAGTTCACACAAGTAGGGAAACCTGTTAGATGTGAATACAAATACATATTTATTTTGTTTTATACCATCTTGTCTGTATGTTAACCTGGTATGGAAAA
Organism: Jaculus jaculus; assembly: GCF_020740685.1. Classification (NCBI taxonomy): domain Eukaryota; kingdom Metazoa; phylum Chordata; class Mammalia; order Rodentia; family Dipodidae; genus Jaculus; species Jaculus jaculus. The sequence continues at coordinate 4,175,842 of NC_059124.1, read as the reverse complement.
GCATGAGAATTTGTCTTTATAGCTTTTACCAAAAGTATATATATATTATGTAATATATATATATAATTAATATATATTAATTAATATATATATAGTATATATTAATTTAACCAGTGACCCTCTAGCCATTGCAAATGAATTCCAGATGCAGGTTCCTGCTTGTGCATTTGGCTCACATGGGCACTGGGAAATTGAACCTGGTCCTTAAGCTTTGTAGGCAAGTGCCTTAACTGACTAGCCATCTCCCCAGCCCCCCTGTGGCTTTTTTTTTAATTATTTATTTATTTATTTGAGAGTGACAGACACAGAGAGAAAGACAGATAGAGGGAGAGAGAGAGAATGGGCGCGCAAGGGCTTCCAGCCTCTGCAAACGAACTCCAGACATGTGCGCCCCTTGTGCATCTGGCTAACGTGGGACCTGGGGAACCGAGCCTCGAACCGGGGTCCTTAGGCTTCACAGGCAAGCGTTTAACCGCTAAGCCATCTCTCCAGCCCACCCCTGTGGCTATTTAAAGAGTCTTATGTTTCACTAGTCTACCTGAATGATAACAACATTTTCTTAAGATGAAAGAACTTAACAAGGGTTCTAGCCAAGCTAAATCAACAAATTGTCTCATTTTTCACGCCATGAACATCCTAGAGTCAGGCAGGTGGCATTGGTGTACTAAGCAGTGGTACAACCCCTTAGAACATGGGAAACAGTGAATGAGCATCTTCAGTTCTCTGTGGCCTAAAATAGTCAGGATAGCACAAGGCAGCATGTTGTTACAACTGTCTGGGAATACTCCTGTGTACAAACCTGCCAGTAGTGATTATGCATTTTTCAGCCATAAGATTATAGATTTTTAAGGAACTTACACAAGAAGTTAGTGAAAACTAATAGATACATAAATTAATTAATTAATCAATCAATTAATTAATTAATTAACATACATACATACAAACCACATAACTTATTGCTCTTAAGACCCCTTCACACTTGGCAAGAATGTTGCAGGATTGGACCTCTGAGAAGGATTAGTGCTCTATCATGGCACAGAACCCCTGGCTCATGAGCCCAAATATTAGGTTCTTGTCCACGTTACCAAATAATTGACATACAAGGTCACAGAAGGATGTGTCATGAGATTTTAGTAAGGATAGGTTGAAAACAGGATGCAGAAATAGCAAAAAAAGATAATAAATAAATAAAATTCTTCCCTCTCAGAATTACTGGTAATGGAGAGGAAAATACCAGGGAAGAATTTTCCTCACATGGGGAATAGAATTTTCTCCTTGGGGAAGAATGCTTTAGGGGAAGGAACTCTCACTCATGGCTCAGGTCCACTAATAACACGGGTTTTATTAGTGTACTCCTTGCAAAAAAAAAGAAAAAATTCTCTCTAATATAATGCCATATAAAGATCACAAAGTTAAAGAGAATAACATGTTTATTGTTAGAATAATATATTGCCCACATACAAAGACAAATTACCACAACAATTACTTAGCATTTTGAATCTTTGAGTCATTTCATTATATAAACCAATGCAAAGATATGTTACAGGTAATTCAAACTAGAAAGTAAAGAGGCATAATATTATATAGAGGAATATATATTTTTAATCAACAAAGACAAGAGAATGTGATTAATCCCAAAGCATATGTAAAAGTTCAGGACATAAATCATTTAATTAAGCATATAAATAAAAATAATCAGGAACTGGAGAGGTAGCTTAGAGGTTAAAGCACTTGTCTGAAAAGCCTAATGACTTGGGTTCATTTACCAGTACCATGCAAGGAAGACGCAGTTCCTTTGCAGTGGCTGGAGGCCCTGACACACATATTCTTGTTCTCTCTCTCTCTTCTCTCTCAATGCTTGCAAATAAGCAAATAAAATATTTGTAAAAATAATAATTAGTAAGCTGGATATAGTGGCGCATGCCTTTAATCCCAGCACTCAGGAGGCAGAGGTAGGTAGATCACAGTGAGTTCAGGCCAATCTGACTACATAGTGAATTCCAGGTCAGCCTGAGCCTGAGACCCTACCTTGAAAAACCAGTAACAATAATAATAATAATAATTAGTGTACACTATTGTATGCAAATTATCTAAGCACAATATATTATGAAAACTTGAGATCATTTAACATGAACACCAAAAGAACCCATCATTTTATAACTTTTTTTCTTGTGTATGTATGTGTTTGGGCTATGTGGGGTGCTATGTTTCTGTGTACACACAACGTAGTGTGTGTGTGTGTGTATGTGTGTGTGTGTGTGCCATATGCACATATATGTACCCGTGTAGTGGCCATTTTGCTCCTCAGCAGTGGGTGTGCTACTCAATGTTTCCTTATTTGACTCAGAGCCCGTCCATATTTCTCAGAAATACATGTAGCAAAGATATTAAATCATGTGTTTTTCAATGACTGAATATATGAAGTAATAATTAGGAGAAAAACAAATGTGTACATAACCATTAACTTTGAAAGGATTTCTTTATAAAAATAAATTATGATCAAAGGAGAAAGTGTGAGGGGGGGAGGTATTACCATGAGATATTTTTTATAATTATGGAAAATGTTAATAAAAATTGTGAACATTTTAAAAAAGAAAAAAAAATTATGAGTACATAATTCTTCATTCCTAAAAAATATATAAGATAATATATGACTGAAAATTTATTAAGGCCAACATAAGGGACATGATTCTGTTACCTCTCCTGCATTTCAACTATCTAATTAAAACTTCCACATATTTTCCTTAATGAATTTTGATTACTGTCACAGAACTGTATTTTTTCATGTGCTCATAACTAAAGTTCAAGTTAATTACATAGTTGTAACATATAAATTGCTCTAAATGTCTTTTCTAATAGCAACATGGTTGTTTTTCATCTAAGTAAAAGAATATAAAGCAACAAAATAAGAATTTCACATTATGATATTCATTAAAAAGACTACTATCATTCAGTATTTAATATGTTGCATTTAAAAATTAAAATGGACAAAACTATAAATGTCTCCTTAGGATCCATTTCACATGTGCTTGTATACACACATATATTATACATTATAAGTTTTACATTTAAAAATATCATGAAGATTCATATTAAGAAAAATATACAATTTATCAATACAAAGTAGTCTTGTAATTATGTGTTTTTTACTGATATATCCCTGTGTACAAATTTTAGTAAAAATTCCACATACTTGTAAAAATGTCTATTTATAATGTATTGAATTGGTTTCTCTTCCAACCATAAATTTTCAACATGTGCAAAGTTATAACAGAAGAAGAAAATGGGAAAAGAAATAGTCATAACATACAAAGATTTTAAATGTCCCCAAAAGGAGATTCCAGAAGGTTTTAGGAAGCAACGTGGTGCTGCTATGAGACTTTGCCCCTCACGCACCACAGCCCCGTGAGGGCAGCTGGTCTCAGCTTACTGTCGGCCAGGATCAAAACACACGAGTGGCCTATAGAAAACGCAGTTCCGATAATCTGGTCATAGATGATAATAGTACGTTCTTCCAAAGTTTTAAACTTTGAAATTTGTATGATGAGGAGCAGAAGGAAAATGGCATACAGCGGAAGGAATGACATCATGGTCCTCAAGGCTGTGATGTGGGCCGAGGTGCTGCCGTCTCTGCCTGCCCCGAGGTTGTGCTGCATCTTCTTCATATGTTTCCGCAGGGAGACGATGAGCAGGACGCACGTTGTCAGGGACACGGTGAAGGGCAGGGCTGTGAATGCAGAACAGGTGAATAAAAGGACTTTGGTGACTTGTGAGGCGTTATTCCAACTAGAACTGTAGGATTTGTTGCTTGTGGATCCATCAGCCGAGAAATCAACATATGCATTTGTCATGACAACATTTAAAGACAAGAGGAGCAGAGACACCAGCAGCGTCATCAAAACCACCTTTCTAACCCGACACGTTAGGGAATGAAAAGTAGAGCTGCAAAAATTGGCTACTTTGAGGAAATAAAAGATGCTGAGGCAGGTAGCAAGCCAGTTGCTGAAATGATTGGCAACGACCCAGGAGATACAAATCATTCTTATAATTATGTTACTCATAAACAAACCTGGATAATGTAAAGACAATGCTATGCCTATGAGAACTAACCAAAGCAGAGCAATTCTGAAGATGGCAATAAGAGTGAGGATTTGATCCACTGTAGAGAGCTTCCTTCTCTTGGCCCAGTCCATGCAGTTCATCAGGACTATGAATCCATTTCCTAAACTTCCAATTATGAATTCTGTACTGTAAACTTTCATAAGCATACCATATGTGGTATGATCCATTCCCTGTAAAGTAGTGCCAAAATTTCTGATAATTTTTCTGTTGAAAAACTTGTTAACGTATTCAATTTAAAATCACATCTTCATATAACTGTCGGATGCTCCAAAATATCATTCCATTACTAACTTATTTATTCAACGCCAAACCATGAAGCTATTGGGTCTTCTTGTGAGCAGGTTCACTGTATTCTTATTGAGAATCTTTCAATCTCCCAGAAAGCTCAGTTTCGTCGTGAGGACACGAGATGCCTTCTTCAAAGCAGCCTGAAGTCTTGTAGCTGACAATGACAAAGGTGCTGAATTTTCGTGTGCTTGCATGCAAAGATATACCAATTAGCATCATTTTGAATTTTCTCTTATCTACATGTTTCAGTCTGGAATCATGAATTCTAAACAAATAATATGACAAAATTCTATCACAGGTATAGACAACAAAAATATGAAACTTCTAAGCAATGAATAAGGATTTGTTAAACTTTCAAAGTTAGATTCACCTAAGAATTTATGGAAATGGTTTTATGCAGTTCTGCCTATGTAGTACTGGAATTGTCTAGTCTAATGATATATTTATATATATCAATATTCAATATATTCTATATATATTCAATATTATATATATATATATATATATATATATATATATATATATATATATATTGAAATGCCAATGCAATGAACAGCTTTTACTTGAGGATTATGTAAGTGTTTATTCTGAGACAAATATGAAATACCTGGCTCCATGATCATAGTGTTAGATTGCACCAAATAACAGTACCGAGCTAGGTGTGGTGGCGCACGCCTTTAATCCCAACACTCAGGAGGCAGAGGTAGGAGGATCGCTGTGAGTTCAAGACCACCCTGAGAGTATATAGTGAATGCCAGGTCTTTCTGGGTAGAGTGAGACCCTACCTTGAAAAACAAAAACTAAACATAAAAATAAAAATAAATAACAGTACCAACATGGAGAGGGTTCATGAGCTTTTCTTGGTTAAAATACAAAAGAAAGTCATCAATCAAGACACTTGCCATATATGCTGATAAGAACAGCAGGCAGAGAGGTTAGAAATCAGGGAGACAGCTAAACATTTTAGATGTTTTCTGATGACATTTCCTTTTAAACATTGTCATTTGCAAGGAAAGATAGAAAAAGAGAGAATGAGTATACCAGCGCCTCTTGCCACTGTAATCAAACTCTGGATGCATCAGCCTCTTTTTGCTGATTATTTGTGTGGGTTCTGAGGAATGGAACTGAGCACTCAGGCTTTGCAAGCAGGCACCCTTCACTGCTGAACCCTCTTCCCAGACTTTTGATGACATATTTTTTAACTTTTGGGTTGTTGGAAGCTAGTGGCACATTAATATATCCCAAAGATTTTACTGATAGTTTAAAAGATGTTCAGTAAAATATAGAGCTAAGACTTGCATGCCTATTAAGGGGGGAAAAGATGGCAAAGATAAATTGTCCTTGGGACTATAACCTTTCTATTGTCAACATTCATAAAGTGTCCAGCTCCATCACACACTCCACACAGCCACACCCTGGTTATATGCCATTTTTGTTGTCTTCCTTCCAGTTCTCATTTTTGTGAATTGTATTTTTTTTTTATTTTATGAGAGAGAAGGGATTGAGATGGCATAGAGGCTAAGGTACTTGCCTGTGAAGCCTAAGTACCCATGTTCGACTCTCCAGACCCCATGTTAGCCAGATGCACAAAGGTAAGCACAAGGTCACACATGCCCACCTGGTGGTGCAAGCATCTGGAGTTTTCTCTCCCTGTCACTCTTGTTCCAGTGTATGAAAAATTACAGTAACATGGGAATCACGCAATGATCACACAGGTATGTGATTATGAATTTAATGGACTTGACATTCAAAAAAGTTAACAATTGAAACATTGAAATCTGAACACATTTTGATATACACAAGTGGTACAAAAAGGAATGGGAAACATATTTCTTGAAATTAGCTATTATGATCACTAGCTAATTATTATGATAATTAGCTGATATGTTCTATCTGAATATAGGTCATAAACTTATTTAATTGAGCATATAAAATGTGTATGTGAAAATGCCTAGCTTCATAATTCTGAAAATGATTTCTTTTTGAGGTAAGGAATCTACTACAGGTTGACCAGAGAACTCACTCTGTCATACCAGCCTGACGTCCAACTCACAGTGGTTCTCCTGCCTCCCAGATGCTGGAACTAAAGGAGTGCTCCCCCATGCCGGATCAATTCTGAAAAGTTTCTAATTATATTTTGAATGTAATTGTGAATATAATATAATTTGAATATAGTTGGTATAAAGCGACATGGTAATGTGCTTCCCAGTAATAGCATTAGAAGTTATTTGTGTAGATTTACTATTTTAAAATAGTAAGACACATAAAAGTGTCACACAGTCCATTTGTGTGGTCTCCAGCAGATATCACACCATTTCCCTGGTGTCATTGGACTTGAGGTTCCATGTTTCACACGCACTTTACCTTCATCCTTGCTAATAGAAAGGCCTGTTTGAGCTTCTTGTTTCCCCATATCAGGACATATGAATGGCTTGATGGATATAACATCCCAATAGCTTGGCAAAGCAAATGCACTGGCTCAGCAAGTGGTTTATTAGAATACCACAAAGATGTGATTAGAGACAGAAAGTTCATGAGAAGTAGCAAGAGAAAGGAAACCACCGTGTACACGGCCTTCATGTGGACTGCAGTGCTGGGATCTTGGGATCCTTTTCCATGAAGCTTCATCTTTCTAACATGCTTACAAAGGGAGTAGATTAACAGCAGCAAACAGATCAAGGATACCATGAAAGGTATTGCATTTGAGAGCGTGGAGAAAATGACCACTGTAAGTCTTGCCGTGTCACTCAGTTGGATCACCCCAGTCACATTTCCTCCATGTACACTCACCTGCATCATCATGCATACATTAGCCATTGTGAAGTTAGAAAACAAGAGGATTAACATCGACAAAAGGACAGCAACAATGACATGCTTCACTTTCTGCTGAAGATAAAGGAAAATCCGGTTGGAGAAATTGGGTATCTTGAGCAAATAAAATATGCTGAGCGTAGTTGCAAACCAGATGGAAAAATGATTGGCTACTGCCCAGGCAACTGTAATGAATTTGACTTGCCTCTTATGTGAATCTGGATAAAACACTGTTGAAGACCAATTCATCAATATTACCCAAAGCCAAACCGTCCTGGAGACACCCAGAGCAGTGAGAATTTTATCAACTATGGAGATCTTCCTTTTCTTGATGCAGTCAACACAGTTCACCAGTGCAATGAAGACATTGGCAAAATTTCCAAGAACAAATTCTACCACTATTACAATGGATACAATGGTTGGTAGGAGACTTGCCATGTCTGAACAAATGGCAAAGAAATAAAAGAGGAGCAAAGCCTACATTGAGATTCCTTTCATGCACTGACTTGAAGTTCAATGTGCTCTTGACCTATGTTTGGTCATTGAACTTCTGGTGTCCTTGCAGTCCTGTGGCCAGTGTCAGGCAGAAAAGTACCACATAAAGCTGGCAGATGAATTCAGTGCAGTTTTATGGAAAACAGAATTTTTGCAAAACAGCTGGACTTCAACTACTCATTCTTGGATCCAGGGAGTAAAAGCCAAATTTTCATATGGAGGAAGCAAATAAAGACATATTCTGTTACATTATTTGCAGGTTTTCCTTTACATAACCTCTCCTTAGTGATTTGTCATTACAATTTGAGAGATCAGTGTGGAAAATATGCAAATAACAGGTGTCTATGTATATATGGTATGCTGCATGAATATTCTATTCATACATGTGTACAGATGCACATCCCTTATGCACACACAGGCAGAAGCCAGGTTAAAGTAATTCACTGTTTCTCCTCTGTTGCTCATTCAAATTGCTACCTTGAGATAGAGTCACTCACTGAAGCTAGAGACTGTCAGTTTTCAGTTAGGCTTTCTGACAAATGAACTCAAGCAATTCCATCTTCTCTTCCCTCAGAACTGCCCACAGGCATCTGGCTTTTTGCATTAGATCTGGAGAGTGAGCTCAGATCCTCACACCTTTAAAAAAGTGCTTTTACGTGTCAGTCCATCTCCACAGCCACACATTTGGCAGTTTTGCTCTACTTATTTCTTATATTTAATGAAGTGACTGCTTAGTTTTTGTGGTTTCAGTGGGTTTTCCAGGAAGAGTAAATGCTTTTTGTGATTTACACGTGCTTTCATGAAGTTATGTCTTATATTTGCATTAATTTAAAACTCTCATACTTCTAAATTCTCTCAACCTTAATATTCTAAATGCCATGGTTAAGCATAATATTCCACTACACCCAAAGGGCCATTTGTCCTCTTTTCAGTTTTCCTGCCAAGCACACTGAAAGAGCCCTTTTTTAGGCAACAGGATGGACGCTTCATCACCATTGCTTGTCACTGTCCTGTAAGATCAACGGCCCAGGGAACCTCTGCCTTTGAGCTTCACTCTACAGAAAAGCAGACTCTCTGTCAGGTGTAACTGGTGTGTTCATCTGCCAGGATCCTGCTGACAAGGTTTTCCCAAGCATCTCAGTCCTGCCCACTTGACATTGGTTCTTCGACTTAGCTCCAGCTATGAGACTGGAAGGTGAGATCACATCTCAGCGATGTAATGTTTGATGTCATACTTTTCCATCAAATCATGTACTATTCAGGCAATAACAATGTTTTAAAGGTGTCTTTGTGATACGGCTCAGTAGTTAAAGTTGCTTGCATGTAAAGCACGTTGCCCAGGTTCAATTCCCTAGCAGCTATGTAAAACCAGATACAAGGGCTGGAGAGATGGCTTAGCGGTTAAGCGCTTGCCTGTGAAGCCTAAGGACCCCAGTTCGAGGCTCGGTTCCCCAGGTCCCACGTTAGCCAGATGCACAAGGGGGCGCACGCGTCTGGAGTTCATTTGCAGTGGCTGGAAGCCCTGGCGCGCCCATTCTCTCTCTCTCCCTCTATCTGTCTTTCTCTCTGTGTCTGTCGCTCTCAAATAAATAAATAAATAATTTAAAAAAAAAAAACAGATACAAAAGTAACACATGTCTTGGCTTTATTTTAAGCTGCAAGAGAACCTGGCACATTCATGCACACACACACACACACACACACACAGAGAGAGAGAGAGAGAGAGAGAGAGAGAGAGAGAGAGAGAGAGAGAGAGAGAGGGGCAGGCCATCCTGGTGCATACAAATTAAGTAAAACTTGAAAACCGAGACTGAGGGCATGGCTCATTAGTTTGAGGCGCTTGTTCTCTAAGCCTGCATGTCCTGACTCAATTGCCTGGTACTCCTGTGAGGTTAAATGCACAACCTGGTAATTGCATCTGAGGCTTTTTTGCAGCAGGAAGAAACCATAGTGCACCCATTACTCTCTCCCTCTCTCTAAAATAAATTTTAAAAAAATTAAATTTAAAAAAGAGAGTTCTAATTTCCCCACTAAATTCATGGTAGCTTCTTCTTAGTGTATTCCTTTCCCCAAAGCTAGCCAGTTTTTTAAAGGAGTCAGGGCAGAGATAGTCACAGGGTCAGTGCATAGTGTTCTCACATCAGGAAGACATGGGTGAGAGTTCCAAAGAGCAAGTACTGCCTTTAATTTGATGGGAACTATACTTAGTAACAAACTTATCAAATATTGAGAGTGGTGGCAAAATGCCACCCCTAAAACCACTGGTTGTGTCTTATGATGCCCTGACTTAGACTTATATGAGATTCTGGATGCACACTAAAGTTCATGCTTTCCTGCTTTCCTTCATATTCTGTAGTCAGGCAGAAAGACACCGTAGATGCTACCCAGTGGGCTCAGTTTGTTTTTAATGGCAATAGTTTTATTCCCAAAACAGCTCCAAATTATCCCTTTGGTGTAATATATTGATTTTCCATCAGCTGAACTCCACAGCAGATGTGGGAGCGGGAGTGAAGCCCTGCTTTGCTGGGATGCAACGAAGACACACAGTCTCTCACGGTTTTGCATTATTTTACAAGTCTGAGTTTATCAAAATTGGATGTCAGCTAGGGAAATTTTAATAAGCAACATTCAAACACCTTGGAAATTCCAAAATTTATAGTCAAATGTGGAAATTACATGTGTACCTCATTTTCATTGAGCATTCGTTTGTGGAAAAATCTTCAGATCTACGGGAAAATGCATAGAGGAACCAATGCCTAGATTTGTCAGAACTTACTTTCCAAGAGCTTCCTCATTCTTTTTCTAACAACCCCCAGGAGTGCCCCTCCCTGGAGCTGAGAACTACCAAGAGGGACTGATTCCGAGCTTGACTGCACATGCGCCGTAGGCACAGCGTCCATGCACAGCCCTTTCGCTGCACCTCACACTACATTTGGTTTACGAACCATTTCTATGAGTCTGCAAGATTTTAACTGAATTATTATCCCATAATTTGCAAAATGTTAAAAGACTCTATCAGAAATTTTTGAAAAGTCTACCTTCCTTGAAAATAAAGGTTTCTTAATGTGTTGTGAAAAATATTTATCAAACATTTTTAAAACTTGGACTTTTACAAGACTACCTATTACTCCATTTACTGTTCAACTGTTCATGGTAGTTTTATGGGACTCCCATTGGACACAAAGGTTAGTACACAATAATGACCTTATGAAATTAGTTCTACCTGTGCAGGATGGTATACATCTACATTTGTTCTTATTTTACATTATCTGATACAATTTAATAAAGTGCTCAATAAGCTATGACAGATGAGGGCTGGGGTGATGGCTCAATGGACAGCATTCACCACTCAAGCCACTGAGGTTCATGCCCACAAACCCTTTCCTAAACCTGGAAATTGCCATTAGATTCTGTAATCAAAGCATACTTAGGCTGAGGCTGACAGCAAGATGGGAGGCAGAGACAAGAGAATTCCCCTGACACCCATAGGGTGGCATAAAATTTTTATTATGTAGTATCTTAAACTATCATCAGTGGGCTACCTGAGATAAACAGACATCTGTTCATATCACTCCAGTAAAAGTCACACAAGACCAAAAGCAGAAGTCTGATATATAATTTTGTGAGTGTGTGTGTGCGTGTGTGTGTGTGTGCATGCGTGTGTGTGTGTGTGTGTGTGTAGAGGTGTATGTATATTCACGTGTCTGCATGCTATGGCAAGCATGTGGAGGTCAGAAGATACACTCTGGCTTGTTCCTTGACTCCTCATCTTATCTGAGGCAGGAGTTTTCTCATTCTGTGTTTACACCCTGCCACTCTTTGCTGGGTTCATCACTTTAAACGATAAATCAGTTGTCCTCCAGCATCTGCCATTACTTTGTAGATACAGCCTGATGTTCAGTTTCCATTTGATAGGTGAAAGTTTTTTACAATATATAGCAATGGGAATATTTACATGGCATTGAACATAGGATGCATCCACTAGAAAGTATTTCAAATACCATAATTACCATTCTATAATTATTTTATTTGGTCAGATGACAGGAAAAATATATACTTTCTTCCATATGTAACTCAACACAAATTTCATATTTCTTTAGGCTATCATATATGGCACATTAAACAACCACAAAGTGATCTTTTAATGCTTTAATAGTATATCTTAGTTTACAAAGTTATATTTTTTATATTAAAAGAGATTCTCTATAAGGGAAACTTTTTTAAAGTAAAAGTATTTGTCTCAGAGAAAAAACAGTAATGCTAACACATTTATGGTTGAAGGATCAGAAGCTTCCCCTCCCCCGCCCCATTTAGGCAGGTAACACTTGTTACTTCAATAACATATCACTCTATTGCACAAGCCATGAATCTATGTAAGCCAAAACAAAACATAAGAGTACATAAAATAATTGCAATGAGTAATTACATTGAAATGGTAGAAATGTGTATCTGAAAAAGTCAGCTTCAAATGCAAAGCAAATGTGTAATGTATCTAAATAGCATCAAAACGAACCAGTTACCTTTCTAGATCCACGTGAACTTAACACAAACATCATAGAAAAGACCAAATAAGCACCAGCACTACATATTATTTCACATGGTTTTCACCATACGCCAGGCGAGGCTGAGAGCAGCCTCCTGTGGATGGTTCATGTGAATTTGGTGGAGTCTAGCCCAAAACTATTAATGACTGTGTAAGACATTTATCATCCTTGAATCTTGCTTCTTCATCCATAAAGTATTGTGAATTTCTCTTTCTTAGACAGCCTGTTGGTAATAACTCTGGCATCATACGGGTACATGATAACATATATAATTACAAATCACTAATATTTTTAAAGTATTTGATAAGACTACCATGAAATATATCTTACTATGTTCTCATATTAAAGTGACTTAAAGTATATAGGTGGCGATGACATATAAAATACAGTGCATTTATAAATTTAAATTTCATAATTCTAATGATCAATTTATTTTTAAATATTTCTATCTAGGGCTGGAGAAAAGGCTTAGTGGTTAAGCAGTTGCCTATGAAGCCTAAGGACCCCGGTTGGAGGCTCAATTCCCCAGGACCCAGGTTAGCCAGATGCACAAGGGGGCGCATGGGTCTGGAGTTCATTTGCAGTGGCTAGAGGCCCTGGTGTACTCATTCTTTCTCTCTCTCTTCTCTCTCTGCCTCTTTCTATGTCTGTCATTGTCAAAATAAATAAAAAAATAAACAAATATTTCTATCTATTTATTTGCAGGAAGAGAAGAGAGGGAATAAGAAGAAATTTGTGCCCCAAGTCCTCCGGCCACTGGTAACAAACTCCATTTTATGCATCTGGCTTTTCATGGGTACTGAGGAACTGAACCATGGGCCATTCAATTCCTCAGTACTAGGTTTTGATAGCAAATGCCTTTAGACAGTGAGCCATGTCTCTAGCTCATATAAATGTATTTTAAGAAAAATTGATTCTGGAACAAATAGTATAGGGCAATTTGAAAACAGTAATCACTTTATCCTCAGAAGTTGCCAATATTGAGTCCTATACTTAAGTAATGTTTCATTGTATCACATTCCCAGGTGCATAAGTTATTGGTTCTCTGAAATTTACTCACAGGTTATATAGGTTAGGTGTATTTATATTTACATAGCAAATTATAATTCCTATATTTCACATGTACATATGCAAATATATATCTTGTATATTATATTATACATTAATGTTTTAAACTCACATAGTAGACAAAATTATGTTAAAATGTGTTCACATACTTTTTATACAATAAACATTCTGTCATGTTTTGCGAAATTTGTGATGTGTGCTTATATAGTGCTTACACAAAACTCCCCTGTAATACAATTTATAAGGTAACACAAAACAAATAAAAGTCAGGAAAATAAAAAATATTGCTTCAGTAGAAATTTTTACAATATGTAAGACGGTTTCCAGTGTATCTTCAGAATGGAGCATTTTATATCTGTGGACCTGCACCACAGCGACTGCAAATAGAGAGACCCGTCCCCGCTCAGTGTCCCCAGAATCAGAACACAGGAGTGAATTGAAGGAAAAGAAGGCAACATAAGCATTGCTCTCCAGAAGCTCAGACTTCCAGAGAAAAAGTCCAGAGAGAGAACGGTGGTGGATAGGACAGAAGTGACGAAGATGACTTACAAGGTTTGACGTGAGCCACGCTGCTCCAACCTCCGCACTCTGGAACACTGCCCTGCATGTTCCTCACACGTTTCAACAGAGAGAAGACTAGCCAAGAAAAAGTTGACCCAGGACATGATAAAGGGCATTGTTGCAGTAAATTCCAAATTGCTGGCAGAAATCACCCAACCAAGAGCAGCTTGTGGGGAAAAAGTGGTTGATTTTGGCTTACGGGCTCTAAGGGAAGCTCCATGATGACAGAAGGAAATGATGGCATAAGCAGAGAGAGGGTGGACATCACCCCTTGGCCCACATCAGGGGAACAACAGAAACAAGAGAATGTGCCAAACACTGGCAAAGGGAAATTGGCTATAACATCCTTAAGCCCGTCCTCAACAATACACCGCCACCAGGAGGCGTTAATTCCCAAATCTCCATCCTCTGAAGTTTATGGGGGACACCTGAATCAAACCACCGCATTCCGCCCCTGGCCTCCATTAACTGATAACCATTCATGATGTAAAATGCAATGCATTCATCTAACTTTAAAATTCTTCATAGTTTGTAAAAATCCCAATGATGTTCAAATATCCCCATAATTCAAGGTCTTTTAACTGAGCCGTAATACCAAAAAAACAAATAAAATAAAAAATAATGGCACAGAAAAGCAGTCATACTGCAAAAGATAGCATTGGGCATAGCAAAGAAATATTCACCCAACACAAGATTTTAAAGAGGGCAAACATCAAACTCTGTAGCTCCAAGTCCAACAACTCCAGTCACTGACAAATCTCCATGTCTGGTAATTCTAACCAGCAACAAGACTCTGGAGTTCCAATTCCACACCTCCAGCTAAGCTACTCACAGACCTGAAAAACTTCATTGGGACAGGAAGTTCTCCTTTGCAGCCATCTCATTGTCCTGGCATCCCCACTAGGTCTCCACTACAACACACAGTTCATCCTCACGGTTCCACTGAGCCTCCAGGCAGGCAATCCTTAGCAGAGCTGCTTCACACTTCCCATGGCCATTTCCAAAACACAAGACCCCATTACAAATTCAATGACCCTCTTTTTTCTGCATGTCTTATACTTCATAATATCAGGTAGGGTGCCAGTTTGTTAAACCAGGGTGGGGTGGATAAAGCAGACTTTGAAGAACAGGACACAAGCAGAGGGTGGACATCACCTCCTGGTCAAAATTGGGTACTCAAAAGCAACAGGAGAATGTGCCAAGCACTGGAAAGGAAAAACTTGCTGTAACACCCACAAGCCTGCCCCCAACGGCACACTGCCTCCAGGGGCGTTAGTTCCCAAATCTCCATCAGCTGGGAACCTAGCATTCAGAACACCTGAGTTTACGGGAGACACCTGAATCAAACAACCACAGGTATTAAAAGGAAATGCATATTAGAATTAAAGAAAACTAATAAATTTCTATAGGGTTTTCAAACAAGAACAATTTACCAGGTTGCCTTTTACATCTGTCCATCTAGTTTATCAGCACGATGTTCCATACCAGCCAGCCCTCAAAACATGAAACTCCAACTGCTGGTTAGCAAATTGGATGACCACTGCTCTACCTTCTTCAAGCAGAACAGGGTAGCCGAGCATGGCAGCTAGAGCTCTCCAGGAAGGAGTTTATCTAAAGGGCCATGGTGAAAAGTTTTGGCTTTTTATTTCCTTTTCATTGAACTGACTTGATGCCTCAACATCATCTTTGTGTAGGTCCTTTTAGTTGGTCTGTCATTTTGAAACTGGGGTAACATTTATAAAATATAAATGGGTAATAACAGTTTGCTTGTTATCAATATAGCAAGAGAGGATTTTTGTCCTCTTGGAAGGAGGCATACATCTAGATAACGACATTGTATGATGAGCCTTAAGCAGATACGTTTATGTGGAAGCCAATAAGACCGACTCATTGTTTACATCATAAGTAAGGGTCATGTGGACCACATGGCTTCCCTTAGACACGTTCCTCTGTTAGAGACTCCCCCATTCTAAACTATACACATCATA
Source organism: Jaculus jaculus (assembly GCF_020740685.1). Taxonomy (NCBI): domain Eukaryota; kingdom Metazoa; phylum Chordata; class Mammalia; order Rodentia; family Dipodidae; genus Jaculus; species Jaculus jaculus. The sequence continues at coordinate 4,159,965 of NC_059124.1, read as the reverse complement.
GAATCCAACCTCTGGGGCTTCATGGCCTCCTAACCTAGAAGACACTTGACTTATCAAAGCAGTAGCCCACCGTCTAGAGGGGCCTATTTGACCTCAGAACAGGCACAAATATATTGATTGCTCTTTCTTCTCTTTTGATGATCTAAAGGTAATCTAGATTATCTAAAATTTGAAGCCACAAGTCATGGCACACGCCTTTAATCCCAGCACTCGAGAGGCAGAGGTAGGAGGATCGCCGTGAGTTCAAGGCCAGCCTGAGACCACATAGTGAATTCCAGGTCAGCCTGGGCTAGAGCGAGACCTTACCTCAAAAATAAGTAAATAAATAAATGAAATTTAAAAAAACATCTCTGAGAATGAAAGATTCAGTTCAGGTATGGCTGTGTAACAAGTTTGAACTTATTCATATGTGCTCTTCATGGTCAGCCAGGCTCATCTCCTCTCCTCTCCTGTCTTCTCTTCCCCTCTCCCCTCCGCTCTCCTCTCTTCTCCTCTTACCCTCCTTGTCTGCTCTCTCCTGGATATTTGGAAACCTGATGATTCTTTTCCCACAGCTCTGTACTTACTGGTTTGCATCTTACTCAAGGAGTTATAAGTAATTATCTTGTTAGCATAGACAAACTAGTTTCCTTTCTTATCATTTCTGAATTCAATCAGGATGTCCTATAAACATAAGTCAAGGCCATGAAATACTTTAAAATCTGTTTGCACTAATCAAAGCTTCTAATATGTATCATGTATATGTTTCCTTTATTAAACTGTTTTATTCCAGAATAATCTATCTAGAAATAATTCGATCAATTTTGGAAATAGTGTTCATTGGATGCGTAATCTTACTATTTGCATATTTAAGATAAAAATATACACAAAGCCTATTGTGACACAAATGACTCTTTTTCTCAGAATACTGAGTATATCAGCTGCTCATCCTTCTATTCACTCTTGTTCCTGTTTTGTGTTGATTTGATTTTTTTTTTTTTTTTTTTTTTTTTGCTAGAACTGGTACTGAAAATGCTACAGACGGGTTGGCTTAAACTCTCGAAATGTGTTTTCCCACAGGTCTGAAGGGTAGAACTCAAAGATCAGGTGTCTCACAGGGTGGGATTTTACTGAGGCCTCTCTTAAAGGCTTGGAGGCAGGCTGCTTTCTCACTGGACCTTCCTCTGTGGGCTCATAAGACCTCCTCTGTGGCCACAGTTTTCTGATGTCCTCTTTTCATAAGGTATCCGAGCCTGTTGGATATGGGTTCCTACTTTGAAGCTTGTTTTAAATGCATTCTGTGTATAGGAAACACTACTCTTCTTATATTTTCATAATGTTTATCTATTTAGTCTTATTCAAGAATATGGCTACTTTTCTCAGCACTTGGAAAACTTGAATCAGTTCCCATATATATATATATATATATATATATATATGTCTTATGTGATGTGATGAAAATCCTTTACTTCTTCCTTTTAAAATTACTTCTCATTAATTAATCAGAATTTTATCAATTTCAATCTTATGCTAATGATACCATTTCATTATGATATGTGCTGTAGCATATAGGGTGTCATATAAAATAGCCAAAATGTATGGAGATCATAGGATTATTTTAACTACTTCTGTTAACATTACTTTGCAATGTGACTTGTAAAATGACAGGGAAAGTTTAACCAAGCATACCTGATGCTGATTTTGTTTATATCAACTTCATGCAGAAGTCCCAACATGGAATTCATGTGTGTATCTTTCTCTGGGTTGACTCCAAAGCAAACTGTGGTGCATTCGCACAGGAAGTACAGCTCAGCAACAACATGGAAGAATCTCAAGACGTTGTGTTAAGACAAAAGATAATTCAGTGTACCTCCTACATGATTCTATTAGTGTTATTTCAGGAAAGTGCAAATTGTAGTAGCTGAATATGCGTGATGTTTTGCAGGAATTGAAGGAGCCTGGGGATTATCCACAAAGGGGAGCATTAGAGTTTAGGGTTTGGTGAATCTTCTCTATGTATGTGCCATGCCTGATGCATGGATTCATGTATGTGTAAAACTCACACCCTACACAATTTAACAGGGGGTTGAGTTGAGTTCTACCTGAAGGAAAAAGAACAGAAAAGATTCTCTAAGATAAGGTAACAAAAATATTTATCACAAAGCTACAGACCATAACCTGCTTATTGTTAGAATGTAAGCACATTATCTACTTGGAAAGATAACTCTGCACTAAGAAAGGATTCCTCTATAAAAATAAATTATGAGTAAATAATTCTTCATTTCTACCAATATCTTACAAATGTTTTAAAAATGTGAACACAAGACTTACATGATTATGTTCATTCTCCTATATCTCCTAACATTTTAAAATATTTTATTAATTAATTTTTATTTCTATCACACAACCATAGTATTCTATATTTATAACAATATAACCCATAATTTCTTTAAATGTCTGTCCTTCCAGGAAAAACTGATTAATTACCTTTGTAAAATAAAAGAATGTGATACAAAAAAGCAATAAAATAATAATTTCACAATAGGATATTCATTGAAAAGACAATTCTGATAATTATTTAGCATGCTATAAAATTAAAATAGGTTGTAATAGGTACAGGAAAACTATGTTGAAAAATATGTACTTCTAAAAGTTGATATATACCTAAAAAGATACATATATTTCAATAATTGTTGAAATATAAGCAAATAATATGTACTGGACAATTGGGATGACACTGTCTTTTGATTTTGAGTAATTCAAAAATCTTTTTACTACATGTATTTGGAATACTATAATCTGATTTTCAATATTTCATTCTTTAATTATAATAAAAATACTTAATACAACTTTCACATTGAAATTATTTTTATTTGAATAAAACTATAAAAGTCTCCTTAGGTTGTATTTCTCATGTGCATTATGTACACATATATAATATATGTTTCTTATCTTAAAACATGTGTACACATATATGTTTCTTATTTTAAAATTTCAAAAAGTTTCATGAGTGAGAAAAATGTCTTATTTATGATCATAAATGAATATAATTATTATGAACATAATTGTTTAGTAACACTGTATTCCTGTGTATAAAAGCTGTTCAAATACCACATGGAAAAAGGTCTCAGCAATGCGCTGAACTGGGGGTTTATGCCAGCCCCTCATTTGCAAACCACACAGTAACGTGCAAAAGAACAAAACGGAAAGTATGAATTCACAATATACACATATTTCATCAAGCTTGAACTTCCTACAGAATATGCAAATGACCCCAAAAGTTTTAGGGACAAACTTGTGGCGCACGCGCGAGCTTGCCCCTCACCCACCCCAGCACCTTGAGCGGAGTTTGTCTCAGCTTACTGTCCGCCAGGATCAAAACACACGAGCGCACCTCGGGAAACGCGGTTCCAGTGACCTCGTCATATACAGTGATCGTGTTTTCTCCCCGGATTCGAAAGCTTGACATTTCGACCAGAAGTGGCAGAAGGGAGGCGGCACACAGCAGAAGGAAGGCCATCACGGTCTGCGGGGCCGAGACGTGGGCGCTGAGCTGCATCTTCCTCTGATGTTTCCTCGGGGAGACGAAGAGCAGGAGGAAAGTGACCAGGGACACCGCGGAGGGCATGAATGTGAACACGGAACTGGTAAACAAAAGAACCTGGGTAAGTTGTCCAGAGTCAACCGTGCCAGAACTGTATATGTTGGTCGCCACAATATTTAAATATAAGATTAGAAGAGACACCAGCAGAGTGACCAGAACCACCTCTTTGACTCTCCACTGCAGAAAACGAAAAGTAGAGCTGGAAAAATTGCCTACTTTGAGAAAGTAAAAGATGCTCAGGCAGGTAGCAAGCCAGATGCTGAGATGCTTGACCACGGTCCAGGAGACAGTAATCATTCTTACATATTTTATTCTCATAAACAGATTAGGTTAATAAAAATATAGCAAGAGAGCTATGACTACTCTTAGGAGCAGGGCAATCCTGGAGGTGGCCAGAGCAGTGAGAATTTGATCCACTGAAGACATCTTCCTTCTCTTGACCCAGTCCATGCAGTTCACCAGAACTATGAATCCATTTCCTAGAATTCCAATCATAAATACCAGCAGGAAAACAATTTCCACTGTTCTCTGTGTGACAACATCCATTGTCTGTAAAATAATACGCAAATTTCTAACACTACTGTTGTTTGTTAATACAGTCACTTAAAAGGATGTGTGCATAAAATTGTTGAAAGTTCCAAAATGTTGAAAACTCATTTATTCAATGCCAAACCAAGAAACAAGGTCTTCCAGTGAATAGATTCACAGTAAACTTGAGAGTTTCACTTTCCCGGACAGCCTGGCTGCTTTGTGCAGCACCGTGTGCCTTCTACAAAGCCACACAAAATCTTGCAGCTGGTAATAAAGGGAATCCTGAATTTTCATGTGCTCTCATGCAAAGATCTACTGATTTGTATAGTTTTGCCTTTTGTCTTATGTGTACATTTATTCAGTCTGTCAACATGAGTTCTGAGCAAATAATATGACAAAAGTTCCAACAGAAGTATAGACAATGAAAATACAGAACCTCTGAAAGCAGTGAAGGAGGATTTGTAAAAACTTCACAGTGAGGTATAGCTGAGAATTTATGCAGACTGTGTACAAAGTTCTTCCTGCATCATACTGGAGTAGACTGATGTAATGATGTTTTAGAGGTGTTCATGCAAACACAGCTTTTACCTCAGGAATTAAGAAAAAAGAAAGAAAAAGATTGATTCTGAGACAAATATGAAATACTGGAGTCTTGATGTAGATTGTCCCAACTAGCTGTTCCCACATGGAAATGGTTCCATGAATGTTTTATGGTTACAGTACAAAAGAAAGTCATAAATCAGGACACGTACCACACATGCTGGTAGAAACAGCAGGTACAGAGGTTACAACAAAGCAGGGAATCATCCGCTGTGTTATATGTACCAGATGGCATATTCAGCTTTTAGACTGGTAGAAGCTAGTGATAACTTTAAAGCTGTCAGGAAGGATGTGGGCAGTTAGTGACTATGAAGAGAGCTGAAGAAAGCCAATACAACTTTGCTCTGGGACTATAACATTCAAACTCTTTGAAATCATAAAGTTCTGAGCTGTCAGTGAATCTTGCAGAACATAAATGTGATTGGTACATTCTTCCATAAAGGAATTGGTTTGTTTGTTTGTTGATTTTTTTTAAGAAAGAGAGAGAGAGAGAGAGAGAGAGAGAGAGAGAATTGGCACACCAGGGCCTCAGCCACTATAACCAACCCCAGACATTGCTCCACCTAGTGAGCATGTGCGACCTAGCACTTGCCTCACCTTTGTGCATCGGCTTACATGGGACCTGGAGAGTTGAACACTGGTCCTTTGGCTTGGCAGGCAAGTGCCTTAACTGCTAAACTACCCATCCAGCCCTTTTTCTGGGGACATTAATTTAAAGGTGTTTATTCCTATAAAATTGGAAATTGTATATAATATTTACTTGCCATTGCAATTTACGCAGGCCATGCATTCATATACATGTAAACGCAAATTAATTGAGTAATTTCCATTCATTTTCTACCTCAACAATTGAGGTTTTCTTTGTTTAAACATTTAGTACTTATCTAGGTCATACTTAGTACATGTTACGTAGTTGCTAAGAAATTATTTTAACTATGTTCCCTACTTGATAAGTTTGTTGGAATAAAGCTGTTTTCTTTGGGCATGTTATGATTGTTGCCTATCATGGAGCAGAACTTGCTGGGGTGACCTACAGAATGTTTGTCCCTAGAATCATAGAAATGACATAAGCAATATAAGACACTGCTACCTACCTCCATGATTATGGAAATAAGATTTTATCATTCCCTAGTATAAAGAGAAGGTAAGAGTCATGTGACCTTCACCCTGGGATTCAAACCATTAGGCATTTGTGGCTCCCAGCTACACATATTCTTGAGAAAGATCTGAGACGATATAGAAAATAAGGTGAAATTCCAGGATGCATCTTCTCTGAGATCATTATCTGTGATTGGATGGGACTTTATGAGGATGTGGCTGTTTTAGAGTCACCATGTTTATGGAAGTAAGCCTAAGAAAAGCGATAGTGAGACAAGGGGGAAGAGAGAGAGAGAGAGAGAATTGGCTCACTAGGGCCTCAGCCACTGAAATAGAACTTCAGATGCTTGCGCCACCTCATGGGCATGTGCAGCCTTACGCTTGCGCCACCTCATGGGCATGTGCAGCCTTACACTTGCTTCACCTTTGTGTATCTAGCTTACTTGAGGTCTGGAGACTCAAACATGGGTCCTTAGGCTTGCAGGCAAGTGCCTTAACCACTAAGCCATCTCTCCAGCCCAAGTACAACTTGTTTAACTTTGATCTATCACTGATGATTTCTCTGAAAGCAACAAACATTCATTTACATGTCTTTTAAAAAAAGCAAAAGTAATACAACCATACTGTACAATATTAAATGTGGTCATATGTTGAATTTAGGAAATATTTTTCCGTTCATGTTAAAAGGTAGAATTTATAACTATACCCCAATGAAGCAGAAATATAGGTGAGAGGGAGAGTTCACACAGACAGCCAGAATCTTCCACACTATTTGTCTCCCCCTTGCCCAGAAGTGCAGAAGTGTACTTGATGAGTACAGAGAGACATTTGGTTTTGCCTCTTCCATTCACTTCTTCCCAGTGTCTGCTCCATGATCATCACTACAGAGACCAAGGAAGATGGTGGTGCACACTCATGCAAGGAGGTGTGTCATGTACAAATGTTCTCCTTAAAGAGGGAGAGAATAGGCGAAGCCCCAAAGACAGGCATACAGCAAATACCACCAAAGCTAGCATGAAAATATGTATCATGAATTCCCAAAATTACAGAGAAATCCACGGAGTATTCCCCTGTGAGATTTTTATAGTCCTTCTGTGTCCCTGCAGCAGCATTAAAGAATATAAGTAAACACTGTCAGAGAGGTTCTCCGACTAGCGAAAAGTAGAAAGAAGGCTCTGGAGATGATTTTAGTGAAACCTCTTCTATTTAGTACAAAGTCATAATAATGGCATGACAATAATGCCTTTTGGCTTGTCTCTTTCCAATTAACAATGATTAGGTCTAGAAGAAAGATTTCAAAAATACAAACATCTCAGCCTTTTGGCTAAGATCAAGGGTAGTATATGTTCTTATCAGTTTAATACCTGATACATCCTCTATCTCAGGACAATATATTGCATGGATTTTTGGAAAAAGGAGTTGGAGCAGGAGCTTTCTCTGTCCACTCCATGCATTGACCTGCTGTTTCAGTACCTCCCAGGAATGGTGCAATCCTTTGGGGAAACTCTCTGTTAGTTTAAATTAGATTTTCTAAAATGTTTCTGAGTCTTATGACAGGAGTTGTGATGTAAACATTTCTGCAGTGTTTCTCTTTATTTACTAGAGAAGAAAATAGGAAGGAAAGAATGGAAGCATCAGGGTCTCCAGCCACTGCAAATGAATTTCAGCTGCATGTGCCACCTTGTGTATTTGGTTTATATGGGTCCTGGGGGATTGAACCGGTGTTCTTTGACTTTGCAAGCAAGTGCCTTGACCTCTAAGCCATCTCTCCATCCCATCTTGTAGTTTGTTTTTTTTTTAAACAAAGAAAAATACAAACAACACGCATAGGGTTGTGTGGAGTGTGATGTGATGAACAGCACCCTAGTTCTCCTGCAAGAGGTGGAAATGAAGGTCGACTTACATACGTTGCACTTGCCACTGGGCCCACGTGTATAGTTTACTCGGGCTGCTTGGGATCCAGGCAATGCTATTGCAAAACTTTAATCTATGTAGAAGGCAGCAATGGTTTACATTTATAAGCACAAAATCTAAAAGTGAAATTTAGGTGTGTACAGGGAATTCAGAATGTAGTACCTGGCAGGGCACACCCCTTACATCCCAGCACTCGGGAGGCAGAGTTAGGAGGATCCTTGTGAGTTTGAGGCCACCCTGAGTCTACATAGTGAATTCCAGGTCAGCCTGAGCTACAGTGAGACCTTACCTCAGCAAAAATATAAAAGAGAGAGAAAATGCATTATCTAAAGCTCGTCTTGCAAAATATCAGATTCATGTGAAAGAATTCTTCAAGATAGAATATATATGGGAAATAATATTTAACATCTGATTATTTAAAAGCCACACACACACATAAGCATGTGCTAACCTAAGTCAATTTCGCCTCATTTTCCATAGGTCAGGTCTTTCCTTCTTCCACATATATTGTGGAACCAGCTCATGTTTAGTTACTGAGACACTATTAGAAAAAAGCTTTTCTTTTTTTTTCAAAAATTATTTTTATTTATTTATTTGAGAGCGACAGACAGAGAGAGAAAGAGGGAGATAGAGAGAATGGGCATGCCAGGGCCTCCAGCCACTGCAAACAAACTCCAGACGCATGTGCCCCCTTGTGCATCTGGCTAACGTGGGTCCTGGGGAATCGAGCCTCGAACCGGGGTCCTTAGACTTCACAGGCAAGCGTTTAACCACTAAACCATCTCTCCAGCCCAGAGAAATGCTTTTCTATATGAAACCAAGTAGTGTGACAAGATACACACGCCTGTGTACTGGTGGCGCACAGCCGAGCCTGGGAACCAGTAGCTCACTGATCGGCCAAAAGACCCATTCAGTGGAAAGGAAGCCATAGGTGGAATTGGCAACCAAGAGTATGGACTGTACTGAGAAGGTCCCACCAGGTTTTGGCCCAAAGAGAGGCTACACACATCAAAATCACTCTGAGTGAACAATGTTTATCCCCTTTGACCTACTCTGGCCTCACTGTGTTTGAGAATCTGTTTTTCTTTTTCAGAAGGCAGAGAAAACGAAGGACAACGTAAATCTACCAACAAGACAAGGGAAGATAGCTGACTTCCTGGTAGAAGATGAACCACCCCTCAGGTATCAGCTAGGGCCCAGGTGAAACCACAGAGGGTCTGGTGAGAGGAGCAAGAGGACTGCTTCCACAGGGAGCCGGACAAGCTGCGCAAGGGTGATGGAGACAGGCATGAAGACACTTACAGCGTACCAAAGCTACTGAGAGCACAACAGGAAAGTAGACTTAAAATACACCCACCGTGGCTCAAGGAATTTTCTGGAAGAAGAAGCCAAAAGATGACAAGAGCCTTAGGGAAGGAGGGCATAGCCAGAGTATGGCCCCCCCAACACACACACACAATGACTGACTGCAGCTCTCACAGCTCCTAGCCCACAACCCTACGGTGAACACCAGAAATGCCACTGAGGAGGGCCCTCAGTGGAACTGGGGTAGGGATAAGGGAGATAATGGTCAACACGTGATGAGTCCACACAAACTTTCTACTTAATAGAAATAAAAGAATACAGAGATTCCTCATAAAACTAAAATTGAAAGTACAACATGGCCCAGCTATTAAAGTCCTGTCAAATATACCCAAAGAAACCCAAGTGAGGACCCTAAGGGATGCCTTCAAATCCATGTGGATTGCAGCACTGTTCAAAGTGAAGTTAAAGACAGGCTAGGTGTCCACTGACATCTGAATGAGTAAGGAAAATGTGGCATGCATGCAAGTGAATTTTACTCTGGCTATCCTAACCCTGCAGGGGCAAAGATTTTGGAACTTCCAGAACAAAACACAGGTTGAGCTGCATCACGGTTGTTTATTCCTGGCTGTATCATGGGGCCAGACTTTAGGAGTAAGAAGCAAAAATCACCAAAAAATCAAAAAGTTATTAAAATATAAGTTAGCTACTGAATTTCTAAAACAAAATGCTACTCTTATGTATAAAATAGGCACTGTAGAACATAGCATAATAAAAACCTACCATTAAGATAATTACGTATATTATCTATATATGTATATTATATATAATCTACTATAAATTTCTTAATATTTTATTTATTTACATACTTACATAAGAGAGAGAAATAGGGGGAGAGAGAGAGAGAATGGATGTGCCAGGGCCTCCAGCTACTGCAAACAAACTCCAGACACATGCACTGCTTTGTGCACCTGGCTTATGTGGGTACTGGGGAATTGAACCTGTGTCCTTAGGTTTCACAGCAAGTGCCCTAACCACTAAGAAATTCTCCAGCCCTACTATACAATTATTTTAAATTAATTTATTTTTTGTTATCAACTTCCATGATTGTAAACAATATCCCATGGTAATGCCCTCCCTTCTCCCACTTTCCACTTTTAACTCCACTATCCATCATATCCCTTCCTCATCTCAATCATTCACTCTTTTATTTTGATGTCATGATCTTTTTCATCCTATTATAATGGTCTTGTGTAGGTAGTGTCAGGCACTGTGATGTTATGGATATCCAGGCCATTTTGTGTCTAGATGAGCATGTTGTAAGGAGTCCTACCCTTCCTTTGGCTCTTACATTCTTTCCACCACCTCCTCCACAATGGACTCTAAGCCTTGTGATAGAGATATTTCAGTGCTGAACACTCCTCTGTCACTTCTTCCCAGCACCATGATGTCTTCTGAGTCATCCCAAGGTCACTGCTATCTGAAAAGAGAAGGTTCACTACTAAAAGTGAGAGTAGCATTAATATATGGGTTTGAACATTAAGAGAAGTGCTTACTTGGTGGTTTGATGAGCATAGTATATACATTTAGCCAGACAGAAGCAGATGTTCTACCCTTAGGGCTCATGGCTACCACTGTTGTAAATTTACAGTATCAGGGATGTATTCCCTCCTAAGGAGCGGGCCTCCAGTCCAGTTAGAGGGCAGTTGGTTTCCACCATGACAGACGTGCCACTCTTGTACCCATTGGCTCATTTGGCCTGGCTGGCCAAATATAAGGCTTGCAGTGTTCATTGTTGAGTATCCTCACTGGTGATTTCTCTCTCTCCCACTTAACTGCATTGCATGCAGTGTGTCTTTGGCCAGCTTTCTGTCAGCTGGTCTACATGGAGGAGGATTTCAGCACAGCTCCAGCAGGATTTCTCAGTGACTTTGCAGCCCAAGTATGTGGAGTTTTCAGCAATAGGGTCTTGCCATCTATACCTAGTGGGAAACCAAGGGCCTTGGCAATCACATGTAATGTTTTAGGGGCATCAGGGACCTCTCTGGTCAACAACTCACTGGAAGGTATTCCATCCCTCACACTGAAAATTTTCTAGTAACAATCTATGGCTCCTGAGTGTTCCATTGTCCAAAAAAAAGTAGGTTTCCATATGATTTATTTATATCCTCTTAGATTTTGATTAGCCTTCTATACACATTTCCTTTACTCAATCTCTTCCCCTGATCTCACTTAGGCATCTTCACCATTTTCACCCCCATTAAGCTGTTCTTCTACTTTCATATGTACAATAACATCCTATTAAATACCCCCTTCCCTATCTTTCTATTCCCTTTCTACCTCCTTTCTAGCTTACTGGACTCTGCTACTGAGGCTTCTACCTACTCACACAGAAATACAATCATCTAAAGCTAGGATCCACATATGAGAGAGAGCTTGCAGTGTGTGGCTTTCTAGGCCTTTATGAGCCTAGTAAAATCCATTCCAGATCCATCCATTTTCCTGCAATTTTCATAACTTCATTTTTCTTTACCACCAAATATAACTCCATTGTGTAAATGTTTCATATCTTCATTATCCACTCATCAGTTGAGGGACATCTAGGCTGGTTCCATTTCCCAGCTATTGTGAATTGAGCAGCAATAAACATGGTTGAAGAAGTGTCTCTGAGGTAATGCGATGAGCCCTTAGGATATATGCCTAGGAGTGCTATAGCTGGGTCATATGGTAGACCCATTTTTAGCTGTCTTAGAAACCTCCACACTGATTTCCACAATGGCTGGACCAGATTACATTCCCACCAACAGTGTAGAATGGTTCCTCCTTTTCCACATCCTTGCCAGCGTTTATGGTCTTTTGAACCTGGGGCAATATTTATAACAGATAACAGTTGATAACATGATAATTGTTATTACTATAGTAAGAAAGGATTTTATTCTGTAGTATGCATGTCTATATATGAGCACAGTATTGTGAGGCAAGTACATGAAAAATAGAAGTGGATATCTGTGTTTAACTTCAGATAGGGAAGCCTGTAATGCTGACTCGTTATGTACATTGTGATATTTCAGGCTATAATCTCTTGCTGTGTATTTAAGACTGTGTAAGTATTTTTAGTGTCTTATAAGCCTTAAGTAAGCCTTTGTTGTTGTTTTAAGGGGCTAGTATTCATTTTATATCTTGGCGAACAAAGTCATATTCCTGCAAGAACTAAATTCTAGCAAGGAGAAACATAACTTTAGTGACTTGACAGTGAGAGGCCTTTTGAGCAAGCAAAGTTAAGGAAGGAAATATATGGACTCAGATCACTTTTGATTGCTCCTTTTCTTGTCACTGAGCCAGGAGGCAGATATCGTGGGGAACATATGAATTAGTTTAAATTTGATTGGACCTGAAGTGACATTGAACTCACAACCATCACTGAACATGTTTAAACAACACATGGCAAACTCTTAATATAATTGACAATGCCATGAGCAAGCATAAGTGATAGAACCAAGCCACACATCTTCACATGTGAACCTTGCATGCTCAGTCTTTTTCACAAGGACACTCAAGGATCCAAAAACGTAAGTATCTATGGAGAGATTGGACCTAACTCCCCCCAGATCTAAGGCAAGATCCAGGGTCAGTTTACTTTTGCTAACAACTCTACTTTTCTTTTCAGTTTCTAGGTAGGATAACCTTCGGAAAGGTTTTTAAGTTCCCTTGCCTTCTAACCTTATGCTTCAAAAATCGTGTTAATGTTCTGAGGATTCATCATGGTAAAGTATGTGGGCCAGGTAGGAGAACTGTCTGTATACAAAAATAGTAAGAATTCTCCTGAATCTTAATTCTGTTTTTAAAAATTACTAATTAGGAACAAGTGGATAAATCATGTGTTGGTCTCATTCCTCTCCTCCCTGCCCCCCATTCCATTGAGGCCTTATGCCCCTGGGGTTATGGGTTATGGGTTGTGATAGCAGCAGTCAGTCATTGTGGGAAGGGCAATGCCTGTGGATACTCCTTCACACCCTGTGGCTTTTGCAATCTTTCCACCCCCGCTTCCAAAATGTTCCAAGAGCCTTGCAGGTATGCTGTAGGTCTACTTTAATGTTATGCTCTCGGCAGCTTCTGGATTTCTGCTTTGTTCAGTTTGAGTGTCCTCACTGTCTGTGTCATCTCCCTGGTGCAGGTTGTCAGGTTCTCTGTGAGAGCAGCGCTCATGCTCGACTTACCAGCTCCTTTGTGGTGTTACCTGGACCCTGGCTTCTGAGCAAGAGATGTCTTATGCAATGATAGGGAGTTAGCTATCTTTTCCTCTCCTGTTTATGGATTTTTTGTTCTCCCTGGTTTTCACTGCCTTCTGTAAAAGAGGAAATAGGTTCTCCAATAAAAGAGTCAGAGCAGCAGTCATGAAAGGGGATGCTCATAATTAAGTAAGAGCTATTTTGATGAGTGTGTCCTCTATTGTGATCAAAGACTAGTGGAGCTTCTCTACTTCTCTTAAGTCATCATTTACTTCTAACTTGCTGAGTGAGATATTCTACCCATTCATCTCATAGTACTTCTTTATTATATGTACTAAAAATATTAAGTTTTATACTTACCTGAAATTTCTGTCATCACATTAGAGAGTGCTTTGATCTTCAATTTTTATATTGAGATGGACTTTATCACAGATTTTGCTTTTAAAATTTTACTAAGAATGAATTGTGTTTCTTGATTTCCAAACACAGGGAGTGCTATGATTATTAATAGTAATATTGTCTTAATATAAGGTTTACTTTTTCATATAACTTTAATTCTGGGACATATGTATAGAATTTTTATAAAGTTGAGCTTACACATATTTCTTTGAAATGATCTTATATTTTCTTTTAGCAAAATAGGCCTCATTTATCTCAAGGATTAAGTACTAGGCACATTATTCACAACATCTATAATTAGTAATATAAGTAGTAATCTGTTTTATCTAGCATTTGTAGAAATATTCTACACTTTTACAGTAAATGGACTCAACATTTTGTTCATCTCTGAAGATTTTATTCATTTCCTTCAGTAGAATATTTATGAAGGCACTTATGGCCCTGATTATTCTGTCTTATTTACTCTACTTTTATAGTTTAATACCTCTAGTATCTTTATAGTTGTCATCTTCACACTTATTAAATGTATTGTACATTCAGCTTTTATTGATTGGCAGGCTAGTTTGGCATTCTGCTTGGCATTGCAGAGCTAAAACTAAAAGCATGACTAAAACTTAATGATTTGCTTAATTAAACTATTTTTTTCTCATAAGGTAGAAGTTTCCAAAGTGAAGGAATTTGGACAAGATACAATATAATATTGAGCATCTATCACTTACCCAGAAGAGAAGAAAGGTCACTGGAAAATGAAATTGTACATGGAACATTTCTTTCACTATGATTGGTCAATTCTGATTTAGATTATTTTAGCTTTGACTCATAACTAGGAGATATAGAATACATAAAACTTAAATGCACAAATCATGTTAGATTGTATTACATAAAAATATTCAGTCACTGGGCTGGAGAGATGGCTTAGCGGTTCAGCGCTTGCCTGTGAAGCCTAAGGACCCCCGTTCGAGGCTCGGTTCTCCAGGTCCCACGTTAGCCAGATGCACAAGGGGGCGCACACGTCTGGAGTTCGTTTGCAGAGGCTGGAAGCCCTGGCGCGCCCATTCTCTCTCTCTCTCTCCCTCTATCTGTCTTTCTCTCTGTGTCTGTCGCTCTCAAATAAATAAATAAAAATTTTTAAAAAAATAAATAAATAAATAAAATTTAAAAAAAAATATATATATATATATACAGTCACAAGCACATACATATAAACACAGGTACTATTCTTTAAGTAAATATCTCTGTTTATGACTGACTGACCCGGTTCATTTGGGGATGTCAGATGACTTTGCACTTCCTCATAGGTGCCCTTCACTGTCATCTGTGCTTGCTCCTCACTCCTCCTGTCTGCTTTCTCCCAGAATCATAATGATTCTTTCCCTCAGCTTAGCAGTTTACATCATACCCACAGTGCTAAGTACCTTGTTTAACCATATCAACTATTTTCTTTTCTTCCCATTTCTGAATTCAATCACAGACGTAAGCATAAGTCAAGGCCTTGGAATATTTTTGAATCTGTTTGCACTAATCAAAACTTCTAATATCTGTCTTGTAGAGTTTTCTTTTATTAAATTGTACTATTTAAAATACTTTATATAGGAACAATTTAGTCAATTGTGAGCATACTGTTCAGTTGATTGTAATCTTAGTATTTGTGTATTTAAGCTACAAAATATGCACCTAGCTTATCATGCACACAAATAACTCATTTTTAACAGGATATTGAGCATATCACTTGCTAATCTTCCTTCCTCTGTGAGTCCAGTCTCCAGGCCTAATGAATATAAATTCCCATCTTTTGACCTCTATTAACTATATTCTGTGTGCAGAAAATAGCATTCCTCGTTTTATAGTTATATTATGATTATCTGTTTGTCTTTATGTGTTACTGTGCTCAGCCATTGGAAAAACTTGAATCAGTTATTTTATAGCATATATTTAATTTAAGAGGCAGACACACACAGAGAGAGAAACAGAGAAAGAGAGAGATAATGGGCAAGCCAGGGCCTCCAGCCACTGCAAGCGATCTCCACATGCACCAGCTGCCTCGTGCATCTGGCTTATGTGGGTTCTAGGGAATCGAACCAAGGTCTTTTGGCTTTGCGGACAAATGTCTTAACTGCTAAGCCATCTCTCCAGCTCTTATAGCATATACTTATATAAACATCTTATGTAATAAAAATTATTTACTTCTTTCTTTAACAGTACTTCTCATTAACTCCTAGAGATTTCCTCAATTTCAATTCAACTCTAGTGATAGTAATTTCATTACAATATACACAGGAGTATATAGGATGTAATAATACATATATTTGTCTAAAATGACAAGAGAACATAGGATCGTTTTACCTAAGACTAGTAACTTGTGCAATTTTACTTGGTGAAAACACAGTGGAATGTTGACAAATAAGCAAAACAGATCTGATACTTCTGTCTCTTTATACAAGTTTATTCAGAAGTCCCAACGCAAGAAATCATGCAGATATCTTTCTCTGAGCATCTGTAAAGCAAACTGGTACATATGGAAAATACAGCTCAGCAACTACATGGATGAATCTCAACACATTACATGAGCACAAGAAAAGTCCTCCAGGCACATTCTGTGTGATCCTATTAATGCCATTTCAGGAAAGTGTAAATTTATAAGAACCAAAAGTGCAGCAAAGTTTAAAAGAATTTTGGGTGTATGGGGATTTTCCACAAATGAAAACCACAAGGGACTTTAGGGCCTACTGAATGCTCTCTATGTCTGTAGTGTAGTGATTGATAGATGAATTATACATGTGTGAAAACTCAAAGAATCTACATCGTGATACTTTTAACCTAGCTTTTATTCAAGTACTACCTGTAGAAAAAGTACAAGATTCTCTAAGATAATGCAATAAAAATAGTCACCACCAACCTATAGACTATGATGTGCTTATTGTTAGGATACTAGTAAATTCTCCTATGTGAAAAATTACCCTGCACATTGAAAGGATTCCTTTACAAAAGTAAATTATGACTAAATAATTCTTTCTTACTAAAAATGTATGGAATGCTTTCATACTTCAGTTTAACAATATGAATCCATGAAATGTGGTTATATTTATTTTTCTACATCTCAGCTCTCTAAACATTTCATATAATTTATTAATTAATTTTGATTTCTGTAACACAACCATACTAGTATTATTTAATTATATTAATGTAACCTGTAAATTATACTAAAAGCTTGTCCAAGCAGAACCCTATTTTTCAACTTAATAAAATACAATTATATGATAAAATAAAGTGATAAACTTCCCAGAGTGGTATTCATTTAAAAGACCAGCCAATATTTACTATGTTGTATTTAAAATCAAAATGGATTGTGGTGTATACATGAAAACTACACTAAGAAAATATGTGCTTCCAAATGTTCCTAGATATCTAAAAAAGCTAAATATATTCTAATAATTGTTAAATTGAAGCAAATAATATGGATTGGACATTTTGTATAACACAATCTTGTGATTTTGAGTAATTAAAACAAAACTTCTTGGGCTGGAGAGATGGCTTAGAGGTTAAGCATTTGCCTGTGAAGCCTAAGGACCCAGGTTCAAGGTTCGATTCCCTAGGACCTATGTTAGCCAGATGCACAAGGGGCGCATTCATCTGGAGTTCATTTGCAGTGGCTGCAGCGGCTGCAGTGGGTGGCTGGAGGCCCTGGCGCACCCGTTCTCCCTCTCTGCCTCTTTCTCTCTCTGTCTGTCACTCTCAAATAAATAAATAAAAATATTTTTAAAAGACTTCTTACTATATGCACTTGGCATAATACAGTGTATCTGACTTTTGTCATTCTTTTATTCTTCAATTCTGAAAAAAAAAAAAAAAGTAAAGCCAGGTGTGGTGGCACATTCCTTTAATCCCAGCACCGGGGAGGCAGAGGCAGGAGGATTGCTGAAAGTTTGAGGCCACCCTGAGACTCCATAGTGAATTCCAGGTCAGTCTGAGCCAGAGTGAGACCCTACCTCAAAAAAAAAAACCAAAAAAAAAAAAAAATGCGGGCATGGTGGCGTACGCCTTTAATCCCAGCACTCAGGAAGCAGAGGTAGGAGAATTGCCGTGAGTTCAAGGCCAGCCAGAGACTACATAGTGAATTCCAGGTCAGCCTGGGCCAGAGTGAGACCCTACCTCAAAAAAAGAAAAAGAAAGTAATGCAACTTTTACGTGGAAATTTATTTGAATAAAACTATAAAATTCTCCTTAAGATGTTTTTCTCACTGCATAAATACATACATTGACTATAAGTTATAGGTTTCTTATTTTAAAATCTCAAGAGGATTCATTATTGAGAAAATTTTCACAATATGTATGATTATAAATAAATCTTATAGTTAAGTCTATAGTGTTCTGTAATGATACATCCCTGTTCATAAGTGCTCGGAAAATAGTACATACTTGTAAAAAGATTTGATGTTACAATATGCTGAATAAGTGATTATCCCAGGCATTCATTTTCAAAACACACAAAGTGCTGCGCAAAAGTACAGATTTATCACGTACAAATATTTCATAAGCCCTGAATTTCCTCGGGAATATGAAAATGATCTCCAAAACTCTCAGGGACAAAATTACCGAGTGCATGTGGACTTGGCCCTCACCCACCGCAGCGCCCTGAGAAGAGCTCGCCTCAGCCTACTGTCGGCCACAATCAGAATGCACGAGTGGCTTATAGGAAATATAATTCCAGTAATCTGCTCATATAAAATGATACTAATTTCTTCCACCCGTCCGAAGCTTGAAAGTGTGAGAAGTGACAGGAGGAAAGCCGTGTAGAGCAGAAGGAACCACAGCATCGTCTGCAGCGCCCCGACGTGGGCCGTGGCGCGGGCGTCTCTGCACCCTGGCCAGGTGCGCTGCATCTTCCGCAGGTGCCTCCATATGGAGACGATAAGCAGGAGGAAATTCGCCAGGGACACAAAGAAAGGTATTAAGTTGAACGCAGAAGTGATAAAAATAATAACTTTGGAAAGTTGTGCAGAATTCTTCCAGCTAGAGCTGAAGGACTCGTTGTTTGTAGATCCATCAAGCTCGTAACTAACATATGTGTTGGTCACCACGATATTTAAAGACAAGGGAAACAGAGACACCAGCAGCGTCACCAGAACCACCTCACTAACCCTCCACTTTAGGAAATGGAAAATGGGGTTGGAAAAATTGGCTACCTTGAGAAAATAAAAGATGCTGAGGGAGGTCGCAAGCCAGATACTGAAGTGATCAATCACTGTCTGGGTGAAATAAATTGTTATTATAATTTCTTTACTTATAAACAAACCTGGATAATGAAAATATAGGAATATATTTATGACTACTAACAAGAGCAGGGCTATCCTGGAGATGGACAGAGCAGTGATGATTTGAACCACTAAAGAGAGCTTCTTTCTCTTGACCCAGTCCATGCAGTTCACCAGGGCTATAAATCCATTTCCTAGAATTCCAATTATAAATTCCACAAGAAAAACAATTTCCACTGTTCTCTGTGTGACAACATCCATTGTCTGTAAAATAATGTCCAAATTTCTAAGAACACTGTTGTTTAACACATTTGTTTAAAATGACATGTACATAAGATTGTCGGATGTTCCAAAATACCATCCCATCAGTAACTCATCTACTCAGTGCCAAACCAGGAATCAAGACCTTCTAGTCAGCAAGCATATACACAGATTCTTCTTAAGAATCTCATTGCCCCAGGTAGCCTGGCTGCTTCGTGCAGAGAGTCCGTGCCTTCAACTATGCAGCATAAAGTCTCAAAGCTGATGATGAAAGATATGCTGAGTTTTCAGGTGCTCACATGCAAAGATCTACTAATTTGCATAGCTTTGACTTTTCTGTCTCATCTACATGTTTCAGGCTGTCATCATGAGTTCAGAACATAGCATGACAAAATTCTAACAAAAATACAGACTGTCCTAAGGAGGAGTGGATAAGTATTTGTCATATATATATATACATATATATATATATATATACATACATATACATATATACATATATATATGTGTATGTATATATAATATACATACACATATATATAATTATATGATTATAATGTGTATATAATATATAATATACATTATGTATACTTTAAATTTATGCAGACATTGTCCAAATCTCTTTCTACATATTGCTGGAGTTGTCTAATCTAATGATCTCTTGGAGGTGTCAATGTAAAAAAGAACTTTTAATTCAGGAATAAAAGAAGAGAGAGGGGTTGGGAGTGGTGGCACACGCCTTTAATCCCCACACTCAGGAGCAGAGGCAGAGGCAGAGGCAGGAGGGTTGCTGTGAGTTCAAGGTCACCCTGAGACTACATAGTGAATTCCAGGTCAGCCTGGGCCAGAGTGAGAACCTACCTTGAAAAATCAAAAGAGAGAGAGAGAGAGATTGATTCTGAGATAAATATGAAATACCAGCACTTTGGTTACATTGCCCCCACTTGCAGTTCCAACATTAAAGTGATTTCATGAGCTTTTTATGGTTATAGTTATATAAAAGAAAGTCATAATGAAAGAAATTTGTCAACTATGTTTGTGGAGCGGGGGGGGGGGGGTAGCTGGAGAGATGGCTTAGTGATTAAGTGTTTGCTTGTGAAGCCTAGGGACCCCGGTTAGAGGCTCAATTCTCCAGGACCCACTTAAGCCAGATGCACAAGGTGGCGCGTGCATCTGGAGTTTGTTTGCAGTGGCTGGAGGCCCTGATGCCCCCATTATTTCTCCCTCCCTCCCCCCCCTCATAAATAAAATAAAATAAAATGAATACTAATATGCTGGTAGGAACACCAAGGAGAGAGGTGACAGCAGAGCAGGGACACGTGCTATCTGATGACATTTTAGCTTTTGGGTTAGTGGAAGCTAGTGATCATTGAAAAGATGCTGAGCAGAAGTGGGCACTTGACGACTATTAAGGGCTGAAGAAAGCCAAGAAAATTTGGTACTGCAACTGCCACATTCCAACTCTTCATACACCTAAAGCTCTGAGCCATCCGTGAACATTGAAGAGCATTCAACAAGAAGTGGAAATGGGGCTGGGCACAAGAGATTGCTCATTTGTCAGTGGCACTTGCTTGAAAACATGTGATTTTTTTTTTTCTTGGAACTTTGGTTTACAGATGTCTTTATTCCTTAAAAGTTGGCAACTGTATATAATACTCATGTAACTGCATTGCAAATTATACAGGCCAGACATTCACAGACACAAGGACACAAACTTAGTGAACAATTGCCATTCTCTTTCTACCCCCAAAGTTCAGGGTTTTTGTTTTCTGTTTTTTGTTTTATTTGCTTAAACATTTGGTATTTATCTAGGCCTTGCTTTGTAAATGTTGTGATGGTATTGAGAAATTATTTTAATGATGCTTCCTATTTGACAAATTTGTTGATGTAAAGCAGTTTTCTCTTGTCCTGTCATAACTATTGACCCTCAAGGATCAGAAGTTTCTGGCGTGACCTACAGAATGCTTGTTGCAAGGACCATAGCGTTGACATAAGCAAGATCATGCACTGCTAGCTCTGTCATCCCAGAAGTAAGACTGCTAACATTCCCTATAAGAAGAGTTATGTGACTCTCACCTGGGATATCAGCCATTACTCCCTCCTGTCCCCCAGCTACACATGGTCTTGAAGAAAGTTTGAGAGTATACAGGAATGAAAGACTGACAGCAGAATTGGAAGATGAACCCTCCCTGGGGCCATTATCTATGATTGGATAGAACTACTTAAATAAATTCTACCATCGTTATGATGAAAATAACCCTTTGAATGAAGCGTGTCATGTCAAAAAAATATAGTACCTAGATGTCCCTCAACAGATGAGTAGATAATGAAGATGTGGCACATTTATACAATGGAGTTCTACTCAGCAGTAAAGAAAAATGAAGTTATGAAATTTGCAGAAAAATGGATGGACCTGGAAAGTATTATACTAAGTGAGGTAACCCAGGCCCAGAAAGCCAAGCACCACATGTTCTCTCTCATATGTGGATCCTAGCTACAGATGATTGGGCTTCTGCATGAGAATGAAAATACTTAGTAGCAGAGGCCAGTAAGGTAAAAAGGAGACATAGAGGGAAGAGAAAGGAAGGGAGGAGGATACTTAATAGGTTGATATTGTATATATGTAATTACAATGATTGTAATGGGGAGGTAATATGACGGAGAATGGAATTTCAAATGGGAAAGTGTGGGGGTGGGGAGGGAGGGAATTACCATGGGATATATTTTATAATCATGGAAAATGTTAATAAAAATTTTAAAAAATAGTAAAAAATAATTATGGGAAAAACTTAGTTGTGATTTCTTTAATATACTGACTTTACTTCTATGTGCTCCTGATTTGTAGCTGGTCAGTGAAGTTTTCATTTCTTTCAATTCTGTGACCAGTGTGAAAGAGGAACACACCATCATATGCTGATAGAGAAATTCAATACTGTTTTATGTAAAGCAGAATTTTTGCAACACGGCTCATTTAACTCTGTTTTAAATGCTCATCCGTGGGCCAAATAAATAAATGCCATCTTTTCAGTTGCAAAGATGCAAATAAAAACATATTCTCTTACATTATTTGTAATCTCTTACATAGCCTCACTGCATTGATTTGTTATTAAAATTTTTTTTAAGTCAGTACACAGAACAAGATATGGGTAACTAAGGAGCACAGAACCGTCACCAGAGACTAAGTAGAGAATCAGTTTATTCCCATGCCAGTGTGGGCCCAGGGGAATCTCTCCCAAAGCCTGGACCTTGATTCTTGATGGTTCAGAGCTTGTAATCCTTACCTTGGGTTATTTATTATTGTTAGTTCTCAGAGCTCAGAGCCCTTGCCTGAAGTCCAGACCTTGAATATGCAATAGGCAAGTTTTGGAGAAACAGAAAATAAAAAAGGTAACTAGTGACCAGATGTCTGCAGTTGTGCTCCGGAGATAAAAAGAGGCATAAGTTGATTTATAATGGGAGCTTCAATACAGATCACAGCCTGGAAACAGTTCAAAACCTACTGTGTCAATCAGTACAAAAGACTATGCAGAACAGGACATAACCAAAATAAAAGTCTGTATAGTACTGGACATGACTTTGGGGATAGAGGCTTTTAACTTTTCTTTGCCCAATTTCCACCTCCAACATGCATTTGGTGCTATGTGTAAGTGTATGTGTGTGTATATATATATATATATATATATATATATATATATATATATATATATACATACATATATATATATATATATATATATATATATATGTGCACATACACACATACATACATATATGTGTGTGTGTGTTGTGTGGCAAATGTATAATGTATGCATATGTGTGCAGATGAATGTACTTTTTTAGGTATTGCCTACCTTTTCTTAAATATATATACATATATATATATGTATATGTATATAATGCATATATATACATACATACATACATATATACATATTTTTTTTTACTTACATGGGCTTTAGTCTTGTATCCTCATATCCCCAGTCTCCATTACCCCCAGGGCCCACCTCAGTAGGGTCCTTGGTGTTCATTGTAGGATGTCTATTAGTTTCAGGGGATACTGTGTCTCAGAGTATTTCTGCCTACCTTGTGGCTCTTCCACTCTTCCTGCCCCCTCCTCTGCAACAGCCCCCGGGACTTGGGTGTGTTAGCAGATTGCTTTTACTAGTAAGTTCACTATAGACTCTGCATTTCTCCTACAATGAGTTTCAGTTCATCTCCATGTTTATTTCCAGTTCCCTAGATGCAGAGATTTCCAGTCAAGATGTCATCCACCTAATCTCGCCACACCTCCCTGGGAAGGCAAGGCAAGGCATTGAGGGTTCTTGGGTCTCCTAGAGGGAGCAGCATTGAGAGTACTACTCTTGTTGTTGCTTTCTCTGTGGTTGCTCCTGGACCCATCTGAATGTGGTAGGGGTGGCACACACTGTGGTGTGAGCAGTCAGCTGTCCTCTCTTGTTGAATTTGGTGGGTCTATGATCACCCCAGTATTCTCTGCCATCTATAAAGTAAAACAGATTCTCCAACCAAGGGTGTTAGCAGCTTTGATTAAGGGGTCATGCTTACAATTTTGAGGGAATTTGGTGAGGATATTGACCCAACATATCCAGAGAACAATGGGGGATCCTCTCTGGGGATTGTGACTTTCCTATTTATGGGGCACTGGCTTGATTCTGAGCACCAGATATGAGCTCTCACTCACTAAGCAGGTCTCAGGTCTGATCAGAGGGCAGTTGGTTGCCCACATGGGCCGGGTGTCACTATTGCCCAAGTGTGTGTTTCCTGTCCACCTGATTACTGGCATAGTTTGCAGGGTCTCCTGCTTATTTGTGCTGCTGGTGGCCATTGTCACACAGGAGCTCCCTTAGCACTTTCCAGCACTGTGAGGACTTCTGAGGAGACGTCCGGCTTTCCTCTTGGTTCCCATGTGGTCTCAGTGTCCTGAGATGACAGTCTAAGTGGTGGTTTCAGCAACAAGATATTAACTTTTAGCTCTATTGGGTAACCAAATGCTTTCCATAGGGCCTACATTGTTTTGGAGACTGCATGGATCTCCCTAGACAACTGCTGGCTGTGAAGGTAACCAAGTTATGGTCCTGGGATTCCCAAGCCAAAGCTTATGGTTTGAGGCTTAAGTTGTCTCTATTGTCTACTGGGCACATCTGTCAGATCCATCCACCTCCCTTCATTGGGGATTAGATGTTGCATACTGGCACCCCAGAGGGTTGTTCTTAATACACTAGCCACTTTAGTCTTTTGTGGTTCCCATGCCCTCCCTCTCATCTCCTGGCTCTCCCACCCTCTCTCCCCCCAATAATATTTCCCTCTATTAGTTTATCTGTTATCCCTTCCTCTCCTCTCTCCCTGTTTTCTCTTTTTCCTAGTCTCATTCTAACAATATGCCCATATTCCTGATGTTTACAGCTTTGGTAACTGCATTAGTAAAATGGCCATCTGGAGAGGGAAAATGAAATAATAAAATTAGCAGGAAAACGGCCTCTTCAAATGGCCATCTTAGGAACCACATATGAAAGAAAACATACAGCACTTGACTTTCTTAGACTGTTTGACCTCACTTAAGTTTCCAAGTCCATCCATTTTCCTGCAAATTTCATTATTTCATTTTCCCTTACTGCTGAGTAGAATACCATAGTGTGTGTGTACAACATCTTCATTATCCATTCTTCTGCCAATGAGCATCTGATTTGATTCCAATTACTTGCTATTGTGAATTATGCAGCAGCAAACATGGTTGAACAAATATCTGTAAAATAAAGAGTGGCTTCCTTGGGGTAAATGCCTCCAAGAGTAAAACAGCCGGGTCAGATGATAGATATATTTTCATGCTTTTCAGGAGTCTCCAGTCTGCTTTGCAAAGTGGTTGTGCAAGTTTGCACTGCATATTATTTTACGTGATTCTTTCCGCCTCACACCAGCTGGGGCTGAGTGCAAACTCCTGTGATGTTTCGTATGAATTTTGTGGAAAGTGCTCCACAACTACATGATCATAAAGGACTTTTCTCATCCTTGAA
Organism: Jaculus jaculus; assembly: GCF_020740685.1. Taxonomy (NCBI): domain Eukaryota; kingdom Metazoa; phylum Chordata; class Mammalia; order Rodentia; family Dipodidae; genus Jaculus; species Jaculus jaculus. The sequence goes on along the minus strand of NC_059124.1, from coordinate 4,134,767 downwards.
TCTGACTTCTTCATTCAACAGATTTTATAACTTTCTCCTCTTTTGACAGTGCCCATGCTTTTAACCCTGGTATAATAAGTACACCTAACAATATAAAATGTTATAAATCACCACCATAAATGACCATTTTTTTGCTTGTACTTTTAATGATAGAGAGGGAGAGAGAGAGAAGTGGCATTCCATGGAGGAATATATCCTTGATACTGAAAACCTACAACAGTGGTAGCTATGAGCCCTAGGGGTGTAACGTCTGCTGCTGTCTGGCTAAATGTATATACCGTGTTCATAAAACTGCCCAGTATAACTTCTCTTAATGTTCATACCCATATATCAATGCTACTCTCACTTTTGGTATAGAACCTTCTCTTTTCAGATGACAATGACCTTTGGATGACTCAGAAGGCATCATAGTGCTGGGAAGAAGTGACCCAGGACTGCTCAGCACTGAAATATCTCAATCACACCTTCGAAGGCTCAGGGTCCATTGCGGAAGAGGGGGCAGAAATAATGTGAGAGCTGAAGGAAGGGTAGGACTCCTTACAACGTGCTCCTCCAGACACAAAATGACCTGGATATCCATGACCTCACAGTGCCTGACACTACCTACACAAGACCATCGTAATAGGAGGAAAAGATCATGACATCAAAATAAAAGAGAGACTGATTGAGATGGGGAAGGAATATGATGGAGAATGGAATTTCAAAGAGGAAAGTGCAGGGAGGGATATTGATTGCAATCATGGAAGTTGCTAATAAAAAATAAATTATGAAAAGACGTTTGCACATACAGACCCCTCTCTCCCACCCCCATGTTGCTGAGGGTCTTCAGTGAGGTTATTTACGACCTTTAAATTTTATCTCCTCCCCTCACCTCCCTCTAACCTCTGCTCCATGACCATCACTAAAGGAACAAATGTAGATGAAGGGTGTGATGCACACTAATGATGCAAATGGATGATGAGGGTCGTGTGCAAATGCTCTTCTTAAAGAGATGAAGAATGGGCAATGAACCAAAGAAAGGAGCACAGCAAATGCAACTAAAGACAGCAGAAAAAATATGTACCATGAACTTCAGAATTAATGATGAAACCATGGAGAATTCCCTTGTGAGTGTTTATAGCCCCTGTGAGTTCCCACAGCAATCGTAAGTGAAATTGTATCAAATATAAGGGCGCACTCTCACCAATGCCTTCCAATGGAATAAAGATATGCTCAAAATAGAAATAAGACTGGGAAGATTTTAGGGAAACCTCCTAAGATAGAAGAAAATCGTAATAGTGGTATGGCAATTATGTACTTTTCCCCTTTTGGTTATGGTCTGCCTCTACTTTGTAGGTACTTTGCCATTCCACTTTCTCTTTGATGGTTCCCCAGGACCCACATTAGCCAGATGCACAAGGGGGCGCAAGTGTCTGAAGTTCCTTTACAGTGGCTGGAAGCCCTGGCGTGTCCATTCTCTCTCTCTTCCTCTCTCCCTCTCCCTCTCCCTCTCCCTCTCCCTCTCCCTCTCCCTCTCCCTCTCCCTCTCCCTCTCCCTTTCCCTCTCTCTCTCTCTCTCTGTCACTCTCAAATAAATAAGTAAGAATGAACAAAAAATTCCTTACAATATATACAAATGGCAATCTTTATATGACATTGAGCATAGACTGAATTCAATAGAAATATAATTCCTATAAGTGCTATTATTAACTTACTATATTTTATTTAGTCAGATGGAAAGGGGGATACATAGCAATTTCCATAAATAACACTACAAATTTCATATTTTATTGACAATCACATCAAGCCCATGGAAAAGACATAAAGTTATCTTTTGATGTTTTATTAGTGTATGCTAATTGTATAAAAATGGGTTTCATATAAGAAGAGACTCTCTGAAGAAAAATTTTAAAAATACTTGTCTCCGAGCAAAAATCACTATCATATTTATGACTGTGGTATCAGATGCTCTCTCTCCACTTACTTAGTTTCTAGTCACTACTGCAACTGACATAACATTGGAATGTTCAAGACATCTCCTTATGTACAATGAACTAATGTAATAATAATGAAGAAATAAAATGATAATTTAAGTAACTATATCAAGATGATATAATCGTGTAGCTGAAAAAGACAACAGAGTGAACTTGACATGCAAAGCAAGTATGTAATGCTCCTGTATTCTAATCAGAAAACATACAAAAGTAAATGCTTTCTGCACATACATTAACCAAACACAAAATATCACAGAAAGAATCGGAGAGATGGCTTAGTGGTTAAGGTGCTTGCCTACAAAGCCAAAAGGACCCTGGCTCAATTCCCAGGACCCACATAGGCCAGACGCAACAGGCAGTGCATACGTTTGGAGTCCGGTTGCAGTGGCTGTGGAGGCCCTGGTCCATTCTCTTTCTCTGTATCTGACTCTTTCTCTCTCTCACACTCTCTCCTAAATAAATAAATGTTTTTAAAAATTACAGACAAGGGCTTGAGAGATGGCTTACTGGTTAACCATTTGCCTGTGAAGCCTGAGGACCCCAATTCAAGGCTCGATTCCCCAGGACCCACGTTAGCCAGATGCACAAGGAGGCGCATGCGTCTGGAGTTCGTTTGCAGTGGCTGGAGGCCCTGGCGTGCCCATTCTCTCTCTCTGTCTGCCTCTTTCTCTCTCTGTCACTCTCAACTAAATAAATAAAAACAAAAAAAAATTTAAAAATTACAGACAAAAGAAGGACATTTACTATAAGCAGCAAAAGTACAAATCATTTTGCATGTTTCATCACCAAACTCCAGGTGTGACTGGTAAGCCTCCTGCTGATGTGTCCTACGAATTTGGTGGAGAGCTGATCAGTACTACATGACAGTTAAGACTCTTATCTTTGACACTTATCTTCACTCATCAGATATTGTATCTTTCTCTCCCTTTGACACCCTACATGGTTTTTATCCTGAATCATATGGTACCTGATAACACAAAGTATTAGAAAACAACAAAGTTTAATCGTTGTTTGATAAAATATTCATTAGCTCTAACTTGTATGTTCTTACATTAAAATGGAGTATGATATCTAGCTGAAAAAAATGATAGTAAAAATAGAATGCATTCATAAATGTAAATTTTATGTTCCTGATAAGGAAAAATATAAATTAATAATTTATTAAGAATGAAACAAATAATATGCAGTAGTTTTAGTACAGTAGGCTCCTGATTCTCAGGAGCTGCCAAAATTGGTCATGTGGTCAAAATATGGCTTAAGTACATGTTACCAAAAGGGTCAGTAATTCATTTCTCCTCTAAAATTAATTCACATTTTATATAGCATGAAATTATATTTGTATGGCAAAAATTGTAAATTTTTTATGTTTCACATGGGTACATGCAAATATATCATATATAAGTTAAATTTTAAATCTCGCAGTTTATACAAAAATAATGTCACAATAGATTTATATACTTTTGTACAATAAATATACTGTTATATCTTTTGTTAATATTGTGATGTATTTATATAGTGCTTATGCATAAAGAAGATAATATTTATAAAATTTATAAATTAACACAAAGTGAATGAACCTGTTGTGAAAGTAAAAATTAAAGATGTAGGGCTGGAGAGATGGCTTAGCAATTAAGGTGCTTGCCTGAGAAGCCTAAGGGCCCAAGATCAATCCTCCAGTACCCATGCAATCCAGATGTACAAGGTGGCATATGTGTCTGGAGTGCATTTGCAGAGGCCAGAGGCTCTGGTCAGCCCAGTCTCTCTATGGCTATCTGACTCTGACTGTTTCTCTTTCAAATAAATAAATTACATTAAATTTTAAAAATTAAAGACGTAGTATAACTTATGAACTCACATCCACCTACAATAGGCACCATGGTCTCCAATATATTTTAGAGATCTGAAGGTTTCACGTCTTTGGGCCTGCATCGGAGCCACCACCACACAGAACGAGAGGCCTGCCTCAGCTTCATGCTTCCCAGAATCAGAAGACAAGAGTGAAGTGAAGGAAATGCAAATGCAGCAGCCTGGGAGAAACTAACATAAAGATCGTTTGTCAGCAACTCAGACTTCAAAAGCTGCAAGAGAAACACCAGGAAAAATATGGAGCAAAGTAGAACAGAGGTGACCATGATTTGCAAGGCGGTGGTGTGGGCCGTTGTGCTGGCATCCCTGCATCTTTGGACATTGTCCTGCATCTTCTTCACATGTTTACACAGGGAAAAGATCAGCAGGATAAAAGTTACCTGGGACATTGTAAAGGGTATTGAAGTGAAAATAGTGCTAAGAAGTAAAAGAAACCTGTACGGTTCTACACTGTCACTCAAACTGGAACTATTCACAAAGCTGTCTTTATATCTTTTCACCCAGACATAAATATATGAGTTCATCAGTACAAGTTCTAAAATCAAAAGGAGAAGAGACACCAGCATTATCACTGAAATCACGCTTTTGACTCTCCACCGCAAATACAGAAAAATAGAGTTAGAAAAGTTGGCAATTTTAAGAAAGTAAAACAGGCCTAGGCATGCAGTAAGCCACATGCAAAAATGACCAGCCACAACCCAGGCAAAAGTAAATATTTTCAAAATTTCTATTGCAAATGCTCCACCTGAGTCTAGCTTAGATACCAATATACTTGAGCCTGTAGACAAAAGAAGAGCGATCCTGGAGACAGCCAAAGCAGTGAGGATTTGATCCACAGAAGAGAGCTTCCTTCTCTTCATCCAGTCCACGAAGTTCACCAGGACTATAAATCCATTTGTCAAATGTCCTATTATGAATTCCATACTTATTATGAGTATCATTATGCTCTGTATGACACCTTCCATTGTCTGAAGAAAAAAATAAATATTTAAAATGTTATATCAAAATAAGCAAGTATCAAGAGCTGCCAGCGACTGGGGTAATCTCTTTACCAAAGCTCAGTTCAGTTGGGGTTCATCCAGAATGCAGTCCTTAAAATAGTTTGCTGTATTCTCTAGCTTATCATAAGAGAAACGCTGAGACCTCCTACACTAAAATGCAAATAAAAACCATATTATACATATTATTTTTCTGGGTTGAACATATTTTCATACAGCTACTCCAGTTCTGGTCAAACAACATGATAAATTCCAAGTATACAGAAAGGAACAAGACTCCAAACTGGTATATGGAACTGCATATATACTGAGGTTTATAGAGACCCCAAAATTATACCTATAAAAAGACATGTGCATATGTTACCCAGAGCTCTATGAACAAAGATGTAGATTTGTCCAATGATGTCAAATGTTCAGTAATTTATGGTGAATATCCTCAATGTGAACATATTTAACATTGAAAATGGACATACTTTGTTAACATTTACAAGGCATTTAGCTCATGCCTTGAACTGTTACCATTGGTCAAATATTGTGTAAAATGCTTTGCCATATAATTCATGCAGCATTAATATAAAAAGGAAACTTGGAACTTTGTGCATGTAGAGTAATAGGCATCCTCCTGCTGTGTTGTCAAGCAGATGCGGAGGTGTAACAGAGCAATCGGCACAGCAAGAATTCTACCCATCCTCTCCTTTGCCCTGGCCCAGTGGAACTGATTCCACACTGGCACCACAAGCCATCAGATCATGCCCACCTCCCCTCCCCTTCCTCTAATATCTGCCCAATGTCCCCTCATCTTCTGACTCTCCTTGACCCAACACAGCTGATTCCACCCTGGTACCACAAGCCATTAGATCATGCCTGCCTCCCCTCACTTTCCTCTAACATCTGCCCAATAGCCAATATTACCAGACTCCAAGGCAGACAAATGATGACTATACCTGGGGAAGATAAGGAACAGACAATCACAGTCATAGTTCAATGTTAAATATACCCATGTACCCCAATACAGCTACTACCGTAGGAAAACAGATATGACTAACATGAGAGATGGCAGAGCAGTACGTGTGTCATTTGACTAGGTAGGGCTGATGGCCCCATCCTCCATGTCCACAGGAATACAGAAGGAAGAAAGAAAATCCAACAGATTGTAAAAATATAGTCGTTGTACAATATTTACCTGAAATACATGGAGATAAGTCATAATGAACAGAATGAGAAGTTTTAAGAACAAAAAATATCTTTGACAGCTGTGAAATACACATACCTGCCCAGCGGGAGAATCTCTGTCTTGCCTTCTTCCAGGTGGTGCAGATGAGCTCAAGTAAGAGGAGAATCAGAAATGCAAACCAACCTAGAAGCGGGACGGTAAAGAGGCAGCCGGTGGTAGGATGACACGGGCTTTCAGAAAAGAGGCAGAACTCTGATCCCCAGAGAAGGCTCACCCTGGAGATCTTTCCTGAACACTCCTCAGTGCACCTTCTACTCTGGATTAGAAACAGCACAGGTCCTACCTGGACAGCAACTCCTGGGAAAAGGCAATCTTTTATAGCTAAGTGAAAATGACACTGAGGATAATTCTAACATAACTCATCAGCAAAGCAAAATAAAAATCACTGCCACAGAGAGGAGTGAGATCTTCATCAGTCATAAAGTCATTGTTGTATATAACTGCATATTGAAGAAGTTTGTATATATTGCTTATTTTGTTATTTGTGGCAAGGTTTCTTATCATAGTAATACTAAATTCATATCTCAAAATGAAAAGCCATCCACAATTATATCTGCATGCCTATCTGCCTATCATTGTACATGTAATGGTAAATACTGCTTTAAATATTTATATTATTATGTAAAAACTAGGGCTAAATCTCATCACTCAAGCAAAATATTATTGGAATTCCTTGACCCTTCCTAAAATTTTGAGAGTATTAATTTGAAAAAGAATTTTGGTAACAGAATAAAAGGCTTACTTTTTATTGAGATAAATAGTCAAAAAATAGATTTGAAGACTCATCTGTATTCAGAACTGTGTAGCTGTACTGCCAGTAAGGAGAGAGTTAATCCTTGAGCAAGTTATGAAACACAGGATTGAGCTGCAACACAGCTGGGAAATGGTACTTGTTGAGTCAGGAAAAGCCCAGGAGATGGCAGGCCCTGACCAAGCCAGTGAGCATCCTCCAGCATTGCTCCCAGATCATGCAGGATGAAGGCTGGCATGAGCAGCTCGCTCTCACTAGTGGTCCTGCAGAGGGCACAATCAGAGATGGGCAGAAAGGACAGCCTTGCAGAGTGGATTCTTACATCAGAGGTCTGACTAAGTTTAAGCAAGAGGAAGACTGAGCCGTAAGGTGAGTTCTTCTAATTAACCTTGGAAGTGGACAGCCAAAAGTTCTAACTCACTTCTCAGCGCTGAGACAATGACGTGACCAGTGTTCAGTGGATGAGAGAATGCTATGTCCCTTTGGGAAATAGACATGAAAATGTAGCACCGAGAATGTCTGGGGTGTATCACATGGAAGTTCTTCAAGGTTCTGTAATCTTTTGCCAGGTGACACTGCCCATCAGAAAGGGCACATGATGGGCTGGAGAGATGGCTTAGCGGTTAAGCGCTTGCCTGTGAAGCCTAAGGACCCCGGTTCGAGGCTCGGTTCCCCAGGTCCCACGTTAGCCAGATGCACAAGGGGGCGCACGCATCTGGAGTTCGTTTGCAGAGGCTGGAAGCCCTGGCCCGCCCATTCTCTCTCTCTCTCCCTCTGTCTGTCTTTCTCTCTGTGTCTGTCGCTCTCAAATAAATAAATAAATTTAAGAAAGGGCACATGACACCATCGCCTGGGACTCTCAGGAAAACAGCTTGAACCAACACTAATACCAAGTACCTAAAGTGACCTTGTGGCTATTTGCAAGGACTCAAACTTCCGGAATGTAAGAAGCTCTCTAGAGCCTTGACTTTTGTCCATAGTAAAGCAGTTCTAATGGGTTTATAGCTCTTCACCTCATCCAGAATGTGTAATAGAAAGGCTGTTTTGGCAACTGCTGAAATTCTTACCCTTCTTGACTTGAGGAATAAAGTGACATTACTGAAAGAATGAAACTGAGAGAAAAATCTTTATTGTAAAATGAACAAATCTGACATTCTCAGATTCTCTCAGACAATGGATAAGAAATATTTGCATGTCCACCAAGGGATGAATATAATTACTTATACCACAAAAATATTGCAATTTGCAAAAAGTACTATTTCTTTCATATTACTACTAAATTAATGTATTTGGAAACTGAAAAACCAGATGGAATGAAAAGTGAACATAGACTGGAAAGGTTCACACTAACCTGGCAGATGGGCTCCAAGAAGTGTTTCTTCACTGGGCACAAACTTTCCCCTCTGACACACTGCATTTTAACCTCCATTTTGCTTTCATGTTACCAGAGCCCTTTGTCTCTCCCCTCACATCTCATCACCTCTTCTTGATCTCTTAGTCTCCTATCCAATTTTGATGCATATACTCACTCTCACACTATGTTTTCATGAGTTAGCTTTATGTTAATTGTAACAAAAAATGCTAAGAACATTGTAAACATAATAAGAAATTACACTGATTATGAGCTGATCCCTTCTGAGGTACTGAAAATTTCTGTTCTTATGATAATCTGCTCGGTTCCAATCCTGGTGAAATACACGTACTTGATAACGATAATGTCCAAGTGATATTTTATGAAATTATCAAAAATTATGACATTATAATTGTGCATATAATTTGAACTGGATGATCCCACACTAACAATAATAGAAAGAGTACAAATATTTACACATGCAATTTGCATATTTCTCATAATAATAAAAGCATTTTTAAATTTTTGATTCTGAAACTGTTTGTACAGATATGGTAATTCTAACATAGTAGCCTAGTGATTCTGAGGAATTGCTAAAAATACTTCTAAATCAAGTCCTATATTTATTTCAACTTATTTAAAAGTCTATGTTATTCATTTCTTCTCTTAACTTTCACCAAATATTCTATATTGCCCAAGTACTCTTGTGTGATGACAGACACACAGTTTTTAAAAATATGCCTCACAGAGACACATGTAAACATGTACCATATACTATAGGCTAACAGTTTTAAAAATCTCAAAATGATAAATGATGGACAAATAGTTACATGCAAGTGGTTTGTATTTATGCTTAAATATGCATTTTAAGAAACATCATGGCTATATAATTTGCATCAGGCTCAATCCAAACAAAATGCTTCCAAAAGTCATAAAATAATACAAAGAGAAATAATATTATCATATTAAGTATGTTTAATAAAGAAGGCATTTTTATGAGTCAACTTCCTGTAGAATATATGACACAATCCCCAACATGTTTTGGGGACCTGGTGGTACCATATCTTTGGACTTACACCTCAGCCACAACAATACAGGAAAGATCTCCCTTAGCTTTGTGTCTCCCAGCATTAGGACACAGGAGTGGGCTGAAGGAAAAATTACTGTGATAATTTGTTAAAATGAAGTGAAAAGCCTTTCTCCAATATCTCAGATTTTCAAAGTTGTACAAAAGGTGATAGGAAAAAAATGGCATATAGTAGGAGAAGGGCGATTACAGCCTGCAGTGCTTCAGCGTGGGCCTTGGTGCTGCCATCTCTGCCCCTGTGGGCTTTGTGCAGCATCTTCTTGTGATGTTACTACAGGGAGAAGATGAGCTGGAGACAAAGGTATCAGGGACAGGGCCAAAGGGACAGAATGAGAACTAGTGATAGTGTCTAAGAGAAGCCTGTAAAATTCTGCATTGTTACTCAAATTAGAGTGGAAAGATACATTGCTTTTATATCTATCAATCCAGATGTGAATACACATGTTGACTAGTAAAATATATACAGTAAAAAGAACCAGGGACACCATCAGTATCACTGAAATTGCTTTTTTCACTCTCCACCTCAGATCATGAAAAATAGAATTAGAAAAATTGGATACCTTGAGGCAATAAAAGGTGCTGAGACAGGTAGCAGGCCACATGCTGAAGTGATTGGTCACTATCCCTGAAAAAATGAATCATTCTTGTCATTGTTTCAGTCATAAGTAACTCTGGGTACAGGAAATGTCTTAATTTACTGGTGAATAATGACCAGAGCAAAAAAATTCTGGAGATGGTCAGAGCAGTGAGGATTCGCTTAACTAAAGAGATCTTCCTTCTTTTGACCCAGTCCATACAGTTTACTATCACCATGAGTACATTTCCTAAGTTTCCAATTAAAAATTCCACAATTGAGGGCTGGAGAGATGGCTTAGCGGTTAAGTGTTTGCCTGTGAAGCCTAAGGACCCCGGTTCGAGGCTCGCTTCCCCAGGTCCCACGTTAGCCAGATGCACAAGGGGGCGCACGCGTCTGGAGTTCGTTTGCAGAGGCTGGAAGCCCTGGTGCGCCCATTCTCTCTCCCTCCCTCTATCTGTCTTTCTCTCTGTGTCTGTCGCTCTCAAATAAATAAATAAATAAATAAATTTTAAAAAAATATTCCACAATTGAAATGTTTGGGGGTGTGCTTTGTAAGACATTGCCCATAGTCTGTAGAAAATGGCCCATTTCTAATGCTAGTTTTGAAGACTTATCAACACATTCATTCAAAATGCTATGTCTGATTTTTAATACCCATACACATGCTTGAATATCAAGCAAGCAACCATGGAGATGCACCAGTGACTGAGTTCAGAGCTTTCGTCATGAAAATGTGCTTTTCCCATGCAGCTCATATAGCTTACATCCAGTACTGTCTTGCACACAGCTTCTGCTGTGTTTTCTAGTCGATGGAGGAACTATGGAAACCTCATGTACTGGCCTGCAAATAAAACTGCATAAGCCAAAAACTGCATAAGCCAACAAATACTTGAGCCAGGGTTACTTGTGTTTGACAGTGTTCAGGCTTGTGGTAGGTAGCATTACAAAGTGTAGCTTTATAAGAGGAGGAACAATTAAATGAGATAACTGTGTTAAGAAATTGATGAATTGTGTGATAGATGCATGAGTCATGTGTTATTTTTTCTTACTATGATATTAGATTTTGTGTGAAGGAGAAAGACAATAAAATGGTTTTGGAGCAACACGGATATCAAAATTGGTATGTTGGTATGTACAGGTAAAACATGAGCAGTATGCCAAAAGGAAATATAGTGTCTAACAGAGAGGGAAAAGTTGATTTGGAATAAATATATGTCTTAATTAATGCTTCCAAGGGATGAAAGACTAAGCAGTGTGGATACAGTTAATTTTGTTTATTCTAATTGATTTTATTTATGTGCACACAAAGGAATCCAACCTGGGTCCTTTGGCTTTGCAAGCAAGCCTTTTAACCACTCAGCCATCTCCCCAGCCCCAGTGTCTCCCAGGTTGATGTCATCCTTCTCCCCCATGATGCAGGTCTTGTACATCGCCTCCGTGACTGCGAGGTCATGAGTGCTGCAGTCACTTTGTGCGTGGAAGAGAGTGTTGCAAAGCACTCCTTCTCCTCCCTTTGGCTTTTACATTCCTTTTATTTTTTAGTATTTTACTTATTTGAAGGGGAGGGACAGATGGAATGAATGTGCCAGGACCTCCAGACACTGCAAATAAACTGAAGATGTATGTGCCACTTTGAGCATCTGGCTTATGTGGGTACTGGGGAACGGAACCTGGATCCTTAGACTTCACAGGTGAGCGCTTTATCCACTCAGCCATCTCTCCAGCCCATAAGACACTTTTTTAAGGTCAGTGAAGTGGGGTTGTCAACACACTGGGAGGTTCAGCCATCTCTGCTGGTTTCTTGTCAGGCTTACCCATGACTGCAGACCTGGGCATCTCATGTAGACAGACATCCTTGGGCACAAAGGAACAGCCTCTTTACTTACAATTGTTCTCAAGAGCCAAGAGGCCTTTCCACCAAATCCCTCCCATTGTCTCATGGCCCATAAAGGTCAAGTGACCCTCTCTAAACTGATCTTTGCAAAGAGGAACCCTCTCAGCTGGGTCAGCCAATCAGAAGGCTCCCTGTAGACCCAGGGTGAGGTCACGTGTCCCCAACGCTCCTATTCACAACTGTCAGATACCTGAACCCCCAGTATGCCCAGAAAATGGACCCGCAGGCTGTGAGGTTATTGGAGATATCAGAAGAAGAAGAAGAGGAGGAGGAAGAGCAAATAAAGAAAGGTCCCCGCACCTGGCAGTCCTCCCTGGAGTCTGTCCTCCAACAGGGTTTTCCTGACACCTCCTGCCCCCGCCCTTCTCCAGGAAGAGGAAAGCTGGTAGGTTTGCCAAGATCCACCCAGCCACAAGGACCATTCTTGCACCCATGAAAAATACCTTAGGTCTTTTTCTGAGGTCCTTGGTGATTAAATAATCTAGCTGGGACTTTTTTTGCATTTTTTGTTTTGCTTTGTTTTTTTGCTTGTGTTTCAAGGTAGGGTCTCACTGTAGCTCAGGCTGATGTGGAACTCGCTCTGCAGTCTGAGGCTGGCCTCGGTCTCACATTGATCCTCTGCCCTCAGGTGTGCTGGAGTGCACCACCTTGGCGTTTGTTTGTTTGTTTGTTTCGGTTGTTTTAGGTATGATCTCGATCAAGCCCAGGCTGACCTAGAATTCACTCTGTATTCTCAGGGTGGCCTTGAACTCACAGTGATCTTCCTACCTCAACTTCCCAAGTGTTGGGGTTAAAGGCTTGCGCCACAATGCCCCACTAACTGAGATGTTTTTATAACCACTAATGATTTACTTTATCTAATTGATATTTGCACTCAGAATTTGGATTTTCACTCAAATAACTATTTGAGGCCTTATTTTTGAACACTGGGATTTTCATGTTCCTCAAAACCCAGCACGGAGGACTCCTAGCACGTCTGTGTGCAATGTGTTCGTGGTGCGCCATCATGCTCTGTATATCTTTTTCATGTTTATTTATTTGATAGAGAGATGAAGAGAGAGAACAGGCATGCCAGGGCCTCCTGCCACTACAGACAAACTCCAGACGCTGGTGCCACCTCATGACTTACGTGGGTCATGGGGAATGAAACCTGGGTTCTTTGGATTTGTAGGCAAATGCCTTTCTTAACTGTTGAGCCCTCTTTGCAGCCTGGCTTTTGGTATTTTAGAATGACAGTGCCATAATCTAACACATGAATTAAAGTAAGTGTATATTCTTTGAAATTATAGTAGCAGGAACCATATAACCAAGAAAATCACTTTCTTTCAGTGAATTAAGTGGCATGAGAACAGGAAGACATGAATTCAACTATTGTAGAATATTAGAAATCTTTTACTCAAATAAGAATAGCTAATTGGAATTTATTTTTTTAATGCTCAATGCACAAGCAATTTGATATTGGGTACTGTGGATTTGCAGACTAATGCCTTGATTGCTAAAATATTCCTCCAGCCCCAGACTGGGTTTTTCATCACCACTCAGATTCAAGGTAGAGTTCATGGCTGTGGTGACCACTGAAAACCTACATAGAATATGTGTTGGGTAATTTATTAGAGGATGCACTTATTTGGTTTAGTAACTTCAGAAAACATTTAAATACTTCTAAAGGGAAGCATGTTTCTTATTTTAGGTAATTGGATTATAATGACTATTTTGATACTGTTCTTGAAAACCAAAACACACTCATGAGCAATGTTTTGAGTTATACTCATAGCAATTGTTTTCATTACACATTATTACCTATAAACACAAGAGAATTATCCAATTTTAGTAGTTTCATATCATTACATACAGTGTATTTTTAAATTTTAATTAATTTATTTGAGAGAGAGAGAAAGGGGAAGATAGGTTGGGCTTACCAGGACCTCTAGCCACTGCAATAAACTCCAAATGCATGTGCCACCTGGTGCATCTGGCTCACTTGGGTCCTGGGGAATCCAACCGGGTCCTTTGGCTTACCAGGCAAGTGCCTTGACTGCTAATCCATCTCTCCAGCCCTATACAGTGTTTCTTCATCAGCTTCACCCCCACTTAACGTCTTTGGTTCCTTCCCACTATTGCTGAACTTCTTTCCAACTCCTTTGATTTTTTTTTATTTTATTTTATTTTATTTTATTTTTTATTTATTTATTTGAGAGCGACAGACACAGAGAGAAAGACAGATAGAGGGAGAGAGAGAGAGAATGGGCGTGCCAGGGCTTCCAGCCTCTGCAAATGGTCTCCAGACACGTGCGCCCCCTTGTGCATCTGGCTAATGTGGGACCTGAGGAACTGAGCCTCGAACCGGGGTCCTTAGGCTTCACAGGCAAGCACTTAACCGCTAAGCCATCTCTCCAGCCCTGATTTTTTTTTAATGGAATACTTCACAAATTTGTATGTCATCCATGTGCAGGGTCCATGTTGATCTTCTCTGTTGTGGTTCCAATTTTAGTATGTGCACTGTGAAACAAGGACTTTTTATGTTTCTTTTTTCTTTGTGACCCACTGAGTTTACATAGAGTCACTTGCATGAGTACTAGCGGTTACAGAACTGAGGGAAAAGATTCCCCTCTCTTGCTAACCCATTAACTTCCTGTAGCTCCTCTGGTAGGGATGGGGCCTCCCAGCCGTAACAGAAAAGTGACAAGTCCTACACTGCACAGGTCTTGGGGTACAGGTGTTCTCAGGTGCTTTGGGATCATGCAGGTTGTGGCCAGGGCATGCCCAGAAGACAGTACTCCTGCCAGTCCTCCAGCACCCACATTCTTTCTTCTCCCTTCTTCTGTGAGAAGCTTTAAGCAGGAGATAATAAAGCACAGGTAGCATGAAAGTAGCCCGGGTGGGGGAGCACTGGGGAAGTTAATCTGCTATGGGGTCAAGGATGGGAAAAAAGAGTGGGAAGAGTAAGCCTTAACCAAAACTAAAGAGGTGGAACGATTGCATAGGGAATTTATATATGAATTACACATTGGCATTGCCTAACTTTTTAATGATACAAATATATTGTAAAAATACCTTTACTGGGGCAATCTGATATGAACATGATGTGTGTTGATTTCTTCCTGACAAAGGTCAACACTAGGAGAACTTTCTGGAGTTCCAAGATTGATATGTAACTTTCTAGAACAATGAACTCTTGTGACTTGTTTCTACAATGAGGTGTCAGCATCACTTGTGAAGAGCAATCGCATGACTAAGCAGTGGTGGCCAAACAGCAGCAATGGTCAGCTCTGGAGTGAGGCTGGTGGACACCATTCAGCAGGGCTGCGGCATCCAAGGCGTTATTTGGCCAAGAAGTCTTTCGGCAACCTCCCAGAGTGCCTGTTGTCTGATGGTTTGCACTACTGCTATCTTTCCTTGGAATTTTTGGACTTATTATAAGTTTATTAGTGTTTATTTTTGTTTTCATTTTCCCCTTCTTAGTAGTAATAGGGGAATCCAATTCCCCTATGTATGTGTACACTCTCACCAATGATTAAACAGGAAAAGAATGTTTCTACAGAAATTTCTGAGGCTGTAATGTTCAAACAGGTAAACAGATTATGGATCCTGAAACCATGACTAGTTTGAATGAACAAATTTCTGAGCACCATAAGTGTGTATTTCACCTAATGAGTCATGTTCCTCACAATGCTATGCCACATGCCTTACCAGTTGTTCCCAAGAAATATTACTTATGATGACAGGAATTAATGGGCACATTTCCTGAACCTACAGATGGCTTACTAGAAAAGGAGCCTGAAATGCTAGTGAGCAAAAGTAAACATCTTTCAAATAATCGGGTTGGGCCCACACAAGGAAGTAAAACAGAATATGTAACTTTCAGAATCAACAATAGAGCTCGGTGGGCTCCTAAAGGAAAGACATCAGTGCAAAACACTGGTTGGATAGATCAGCCTTTACCATATCCAGGGACATACATTAATGGAATAACAATGGTCTGGAAAGATGAAAAAAGTTAAATATCAAAATCTTCCCTTTATGGAGAGACTTGCAAGGTCATGACCACACTGTAAAGTGGAACAACAAAGAAAGGTCATAGCGAGACAATTAAATCAGTACTGGATTAAAATTAGAGAAACATACTGTTATTCAGGCCTCAAGGTAATATTATGTAGAGAGTGGCTAACACTGCCCTTTCTGAGGTATACACACACACACACACACACACACACACACACACACACACACACGAGCCGCAAGAGCTACCTGCCAGGGCTCTCAGCTACTTTCCATGAGTCTGGGTAAGATAATAACCAGCTGATGTTAGTAGAATATCTATGGGACAAGAGGTTCATGAGTTAAACAGAACCAAGGAAAACCAAGGGAAAAGAGGAATATTGTGCAAGATTTCTTAGAGAACAGAAGTTATATGAATAAGTTGCTATGTCTTCCTTGCAAAGAAAAATTAATGTGTTGTAAAACTATAAATAAATAAGCAAGAGTTTTGTTCTGTGTCCAGTGTGCATCACCTGAACTACTGGTCCAAATCATTTCCTCACAACGCCAACTCCACACATCCCTTAGAGCTCTATAACCCCACTGAGACTGGACCTTGGCACCTTTTGCCTTATAAGCCAAGGGAAATTGGTGAAGGCTGGGCAGAAAGAATTAAGAGTGTCAGGGTTAAGAAGTGTATCCTGAGGGATGTTGTTCCCTTACGGATGCTCTTGAGAACCTTCATGACCCCACAGAGGATGCACTTAGAATGAAGGACCAGAAGAGGAAGCTGTTGGAAAATCATTGAGGTGCCATTTGTTCATTCAGTACCATTCACCATTAGCGATGAAAATATGGTAAGTACATAACACAAGGTCCACCATTAACACAGATAGAATTTGTTGTGGCATTTCTTTATCCACAAATTGATTAAAAGCTTTAATCTGACATTAAAGAAAAAGAGAAGGCATATATGTATGTATGTATGTATGTATGTATGTATGTATGTATGTATATGTATATGTAAATGTAAATGTATATGTATATGGATATGTATATGTATATATGTGTGTGTGAGAGAGAGAGAGACTTCTATACTTACAGACAACAAACCATGGTATTTCCCTCCCCTCCCCTGCTTTCCCCTCATAACTCTGGTCTCCATTATATCCCTTCCCTCTCTCCATTAGTCTCTCTTTTTTTTTTTAATTTTTTATTTATTTATTTGAGAGTGACAGACACAGAGAGAAAGACAGATAGAGGGAGAGAGAGAGAATGGGCGCGCCAGGGCTTCCAGCCTCTGCAAACGAACTCCAGACGCATGCGCCCCCCTGTGCATCTGGCCAACGTGGGACCTGGGGAACCAAGCCTCGAACCGGGGTCCTTAGGCTTCACAGGCAAGCGCTTAACCACTAAGCCATCTCTCCAGCCCTAGTCTCTCTTTTAATTTGATGTCATCATCTGTTTCTTCTGTTATGAAAGTCGTGTGTAGGTGCTAGGCACTATAAGGTCATGGATATCAAGGCCAACTTCTCTCCAGACAGTTGTATGCACAAAGTTGTACCCTTCCTTTGGCTTTCACATTCTTTCTGCCACCTCTTCCACAATGAACCCTGAGCTTGGAGGGTGTGAGATGTTTCAGTGCTGGACACTCCTCCATCCCTTCTTGTCAGGACTGTGTTTTGTTTGTGGTCATTGCCATCTGAAAAAAAAAAGCTTCTCTAAACAGAAGTGAGAGTAGCATTAATATATGCACATGAACACTAAGTGTATGCTTTCAGGGCAAGTTTATGAGAATGCTATATGCATTTATCCCATAGAAGAGCAGGTTTTATACCCCTAAGGCTCATGACCTCCACTGCCATAGGCTTGCACAGAGGCAATGAGATCCAAGGACAACACAAATTAAGCAAGAGTTCAAGAAAAGATACTGAACCCTATCGAAACATGGGTGAAGACGCCCACATTATGCAGGACTGAGGAGCAGAGGAAGGGACGGGAGCAGCAGTGCTGCTTGAAGGGAGCGTTTGAAAACCCACACCAGCCCGGGCGTGGGGGCGCACGCCTTCAATCCCAGCACTCGGGAGGCAGAGATAGGAGGATCGCTGTGAGTTCGAGGCCACCCTGAGACTCCATCGTGAATTCCAGGTCAGCTGGTAAGAGTAAAACCATACCTCAGAAAGCAAATGTTAAAAAAAACTACACCCATATGAGGGGGAGATACACAAACACTGAAGCAGATTTCATGAAGCAGCTAAGAACTCGATATCAAAATAGACATACAACGCATTCTCCAATGCGCATGAAAAGGTGCAGAAGGGAAGGACAAAAGACAGAGGAGCATGATGAAACCAACATGTGATGCGTACTTATGAATTTTCTTCTGATAATAAAATGAACAAGTAAATGAATATTCAAAGTAAATAAATAAATAAATAAGGAATTGAAAAACTTATGTGATTGGGGTTCAACCTACAAGTAAGAGTCCTGCTCCCTGTGTGACCAGGTAGAAATAAAAAAACCTGCTCCTTGTACATTGTGGAGGTTGGCCTCCCTTTCAAGAATCCTGCATCAACATCCATGCACATTTCAGAAAAGTTGATTCATTCTCATCATCAATGACAATGATAAGTGAGTAGTCCAAATAAGTAAACTCAAGCCTTTTCTAAGATTTTTTAATTTCTGAGTGTTTTATATCTGAGGCAGGGTCTCATGGTCTATCAGCTGGCTTTGGACTCCTGGAGGCCATCCTTCCTCAGCCTATTAACCTATTCTTAGTTGGGCTGTGTCATTCCTAGAGAAACACACCCTTCATGTCCTGTTCACTCATATTTCATACATCCCCATTATGGTAGGCTGACAAGTTCTAAGTGGTGTGGTGAAGTCTAAGAGTGTCGGGAGCCATAGAGCAAAAGTCTTTCCATTTTGCCTGGGCCTGCTTGTAAGTTGACCCATTATTTAGAAAACTGGCCCATCCAGCTTTCTCTTAGGTACTTCTGGAATGTGGTCACCAGACTGTTTACAGAATCTTATCTTTTGCAAAAGGCCAGTTTGTGGTCAGGCTTCTGGGCGCTGAACAACCAAAAGTGCCTCCACCTTGAGTAATGACTCCATTGTGTGATAAGTTGTCTGTTCTGGAAAGTCATAAAACCTGTAGCTGTTTGTTAAAGTCGTTAATCTTGTGGCGTTAAGGCTGGGGCCCTATCCTGCTGAACATCTTGTGGCCTTGGGCCTATGACCTTATCCTGTCTAAAACAGAATTGTAGCAATACCTAAACTACTGACCAGCTCCCCTGTTCTGCTGTATAAAAGGCGCCCTGAGAAAAATGAAAATTGCAGCTTGATCAGACTCCTGTCTTGCTGTCAGGTTCCTTCGTGTCTCTTGTCCCATTCATTTCAGGTTCTCTAGGGTCCATGCTCCCATTGAAGCCCCACTGGCCGGGGCATAAGATATTGCTCAATTTCAAGAAAAATTAATCCATCTAGCACATGGTCACTCATCAGCAGTCTGTTTTCAGTCCATGAATGTGACAATGTTTCTGGAAAGTGCAGATTCTCTAATGTAGGGCAATAGCTGAATGCTGTCACCCTAGGTTACAGAATCTATAATTTCCAGGTGAAAGCGAATGCCAAGAAGACCCAGGGAATCTCTGTGTGATAGAAAAATGAAACACCTGACAAGATCTGAGTTACCGGGTCACATCTGCACGGGACCTGCAGACCCTACAGGCTGAAAATGAAACTGAAACACTGTCCATGAGTGCCGAGCTCCTTTCTTGCCTGAGGAACACCCTACAGGTGATGCACACTGAAAAGACTCCAAACTTCTAAAGGGCAAATATGAGTAACTTAAGCCCATAAGCAAGTATTGACATTCTTTTGCCTTATAAGCTCAGGGAAAATTGCTGAAGCCTGGGTAGAAAGAATTAAGAGTCTCAGGGTGGCAAAATGTATCCTGAGGGATGGTGTCCCCTTTTGGACACTCTTTAGAGCCTTCATGACCCCACAGAGTATGCAGGTGGAATGAAGGACCAGAAGACTAAGCTATTGGAAAATCATCAACATGCCCTTGGTTCATTCAGTAACATTCACAATTAGCAATGAAAATATGGTAAGTACATAACACAAGGTCCACCATTAACACAGATAGAACTTTTTGTGGCATTACATTATCTCCAAAATAATTTAAAATTCCAATCTGACATTGAAATAAAAGAGCAGGCATTATTATGCTTTACAGTTACATTGTAGATAACATTGCACACAGTGATTCCATTTCTAGAAACAGCTTCATGTGTTTTTCATTAGAATTATATCTTTAATTGTCAAGAAATGATAGCAATCTCTTTAGGGAAAAATCTATGGCAAATGCATATTCCTTCCTAGGATATCCCTGTTGAATTACAAAGATTTAAAACTACTTGTAAAATTTGACCTATTGTGCAAACTTTTCACTTTATCTGTGATTTTCAGTTATCAGAAGAGATGATTATTGTAAATACATTGAGCTTGAAGTAATAGTATGCACCTTTATTACCAACACTGATTTACGAAGCAAGTATAGATGGTTAGCTATGTGTTCAAAGCTAGGCTGGTATTTCTTAGTGAGATCCTGGTCACCCTAAGGTAGAGTAAGACCCTACATTAAAAAACCCAAAATAGGGACTGAAAAGGTGGCTTAAAAGTTAGGGTGTTTGCCTACAAATCCAAAGGACCTTGGTTGGATTCACCAGGACCCACATATGCCAAATGCCCAAGGTGACACACGAGTCTGGATTTCATCTGGAATGGCTGGAGGCCCTTGCATGCCACTTATCTCTCTCATTCTGTATCTGCTTATTTTTCTCTCTCAAATAAGTAAAATTAAAACAAACAAAAATAAATAAATTAAAGTAAAGGGGTGTACTGCATGAAGTTTTCACCTAAATAGCCTAAATATTGCAATTCATTTTAAAAGAGACTATAATACATCACTTTTGAAAAACATCTATTATGTCCTTCTAAGGAAAGTACTCAATATCCTTTAAAAATTAGAGAGAATCTATAAGTCCTATCTCTGAAGGAAAGACATGTACTGTCATCCAGGACTTTTTATTATGATAAGGAAAATTCAGAATTGTTACCAAATTTATTCCATAGGGACTTTGGGAAAGAAAATCTTATAAGTAAAAAAGAAAGCTAAAACTGGATGGTAACTTCAATTGAAAGGATGGCATCATATCAAAGACTCCCTTCAACATAGTTAAAAGGGATGCTATGTGGTGCTTTCTATGTAAGGACCCTAGAAGGGATGAATTCTGACATTGATACTTCTCAGAAGTGGTGCCTACTTTTCCTGAAAAAAAATGGAAAACAAGTACCTCTGATAACCAAAGAATGACAACTCTGTTTGTGGTAACCCTATCCTGGCTTGTGCCTGGTAATTTTGAATTTTATGTAGCAACCAATAGTCTGGTGCCATTTATGTGAGAAAAGAGTGGGCTGAAATGTACAGAAACCATGACAGTGGCTCTAAGTGTAAAATCCCACAGCCTCCTGGGATACACAAACTGAGCCGACAATGTGTGCCATGGGGGAGTGCCTGGCTTTTCTTGCACAGTGAAAATGAGATCCGGGGACAACACAAATTGGCCAACAATTCAAGAAAATATACTGAACTGCTATCAAAACATGCGTGAAGATGCCCACATTATGCAGGACCAAAGAGACAGCACAGAAGCATTGACATGAGTAATAGTGCTGCTTGAAGGGACAGTTTGAAAACCCACAGCAGCCGGGCATGGTGGCCCAAGCCTTTAATCCCAGCACTCAGGAGGCAGAAGCAGAAGGATCACCAAGTGTTTGCAGCCACCCTGAGAGAACATTGTGAATTCCAGGTCAGCCTGTAGTAGAGTGAAACCCTATCTCAAGAAAGAAATGTTTAAAAAAGGAAAAAAGAAAACCTATACCAGTATGCTGGGGAGATACACAAACTCACTGAAGCAGGTTTCTTAAAGCAGCTAAGAACTCGATATTAAAATAGACATAAAACACAGCCTCCAATGGTTTCTATATATGGTTATTACTCAGAAAGACTGTACATATCTGATTAGCAAAACAGGTTAATTAAAAGGGTGAAAAACATACTGGTTAGCAAAGAGGATCTGGTTAGAGATTGACACAATAGTTTAAAATTCTGATTAATATTTAAGTTTAGCTTTCAGGTGACAGTGTAAGCTATATCTGGGACATAGAAAGCATACACATTCTATCTTTTAAGTATCTGTCACTTATAACTTTAGGCAGAACATTTTAGTAGCCCTGAAAGCAATATTTTATCAATAACTTTAAGTTAATTGACTTAATCTAGAAATTGTATGCCAGGAAAAAGGCAAGACAGTATAAAAACATAGCATCTGTGTTTGAAAACTACTTTGGTTAGTCTGTACACAACTGTAAGTACCAATTACCCCTCAAACTGGAAGTGGAACAGCAAGTTAAGGTTATTTTTTAGGGCAGGAAACATGTTTTAAGAATAGCTCTATAAGCAATGAACTTAAGATACCAGAAATGAGACAATTAATTAAGTGAAACCTTGACTGAGACTGATTACACATAGCTGAAGAATAAAATAAAACTTAGGCTTGAGGGATGGCTTAGCTGTTAAGGCATTTGCCTGCCAAACCAAAGGACCCACGTTCAATTCCCCAGGACCCATGTAAGCTAGATGCGCAAGGGGGCACATGCATCTGGAGCTTGTCTGCAGTGGCTGGAGGTCCAGGTGTGCTCATTAAAGGTCGACAAACAGAGGAACCTAGTTAACTTGATTGGGTACTCTAAATTCAGTTTTTCTTAACTGTTATTATGACCAGATTAACATCAATGAGTTAAAGTTGTTTACCACCTGAATACCATAGCAACCTGCTACCAACCAGGGCCATACCTTGTTAGTCTGATGTAAACCCTAGGCTAAATCATTTCATAGCTCAAGAAGCCTGTAATCTGATTAAGTACTTTGTCTTTGCCCTTCTGTTTAAGCTTACTCATATCTTATCCACATACTTTACTCATACCTTCATGTACATACTTTAAGCATACCTTCATCTACATACTTTATTCATACCTTCATCTACATACTTTTACTTTACAATCTATGTAACCACTCTGTAACAATCTGTTTCATCAAACATTTAACATCCTCTCCAGTTTATCTTCTTTAGTTGGTTCATCTCATTACTACCAACAGAAACTTTCATTGTCCTTACCATACATTTTTAATGTGACCTTCTTTTTTCTTAAAAGGTCTTTTGACATAACTTTTTTAAAGAAAGAGTAGATCAGATTTGACTTATACTATTTACCCAGAATAAAGATACAGATTTTGGAACTTTGTTTCTTATAACTTTCTTGAAACAGTTTGTTTAATTAATTAAAGCAGCTTAGATTTAAACTTTATTATAAATATTAGAAAAAAATTTAGAAATTTATTATTGAGTACTTTTAAATTTAAACATAAATCTTGAGGCTATTATCTGTTAGTAGTTCCACAGAAGCATGGAAAGATAAAGTAAAGGTAAAACAGTTAAAAATTTCTTATAAGAAGTCTCCATCTGTCTATAACGACTTGGCATTTTCCTATCATCATGCTGGGGCCAGGATCCTGAGATTCCCTGTGCTTGCAGTCTCTGGCTCTGCAAGGCAGGAAAGCTAAGAAGAAACACCCCCCCCCCCCCAAATTCCAGGGAGAGTTTTGGCCTTCCCTTGGGGCTACAAGGCAGCTTTTGGATCCTGCCATTTTACAACTCCTTTAAGAGTAGGAGAATCTTGCATTTTTTTCTATGATCTTAATTTTTTTAGTGTTTCTTCTGGAGGACACTCAACAGTAAAAATGGGCAAGGCCATGTACTATGGTAAGTTTGGTGGAAAATACCCCACAATGAACTGGCTCTGCTCAGAACAGAAATCCTCTGCAGTGTTAGGGCTGTGAGCCACATACATGCTCACACACACACATCCATTTCAAGTGCACTTTTCATACAGACTCTAGACTAGACAACCATTTCCCCTTCACACATTCATTCACTCAGAAGTTATGCATTCCCATTTTAAATTTCTATTTTATTCACAACTCCAGAGATTAAACTCAAACCTTGTTAGCAAGCATGGCCTCAGGAGAGGCTGAGAGCTGGAGGAGCAAGGAACCTGTTGGGGACAGGTGGCTTGAAGGACCTGGTGAGAAATGCAGGTAGAGCAGAGAGAAAGCCGTGCATAAAGAGTGAAAAATGGGGCATTTCGGACCATTTGCCTGTACATTGGCATTTTATTTATTTATTTTTTATCAGTGAGAATTTGGAAATCAAAAGTGGCCTTCTCAGGCCATTTGAACCCATTGTCCAGTTTATGGATGTGGCCAAGCAGAGTTGCAGAGAAAGATAAGATGTCGTCCAAGACTTGTAGATTTAAGTTCTTAAGGAGATAGGGAAAGAGCAAAACAAGGGTGAGAGAAAAATAAATCAGAGCCTAAGCTAGGTTTACATCGAACACCAACATGACCCCCTGGCCAGTCAGGGTGAACGGGGCCTGCATCTCCCACATGGACAGAGGCCATACAGGTCACAACTGTCAGCTTTTTTTTTTTAATTTTTTTTGTTTATTTATTTATTTGAGAGCAACAGACAGAGTGAGAAAGAGACAGATAGACAGGGAGAGAGAGAATGGGCACACCAGGGCCTCCAGCCACTGCAAACGAACTCCAGAAGCGTGTGCCCCCTTGTGCATCTGGCTGACGTGGGTCCTGGGGAATCAAGCCTCGAACCGGGGTCCTGAGGCTTCACAGGCAAGTGCTTAACCACTAAGCCATCTCTCCAGCCCAACTGTCAGCTTTGTAGCCTGTTAGTGGGCGAGGAGGGCGACTGCTCCCGATGGCGAAAGAGGCTGGCTGTGGAAGATGAACACTCAGGTTGGGGCCTAGCAGCCGAGGGGTGTAGCCTGGCATGCTGGCTCGGCTTCCACTAGGAGGCGTGAACCCCAAGTGCAGGCCAATCTGAGAGGGCCACTTACGGAGAAGGAGGAGGAGACGGAAGAACAGTGAGGCCGGATCGTGGGGGGTGAGAGCCTGTATCAGACAGAGATGGTCCCAGGCTTTCAGAGGATTGAATGGCAGCTCGGTGGTCCAGTCAGAGAAAAGGAGGTCTGGCCACCCAAGAGGGCATCAGAAGCCTTCCTATTAAGTCAGAGCCCCAGATGTAAGGTTCAGGAGTGACCAAGACCACAGAGACCACTCTGAGGCAAAGATGGAAGCTTTTTTTTTTATTCAGAAAAAGCACAAGCTGCCAAGAGTGACTCTCAAGAGCAGAGCAGTGGACTTTGAGACCTGATAGTGGGCTTTATAGAGCTCTTCAGGTGGGGAAGGTGAGGAAGGGAAGGAACTCCTTTGTTCTTTACATTAGCCGCAGGGTGTGAGACCAGAAGTGATCAGGTGGGAGATAAGGAGGCAGGGAACCTAGACCTGGGCAAGGAAGTGATAATGGCTGGACAGCTCCTTGAGGACCCACTCCCCTGTGTCTGTCCCCATCCTGCTGTCTTTGGGGACTCCCTTTTGTCCTGACCTCACAAGAGCCTCTTAGCACTGCACATGAAATACAGATGCATGCACCGCTTTGTGCCTCTAGTTTTACAAATGAGTACTGGGAATCAAGCCCAGGCCATCAGGCTTTGCAAGCAAGCACCTTTACCACTGAGAAATCTCTCCAGCCCTCCTCCCCCATTAACAAAAAACATTTTATTGGCGATCTCTATACATATAAACAATATATCATGATCATTATCCCCTCCAGACTTCTTTTTTGTTGGAGGGGGCAGAGTTCAAGGTAGTGTCTTGCTCTAGTCCAGGTTGACCTGGAATTCACTCTGTAGTCTCAGAGTGGCCTCGAACTCATGACAGTCCTCCTACCTCTGCCTCCCGAGTGCTGGAGTGCACCCCCATGCCCTGCCATCTTCCTTTAAAAAAAATTTTTTTTTGTTTATTTGAGAAAGAGAAAGAGGCAGACAAAGAGGGATAGAATGGATGTACCAAGGACCCTATCCACTGCAAACAAAATCCAGACACATGTGCCACCTTGTGCATCTGGCTCTGTGTGGGTAAACCTGGGTCCTTTGGCTATTCTGGCAAATGCCTCAGCCTCTAAGCCATCTCCCCAGCGCCTCTCCACCAGTCTTCATATGTAGATAATCAGGTAACTGTGGGCTGGAGAGATGGCTTAGTGGTTAAGCACTTGCCTGTGAAGCCTAAGGACCCTGGTTCAAGGCTCAGTTCCCCAGGTCCCACGTTAGCCAGATGCACAAGGGGGTGCATGCGTCTGGAGTTTGTTTGCAGTGGCTGGGGGCCCTGGCACCCCATTCTCTCTCTCTCTATCTGCCTCTTTGTCTGTCACTCTCAAATAAACAAATAAAAATGAACAAAATTTTTAATAAAAAAATAAGGTAACTGTTCTGGAAGGAATGAAGATAATCTAAAGAGAGACACCTGTGCCCATCTCTTCAGCTCTAAGACTATTGTGACAATAACCTCCAAGGAATTGGAATTTTCTTCGGAATCTCATGCTGAGAAAAAGAAAAGAAGCCAAAACCTGGTGAAGACCTAACAAGGAATGGGTCTCTAAAGGAGATCTCACACAGAGCTGAGGACTCCTCAGAGCACCTGACTAGAGAGATCAGAGCTGCTGCAGATGGGAGGTGGGGCCGCACCTTCACCAGAGACGCAGGAATTGGGGTTCCTTCCCAACGCACTAATGCGATATGCCAATGTGAATACATCTCCTTTTCTCCTTTCTCCACTTTTCATTATGATTGTATAATTGGCCCAGCTTAGCTTGGGAGGGCTGCCATCCCAGCTCTGACCCTGACAACTCTGGTAACAATAAGAAGGTTCATGAGGAAGTAGAACCACTTGCCTGAAGGAATTTTCTCTCTTTGGTTGAGGGACTTAAAGACACAGGACATGGACTCAAAGCAAAATAGAAGTCATGGTGACTTTTTCTTTCTTTTTGTTTAATTTTATGTAGCACAAAGTATTAGGTTTTAAGGCTTTTATTTTATTTTATTGCTTTTCAAGGTAGGGCCTCACTCTAGCCCAGGCTGACCTGGAATTCACTCTATTCTCAGGGTGGCCTTGAACTCACGGCGATCCTCCAACCTCTTCTTCTCGAGCGTTAGAATTAAAGATGTGTGCTACCAAGCCCAGCTTAGTATTAGGTTTTATTATGGCATTTCCCTCTTTCTTTCTTTCTTTCTTTCGTTCTTTCTTTCTTTCTTTCTTTCTTTCCCATTTTGGTTGGTTGGTTGTTTGTTTTCAAGGCAGGGTCTCACTGTAGACCAGGCTGACCCAGAATTCACTATGTACTCTCAGGCTGGCCTTGAACTCACAGCAATTCTCCTACCTTGGCCTCCTGAATGCTGAAATTAAAGACTTGCACCACAATGCTTGGCTATTTTTTTTTTTTAATTTTCTTTCTTCAAAAAATATCTCTAATTATTTATAGAGGAGAGAAAGAGACAGAGTGAGACAAATAGACTCAGAGAGAGAATGGGTAGCCAGAACCTCTTGCCACTGCAGACAAACTCCAGATGCATGCACCCATAAGCATCTGGCTTAACATGGGTACTGGGTTCTGGTTTTAGGTGAGTACTGGGGAAACAAACTGGACCAATTGGCTTTGCAAGCAAATACCTTCAACCACTGAGCCATCTCCCAAGCCCTCATTCTGGCATTTTCAAAGACTTCTTTGTTTGTTCTCCTCTGGTCACATGCGCCGTTTTGTGCATCTGGCTTCCTGTGGGTACAGGAGAATTGAACCCAGGCCATCAGATTTTGCAAATAAGCACCTTTAACCGCTGAGCCCATCTCTCCAGCCCCTAACTAAACTTTCTTTATTTTCCTTTCTTTTTTTTTATTCTTTTTAAAATTTTTTGAGGTAGGGTCTCACTCTAGCACAGGCTGACCAGAACTTACTCTGTAGTCCCAGATTGGCCTCTAACTCACAGTGATCATCCTACCTCTACCTCCAGAGTGCTGGGTTTAAAGATGCATGCCACCACCCCTGGACTGGATAATTTTTTAAATTTATTTTAATATTTTATTTTTATTTATGTACTTATTTGACAGAGAAAGAGGGAGAGAATGGGCACACCAATGCCTCCAGCCACTACAGACAAACTCCAGATACATGCACTCCCTTGTGCATCTGGCTAATGTGGTCCTGGGGAATTAAACCTGTGTCCTTTGGCTTTGCAGGCAAATGCCTTAACCACTAAGCAATTCCTCTAGCCTTTTTTTTTAAAAAAAATATTTTATTTTTATTTAAATTTTTTCATTTGCTTTAGTTCTTGAGGTAGAGTCTCACTGTAGTCCAGGCTGACTTGGAATTCACTGCGTAGTCTCAGGCTGGCCTCAAGCTCACAGAGATCCTTCTACATGTGTTTCCTCAGTTCTGGCCTTGTTAAAACATATATATTTGAGGTAGACAGAAAGAAGCAGATGGAGATGGACAGAAACAGAGAGAGTGAGTATGCCAAATGCATGTGTCACTTTGTGCATCTGGTTTTATGTGGCTACTAAGGAATTGAACCCCAGGGCACCAGCCTTTGCAAGCAAGCACCTTCAATTGCTAATCCATCTCTCTAGCCCTGCTTATCATTTTTCTTTCCTCTGCTTGACTCAGGCACAATTTCATTGACCTGCCTGTGTAATTCTAGGCCTTTGGAAGTGTTATATTTATGAAGAAGAGAATTTCAAAACTAGAAATCATGGAAAAGCCAATCTAGGGGCTGGAGAGATGGCTTAGTGGTTAAGGTGCTTGCCTCCAAGGCCTGAGGACCCATGTTCCACTCTCCAGATCCAATGTAAGCCAGACACACAAAGGTGAGGCAAACACAAGGTCATACTTGCCCGCTAGGTGGCATGAGCATTCCCCAGGATGTAACAGGATATGTCTACTTTCCACTTACATAAAGTCAGGTGTAGCTCAGGTAATATTCCTTCATCTTGCAGCTGTGACGTTTGGAATGTGAGGCTTCCAAGGTGACCTGCAGGGCAGGAGAGGAGTGGCGGGGGCACTTGGCTTTCTGCTGTCTCTACGTAGAAGTGATGTGTTTCACACCCAGGACCAAGTCACAGGTGCTATTCTTCCTACAAAGCAGGCTGGGCCTGCTGATGCGTCCATGGATATTGGCGGGTGCCAGAGTGTCAGCCGTGGTGGAAAGTGGGGTGGTGGGTTGGGAAACTGCTCAGTTTGGGAATCACACAACCATGGAAGAAGGCAAGAACTGGAAAGAAATCTGCTCAGATAATTGCTGGAAGAACATAAGCTATGGGCTAAGGAGTCTGAGCTGTATATTACCATTTTTTAAATTTATTCTTTATTATTTGAGAGCTACAAACAGAGAGAGAGAAAGAGAGAGAGAGAGAGAGCGAATGAGCACATCAGGGCCTCCAGCCACTGCAAACGAACTCCAGATGCGTGCACCACCTTGTGCATCAGGCTTACATGGGTACTGGGGAAGCGAGCCTTGAACCAGGTTCCTTAGGCTTCACAGGCAAGCTCTTAACCACAAAGCCATCTCTCCAGCCCTATTACCATTTTTGAGCAAAGAGTAACATCAGACCATTCTTTCAAAACAGTGATAGCAGGGCTGGAGAGATGGCTCAGTGCTTAAAGCACTTGCCTGCAAAGCCTAACAATCTAGGTTTGACTCTCCAGTACCCATGTAAAGCCAGATGCACACAGTGGCATGGTGGTTGGAGGCTCTGGAGCACCCGTTCTTTCTCTGCCTCTCTTCCCTCTATCTCTCTTTTCTTGAGAATAAATAATAAATAAATGATACCACTTATAAAAACTAATAGTAATTGTGGGAAATAGCATAAACAAGGGTAACCATTCTAAAGTTGATATTTTGCCACATGAATATGTGGTATGAGTGCATGTGTGTATACGTGTGCTTGTATGTGTGCAGGAACAGGTATGTGTGCAGGTGCGTGTGTGCACATGTGTGTGGGGGCAAGTACTTCACAATTATTTTCCACAGTTGCTCTCCACCATAATTTTTTGAGACAGGGTCCCATTGAACCTGGAGCTCACCAATTTAGCTAGACTAGCCAGGCATGGTGGCACACTTCTTTAATCCCAGCACTTGGAAGGCAGAGGTAGAAGGTTGGCTGTGTCTTCGAGGCCACCCTGAGACTACATAGTAAATTCCAGGCCAGCCTGGACTAGAGTGAGACCCTACCTTGAAAAACCAAACCAAAGCCAGATATGGTGGCGCACACCTTGTCCCAGCACTCTGAAGGCAGAGGTAGGAGGATCGCTGAGAGTTCGAGGCCACCCTGAGACTACATAGTGAATTCCAGGTCAGCCTAAGCTAGAGTGAGGCCCTTCCTTAAAACAAACAAAAAAAAAGTTTAGCAAGACTAGCTGGCTGGCAAGTCTCGGGAATCCTCCTGTCTCTGCTGCTCCAATGCTGGCTGTGTCTGCGTTTTACATACGTGCTGGATATCCAAAGTCAGATCCTCATGCTTTCGTGGTGTTGCAGTTACCTTCTTGCTGGCACAAAACGCCTGACCAAAAGCAGCTGATGGGTGGAAAGTAGAAAGCTTTTTACTTTGGCTTATGTGTGGACTGGGGAATTGAACCTCAGGCATTAGGCTTTCAGCAAGCATCTTAACCCCTGGGCCATCTCTCCAGCCCTCCCTGTCCATCTTTTGAAAGATGGTCTCTCTCCATCCTGGAACTCACCAAATGGGCTACAATGGGTGCCCAGGGATTCATTGTCTCCACTTCCTCAGCTCTGAAATGACAGGCACAAGTCACCATGGTGGTTTCTTCATGTGGGATTTAACTCAAGTTCTCACACATGCAAGGCAAGCACTTTACCCCAGCATGTTTCTTTTTCTGTTTGTTTGTTTGTTTTGTTTTTGTTTTTGTTTTTCAAGGTAGGGTCTCACTGTAGTTCAAGTTGATCAGGAATTCACCTTGTAGTCTCAGAGTGGCTTTGAAATCACAGCGATCCTCCTACCCCTGCCTCCTGAGTGCTGGGATTAAAGGCATGCACCACCACACAAGGCTTCTATTTTTTTTAATATTTTATTTGGGTCTGAGAGATGGCTTAGCAGTTAAGGCGCTTGCCTGCAAAGCTAAGGGCCCAGGTTCAATTCCCCAGTACCCATGTAAGCCAGATGCATAAGGTGGTGCACACTTCCGGAGTTCATTTTCAGCAGCTCAAGGTCCAAGCATGCCCATTCAATCTCTCTGTCTCTCTCTCACACAAATAAAAATAAAATAAAATAAATATTTTTAAAAAAATTTAGGGCTGGAGAGATGGCTTAGCAGATAAGCTGCTTGCCTGAGAAGCCTAAGGACCCAGGTTTGATTCTCCAGGTCCCACCTAAGGCAAATGCACAATGTGGCACATGCGTCTGGAGTTGGTTTGCAGTGGCTAGAGGCCCTGGTGTGTCCATTCTCTTCTTCCTCTTCCTCTCTCTCTCTCTTTCTTTCTGTCTCAAATAAAAATAAAAGTAATTAAAAATTATTTTATTTATTTATGTGTGTGTGTATGTGTGTGTGAGAGAGGGGGGAAGGGAGAGGAAGGGAGGGAGAAAAGGGTGCACCAGGGCCTCTAGCCACTACACACAAATTCCACATGCATGTGCCACCAAGTGCATCTGTCTTACTTACGTTATGGGGAATCGAACCTGGGTCCTTAGGCTTCGCAAGTAAGAGCCTTAACCGCTAAGCCATCACTCTAGCCCCGTTGTTTCCTTTTTCATTGCTGTCTGCAGAAGAGCAGAGTAAGTGATGGTGACCTGCCCCCAGCATCTCTGTGTCAGCGCCTGCTAACTGACACCCAGGCTTCACAGCTGTCTGATGCTTCCTTCTACCCGGTCCTGTCTGACACACAGCAGGGAGTCTTTAAGTATGCATTAGATGAACGAATAAACAAATGTTACTGTGCAGAACCTTGCAAGTAAAGAGAGGGCAAACTAGGGGTTTTCAGCATGATCTGAGAGCAGGAAACATTCAGATGCCCCAGACAGCCTTCACTCTTCATTACTCTCTCCCTTTCCCCTAACCCTGTCTCTTCAGAAATCCATGAAATAATACACCCTCAACTTTATTCTTAATTATTTTAATTTTATGTTGAGAACCCATTAACCTGTGGAGAGGGAGGAGGAAGGCAAAAAAAAAAATTAGAGATCGTGCTGCCCCCTAATGGGTAGGAGCGGTAGGACACCTACCTTCCTAGCGAAAGTCAGAGGCAAAAATTGGAAATGTCATTAACAGAGCAAGCAAGCGAGAGCTCACAAAAGCTCTTGGTCTGGTTTGTGACCTCGGGGAATGAAGGAGGATGGGCAGTTATCCCAAACGTCTGCAAAAGAGTTGAAGTCACATTTAGATCTGATTACCCCCTCCTTTAATTTTAGTGGAAAATGGATCTTTTTCTTTTTCTCTGCTCAGCAAAATGATTTTAAAAAAATGTTAAGAATGGGCTGGAGGGATTGCTTAGCGGTTAAGGCGTTTGCCTGAAAAGCCAAAGGACCCACGTTCAATTCCCCAGGACTCACGTTAGCCAGATACACAAGGGGGCGCATGCATCTGGAGTTTGCAATGCTGGAGGCCCTGGCAAGCCCATTCTCTCCCTCCCCCACCTCTCTCTCTTTCTCTCTCCCTCCTTCCTTCCCTCCTTCCCTCTTTCTCTGTCAAATAAATAAATGAAAATAAAACATTTTTTTAAAATGTTAAGAATGACTATTTTGGGATGGTGTAGTATTTTCCCTCCCTCAATCAAAAAATTTGATTTAAGTGATATTACTTTCTCCTGGCCTATAAGGTGTCTTTTGAGAAGTCAGCTGTCAGATAAATTGAATTACCTAAACTTTTCTTTTTCAATTTATTCAAGGGCTGGAGATTTGGCTAAGTGGCTAAGGCACTTGCCTGCAAAGTCTAATGACCTGAGTTCTATTCCCCAGTTTCCATGTAAAGCTAGATGCACAGTGATGCATGCATCTGGAGTTCCTTTGCAGTGGCTAGAGGTCCTGGTGATCCCTGCTCATTCTCTCTTCCTCTCTCTGTCTCTCTTCTTTCTCTCTCCTCGAAAACAAATAAAAGCTTTAAAAATTAAAATAAAAAAACTGCTGGGTGTGATGGTGCATGTCTTTAATCCCAACACTTGGGAGGCAAAGATAGGAGGATCACTGAGTTCAAGGTCATCCTGAGACTACAGAGTGAGTTCCAGGGCTAGAGTGAGACACACATGCACCAAAGAGCATGTGTGGAGGTGAGAGGACAATTTTGGGTGTCTGTCCTCTCCTTCTACCTTGACACAGTCTCTTATTCATCAAGCCAGTGAACTTCTGGGATTCTCCTGTCTTGGTCTCCTATTTTCTCATAGGCACGCTGGGATTCCCATATATGTACTACGAATTTTTATAAATATTTTATTTTTGTTTATTTGAAACAGAGAGAGGGGTGGATGGAAAGAGAAAAAAATGGGCATGCCAGGGCCTCTAGCCACTGCAAATGAACTCCAGACACACGCACCACTATGTGCATCTGGCCTACGTGGGACCTAGAGAATTGAACCAGGGTCCTAAGTCTTCACAGGCATGTGCGTTAACCGCTAAGCCATCTCACCAGTCCTGGATTTTGTTTTTGATGTGGGTTTGGGGTATCTGAACTCCGGTCCACGAGCAGTTTATATATATATATTTATATGAGTGAAAAGAGGGAGAGAAAGAGAGAGAATGGGCACGCCAGGGCCTCCAGCCACTACAAATGAACTACAGCCATATGCTCCATCTCCTGCATCTGGATTTTCATGGGTCCTGGGGAATCTAACCTGGGTCCTTTTGGCTTTGCCAGTAAGCTCTTTAACCGCTAAGCCATCTCCCCAGCTGCTCACGAGCAGTTCTTGATGCCTGTTGATATGTGCCATCATTCACACGTGGAAGGATTAGGTGTCTGTTACAGTCTTTAGAATCTAGCGTTGGGTCTGTTTCTGCAGAAATTGAAGGGGGCCTCTTCCCTCTGGGAGCCTGGAGGTCTTTCTGCTCTCAGCACTTGGTCCTGAAATCCGGGTTTAGAGCGCGCTGCTTGTGCATCACCACTTGGTCACTAGAGGGCGCTCCGAGCTCAGGATTGTGTATTCTGCAACCACCGAGAAGTCGGAAGTCTGAAAACTTTTTCCTGTGGACCAGGTCCTGTCGCATGTGGTCAGGGGCTGTGCAATTCTGCCTAGCTCTGGGCAAAATCGTCACGGAGGGACGAGTTTCAGGCTTCTGTCCCCACTTCACCATGGACTTGGTAACACTGCATCATACCTTGAATTCACAGCCCACTGGCTCATACTGCTATGGGCGGCTTATTGCTGAGGTAGATTTTTTTTTTTTTAAGATTTTATTTTTATTTATTTGAGAGAGGGAAAGAGGCAGAGTAAGAGCGAGAGAGGGGGGGAGAGAGAACGGGCACGCCAGGGCCTCCAGCCACTGTAAACGAACTCCAGATGCATGCGCCACCTTGTGTACCTGCTTACGTGGGTCCTGGGGAACGGAACTGAAGTCCTTTGGCTTTACAGGCAAGCACTTTAACCACTAAGCAATCTCTCCAGCACAGAATGTTATTTTATTTTATTTTTAATTTAAACTTTTTGTTTTGTTTTGAGGGTTTTTTTTGTTTGTTTTGTTTTTTGTTTTTTGGGTTTTTTTTTTTTTTTTTTTTGAGGTAGGGTCTCACTATAGCCCAGGCTGACCTGGAATTCACTATGTAGTCTCAGGCTGGCCTCCCAAACACTGAGACTAAAGGCATGCACCGCCACACCAGGCTTATTATTTTTTTTGTTGTTTAGTTATTTGAAAGAGAGGGAGAACAAGACAGAGAGTGGGGAGGGGGCATACCAGGGCCTCTAGCCACTGCAAACAAACTCCAGACACATGCACCACCTTGTACATCTGGTTTATGAGGGTACTGGGGAATTGAACCTGGGTCCTTAGGCTTCACAGGCAGTGCCTTAACCACTAAACCATTCCTCCAGCCCATATAACCTTTTTAGCAAAAATTTTTTTTTTATTTTAAAAAAAGTCTACGCTCCTTCATGACCTCACATTGCTACACAAGACCTGCATAACAGGAGAAAAAAAAAGTGACAACATCAAAATAGGAGACTGAAATGGAAAGAAGAAGGAATTCAGTGGAGGGGACTCGGGAGAGGAAAAGGTACGGTTGTGGGAGAGGATTATGATCACGGAACATTGTTTGTATTTAAAGAAGTCATTATGTGCACACTTCCATGTGTGTTCACACACACACACACACACACACACACGAATGAACATGCATACCACACCCACATACACGTGCAAAAATTGCATCTCACTCTTGTCTTCTTGTTTTTTGAGGCAAGCCCAATAGACTGGCCTTTTATTTATTTTTAAAGTTTTTCATTATTTTCTAAAGAGAGAGAGAGAATTGGTGTGCCAGAGCCTGCAGGCGCTGTAATGGAACTCCAGACGCATGCGCCATCTTGAGTGCGTGTGTGACCTTGCACACGCATCCTCGTGTGCACCTGGCTTATGCAAGTTCTGTGTTGCTGAACATGGGTCTTCAGACTTCGCAGGCAAGTGCCTTAAACATTAAGCCATCTCTCCAGCCCTCATCCTTATCTTTTTTTATATAGATATTTACTTATTTGCAAGCAGAGAGAGGCAGAGAGAATGAGAGAGAGAATGGATGTGCCAGGGTCTCTTGCCACTGCCATTGAATGCCAGATGCATGCACTACTTTGTGCATCTCTCTCTCTCATTTCAAGGTAGAGTTTCACCTTAGCTCAGGCTGACCTGGAGTTCACTATGTAGTCTCAGGGTGGCCTCCAACTCACAGTGATCCTTCTTCCTCTCCTTTCCACATGCTGGGTGCCACCATGCCCAGCCTCACACCTTGCTTAGATGTGAGACTTAGAAGATCTTGATTGATTAACTAATCATTGAATGTCTATGTTTGGTCGTGGGACTTTTTATTTATTTATTTATTTGAGAGCAACAGAGAGAGAGAAAGAGAGGGAGAGAATGGGTATGCCAAGGCATCCAGCCACTGCAAACAAACTCCAGATGTGTGCACCCCCTTGTGCATGTGGCTAATGTGGGTCCTGGGGAACCGAGCCTCGAATCAGGGTCCTTAGGCTTCACAGGCAAGTGCTTAACCACTAAGCCATCTCTCCAGCCCAGTCTTGGGACTATTTTAAGAGACAAAGAAGAGAGTGTGAACAGGAAGGGCACCTGGACAGGTGGACGATATGACACTGATTTCCTTAAAACTGAGGCTTTACACCTGTTCCAAATCTGTGTACACTGGGCACAGGTGCTTCCGTGGAAGAGAAGACAGTTGCCCCTTTGCAGTTCAAAGCTCCCTCCATCCTGCCAAAGTGCCACTTTCTGAGCTGGTTTGGAGAAAAGTTAGGCAAGCCTCTGGTTTCTGCTTACTTTCTGGATTCTGTTGATTTAGGCACAGGGTTTCATTGTTATCCCTGATTTTCATATCATGAAAATCATATCTGCTCCTTCTTTGCAAGGCCAGTTCTAGGGAGCTCTAAGGAGTCCCAGCTTTTTAACAAGACCTTTTGATTTTAGCTCATCAGGAAGGTTGCAGCTGCTCATAACCCCTGCAAGGGGCGCTAGATGGCTGGAGGCAGAGCCTGGAGCCAGTCTGTTGGTCAGCTGCTTTTCCTGAGTGAATCATGAGATGACGTTCAGGAGGTCATGTGGCGGTTTGATTCAGGTGTCCCCCATAAACGTAGGTGTTCGGAAGCTACATTCCCAGCTGATGGAGATTTGGCAATTAACACCACCTGGAGGCAGTGTACTGTTGGGGGCAGGCTTACGGGTGTTACAGAGCCAGCTTCCCGTTGCCAGTGTTTGGCACACTCTCCTGTTCCTGTTGTTCACCTGATGTTGGCCAGGGGATGATGTCCACCCTCTGCTCATGCCATCATTTTCCCCTGCCATCATGGAGCTTCCCCTCGAGTCTGTAAGCCAAAATAAACCCTTCCCCACCCCAAGCTGCTCTTGGTCAGGTGTTTTCTATCAGCAATGCAAACCTGACTGCAACAGTAAAGTTGGTAGTAAGAATAGTGTTACTGCTGACACCTGACTGTGTGGCTTTGGCCTTTTGGACCTGATGTTGAAGAGAGATCTAGAAGGATTTGAAGCCTTGACCTAAGAGACACCTTTCAGGGCTGTAAGTACAGCTTGATGGATTATTCTGGTCAGAATTGAAAGACCTCAATGCAGTAAGAACTATGGGCTGTGAGGTTTGGCTTATGAGGATGAGAAGGATCATTGCCTGGACTGGGCTAGAATAAGTTTGTGTGAGAGGCTTGCTGTTATACCCATGTCCTGAGAAGATGTGCAGGGTTGCATTGTGTAGAAATAGACTGGTGTCAGAGGGATATGGCACAGGAAAAAAAAATTAAATTTTTGGGTGAAACTTCTGCCCGTTCAGCTGCAATTGAGGGATTACAGCCATTCAGTTTGGGCCAGCTGACCTGCACTGGGGAAACATGAAGAATGTAGACTCTTTTTTGAAGAGGCCTGAGTGCTCAAGGAGTGTCCTGTTCTTCAATGTCTGCTTTATACCCTGCTGTAGTAACAAATTGTCACCCTACCTGGTATTATGGAGTATAAGAAATGCAGGAAAGAGTGTGCCACTGAGTTTGTGACACTGTCTTGTGTTTGAAAATGACCACGGGCAGTGTGAAGCAGGTTTTCTGGATGCCTGCACGGAGACCCCATGGAGCCATGAAGAAGAACCGTGGCTTGCAGTGGAGACCCAGTGGAGATACCGGGACCATAAGATGGCTGCTAAGGAGAGCTGCCTGCACCAGTGAAGTTTTCCAGGACTGTGAGCAGTCTAGCTGGAATGGCAGAATTGGAATGCTAGAGACTCGTTGCTGGCTAGAATTATGGGATTTGGAAACTTGTCACTGGCTAGAGTTGTTGGACTTGAAGCTACAGAGTTTGATGCTTGCCCTGGTTGTTTTAAATCTTGTATTGGTTGGATATTTCTTTGCTATGTCCAGTGCCATCTTTTGCAGTGTGAATGTTTATTCTGTGCCATTAAGGGTTTGGGGGGGATATTTTGGTATTATGGCTGAGTTAAAAGACCTGAGACTGTGGGGATGTATGAATGTCATTGGAATTGATTAAAAAAATTATGGGGGCTTATAAAGTTGGACTGAATGCATTGTATTTTATATCATGTATGGATATCAGTTTATGGGGGCCAGGGATAGAATCTGGTGGTTTGATTCAGGTGTCCCCCATAAATTTAATATTCTGAAAGCTATTCTCCCCAAATGATAGCAGTTGGGAATTAATGCCTCCTGGAGGTGGTATATTGTTGGGGGGAGGGGCTTGTGGGTATTATATCCAACTTTCCCTTGCCAGTGTTTGGCATACTCTTTTGTTATTGTCCACTTTATGTGAGCCAGCAGGTGATGTCCACCCTCTGCTCATGCCATCGTTTCCCCCTGCCATCATGGAGCTTCCCATGAAGCCCATAGGCCAAAATAAGCCTCTTTTTCCCACAAGATGCTCTTGGTTGGGCTTTTCTGCCGGCAATGTGAACCTGACTGCAACAGCACCTGTGTTTGAAAACATTTTTTGATTAGTTCAGATACCTGTGTGGGTACCAATTACCTAAGGAATGATGGAAAGAGAACCACAACGCTCAAAATTATTTCTCTCTGATGAGAACCATTGTTTGAGCATGAGGCTGTACTGTAAGGTAGGGAATATGTCTTAAGAGTTGGTTTTGTGATAAGCACTGGACTTGGGATACCAGAAATGAGGCAGTTACTTCACACACAATAGAGCAGAATCTGGTCCTTGTTAAGCCAAGACATCTAAGCTCTAATACAATTCTTGTCAAATATGTTTTGAAAGAAAAAAAACTGCATTTCACAACTAATTATTTTAGTTTAATATTGATAGCCATTGATTTTATGTAACATAGAAATTTTTATAATCAAAAAGTATTTTACATTTTACCCATGGCTTAAACTTGATAAAACTTAAGCAAGCTATGCCAATATATTTTACTTAACGGGAGCATAAAGATTATAGTGACTGAAATTATATCACTTAAACTTAAGTGATTAAACCTAGTGATGCCTGTCCTTTATCTTAAGACTCAGTTTCTCCAATAGTTAAAAACTTGAAGAATAGAGGAACCTAATTTACTTTGCCAGTCTTACAAACCCTTAAGCCATAACAAATTAGCATCCATGTGCTGTTCATGAGTAATGCCTTAACCATATGACTCAGTTTTCCTGATTAAAACCTTGGCATCAAATAAACATATTTTAGATTTTGGCCAATTAAATGCTCTTTCCTGAGCAATTTTCATTACTTGGTGTCTTTTTATCATGTTTTTACCTGGATATACACACTAGATAAGCCTGATGTTTGTTTTATGTAACGATTTTGTTACCTGATCAAATACCTTGACTCAGTTTACCTTTTTGAGAAATTTCAGCTAACAGATGTGACTTTAGGTCTTCAAAAAAGAGGAACTATGAAGAGAACCAAAGTGGTATGCTGTTTGTCATTCCCTTTCCCATGTCAGAGACAATTGGCATGAGCGCTCAAGGAGTGTCCTATTCTTCAAAGTTTGCTTTATTTCCTCCTGGATTGACAAATTAGCCACCTACCTGGTATTGTGGAGTATATGAAATGCAGGAAAGAGAGGCTCATTGAGTTTGCAACATGGTCTTTGGAAATGGCCATGGGCAGTGTGAAGTAGGTTTGCTGGATGCCTGCATGGAGACCCGATGGAATTGGGAGGATGAACTGTGTGTTGCAGTGGAGACCCAGTGGAGACACCAGGACCATGAGATGGCTGCC
Organism: Jaculus jaculus; assembly: GCF_020740685.1. Classification (NCBI taxonomy): domain Eukaryota; kingdom Metazoa; phylum Chordata; class Mammalia; order Rodentia; family Dipodidae; genus Jaculus; species Jaculus jaculus. The sequence goes on along the minus strand of NC_059124.1, from coordinate 4,095,135 downwards.
AATGAGACCTGCCAGGCCCAGATGAAGTTTCCCAGGACTGTGAGTAGCCTAGCTCGAGGGGTGGAATTGGAATTCCAGAGACTTATTAGTGGCAACAATTATCAGACTTGGGACTTGTCACTGACTAGAGATGTTGGACTTGAAGCTACAGAGTTTTATGTTTTCCCTGTTTAAATCTTGTTTTGGTTAAGTATGTCTTTGCTATGCCCAATGCCATCTTTTGCAGGGTGAATGTTTATACTGTGCCATTATGCTGTATTTTTTTTTTTTTGTATTATGGCTCAGTTAAAAATCTTTGACTATGGGAATGTTTGAATATCATTAGGATTGATTAAAAAATTATGGGGACTTTTAAAGTTGCATGAATGCATTGTATTTTATATCATGATATCATGTATGGTTATCAGTTTAAGGGGCCCAGGGGTGAAATGTGGTGGCTTGATAGAGGTGTCCCCCCAATAAACTTAGGTGTTCTAATTACTAGGTCCCCAGCTGATAGCAACTTGGAAATTAAAGCCTCCTGGAGGTGGTGTATTGTTGGGGGGTGGGCTTTTTGGTGTTGCAACCAGCTTCCTACCAGACACTTTCTTGTTGCTCTTGCCCATCTGATATTGGCCAGAAGGTGATATCCACACTCTGCTCATGCCATTGTTTCCCCTGCCATCATGGAGCTTCCCCTTGACTCTGTAAGCCAAAATAAACCTTTATTTCCTACAAGATGCTCTTGGTCAGGTATTTTCTGCCAGCAGTGCAAACCTGACTGCAAAGGTACCAATTAAGTTTAATTTTTCTTTCTTTTTTATTATTAAAAACTTTCATAATTATAGACAATAAACCATATTTCCCTTCCCCATCATTCCTCTCCACAACTCCACTCTCCATCACATCCCCTCCCCCTCTCAAGTTGTCTCTCTTTTATTTTGATGTCAACATCTTTCCTCCTATTATACTGGTGTTGTGTAGGTAGTGCCAAGCACTGTGAGGCCGTGGAGATCCAGGCCATGTTGTGTCTGGAGGAGCACATTGTAAGGAGTCCTACCTTCCTTTGGCTCTTACATTCTTCCCATCACCTCTTCTGCAATGGACCCTGAGCCTTGCATGGTGTGATAGAGATGTCTCAGTGCTGAGCACTCCTCTGTCACTTCTTCTCAGCACTATGGCGCCTTTTGAGTCATCATAGAGGTCACCACCATCTGGAAAGAGCAGCTTCTATAATTGAAAGTAAGAGTAGGGGGGCTGGAGAGATGGCTGAGTGGTTAAGCGCTTGCCTGTGAAGCCTAAGGACCCTGGTTCAAGGCTCGATTCCCCAGGACCCACGTTAGCAAGATGCACAAGGGGGCGCACACATCTGGAGTTTGTTTGCATTGGCTGGAGGCCCTGGCGTACCCACTCTCCTCTCTCTGTCTCTCTCTCTCTCTCTCTGTCTGTTGCTCTCAAATAAATAAATACAAATAAACAAAAAAAGTAAGAGTAGGAGCTGGAGAGATGGCTTAGCAGTTAAATGCGTGCCTGTGAAGCCTAAGGGGGCTCACTGAGGAAAATCATCAGCTCAAGGAAGTGTGCAGTTGAGCAATAGTTATGGCACCTGAAGTTCTCCCTGGTTGCTGTGGACATATGTATAGTGTGCACACATGCACACACATATATGCATGCATACAATACACATAATACATCACATACACATGCAAATAAACACTTTTTCACAACCCAAAATATATATACAAATGGGTCAGCAATGCATTCTATTAAAACTCTTACTGTGAGCCAAGCATGGTGGTGCACACCTTTATTCCAGCACTCAGAGGCAGAGGTAGGAGGATTGCTGAGTTCAAGGCCAGTATTAGAATACATGGTCAATTCCAGGTCAGCCTGGGCTAGAGCAAGACCCTACCTCTATAAACCAAACAGAGAAAGAGAGAAAAAAACAGCAGAATTGATGTCATGAAATATAAGAATTATAAATTTATTTAATCACTTTTCAGAGCAGAACTACAAAGGAATTGGGGAGACCATAGTTTCTTTTCTTCCTCAGGATTGGTGGAAAGTCTCTCACTAAAGAGGACACACAGCTTTTTGACTTCCTGTTATTATTCCTTGGTTCCTCCCACCCTACTTTGCTTTCTTACACAGGGTATTTTCCCCTCCTCCTCTGACTCCGTTACTGAATTCTGCTGCTACTTTCTGTTTTGTGGTTTGGTTTTGGTTTTTCGAGGTAGGGTCTCACTCTAGCCCAGGCTCACCTGGAATTCGCTATGTAGACTCAGGGTAGCCTCAAACTCATGGCAATCCCCTACCTCTGCCTCCTGAGTGCTGGGATTGAAGGCGTGCACCACCAGGCCTGACTTGTTTTGTTTTGTTTTTGAATTTTGACTTGGGACAATTTCTGAGATGACTCTAAACATACTCTCCCCATTGTGAACCACATGTTTATGCACAGTGACTTTTTCCACATTGACAAATACAAAGTCAGGTATTGATTAACTCCAAAAGACCCTGGAGATGGTATGTCCTCCTGTATTCAGCCCAGATTTAGTTCTGTCAGTGAAAATAAACAAGCACATCCATCTCACTGATATAAAATTTTTTAATGTTTATAAAATGATAAAATCACACATATGCCAAATAATTTTTTAATATAAATTGCTGTATGATTTATTATCAGTAAATGCTTGGTCTGTATAACTATTTTTAAATATTTTATTAATTTATTTATTTGAGAGAGAGAAGAAAGTGAGAGAATAGGGCATGGCAGAGCCTCCAGCCACTGCAAATGAAATCTAGATGCATGTGCCACCTTGTGCATCTGGCTGCATAACTATTTCATATACCTTTTGTGATAGTTCATCTTCATTGTCAGCTGGGTTTAGAATCACCATGGGAACCCACGCTTGGATGCACCTGTGAGGGTGAGTTTTTAATTGAGTAGGAAAAACTGTTTTTTTAAACAATTTGTCCATAAGATAGACAATATACAATGATCATAATCCTCTCCCACCATCCTCCCTTTTTCCCCTCCCAAATTTCCCCCCACTCAATCACTTCACATTTCTAACTACTCTCTCTTCTATTTTGATCATTTTTCCCCTCTCTTATTGGGGGGTTAGGGGTTCAAGGCAGGGTCTCACTCTAGTCCAGACTGACCTGGAATTCACTACATAGTCTTAGGGTGGCCTTGAACTCTTGGTGATCCTCAAGTGCTGGGATTATAGAAATGTACTACCATGCCTGACCAAAAGTCTGTATCTATTAATGCCATATAATTATGTCAACTTTGTCTTCTGGCTTGTGAGTTATTAAATGAAAGTGAATTTTAACAGCTTTTTGTTTTGTTCTGTTTTTCGAGATAGGGTCTCGCTCTAGCCCATGTTTACCTGGAACTCACTATGCAGTCTTCTCATGGTCTTGAATTCATGACAATCCTTCTATCTCTGTCTCCTGAGTACTGGGATTAAAGGCATGCACCATCATGCCTGGCTAATCCTTCTTAAATAGCAAAAAATAAGTCTAAGAATGCCATAATATCATATACATGTATATATAATATCATAAGTGATATTAAGAAATAGTTCTAAAATCTGGGCTGGGGAGATGGCTTAGTGGCTAGGCACTTGCCTGCAAAGGCAAAGGACCTCAGTTCCACTCCCCAGTACCCACGTAAGCCAGATGCACAAGGCGGCACATGCATCTGGAGTTTGATTGCAGTGGCTGGAAGCCCTGACACACTTATTCTCTCTGTCTTTCTCACTCACTCTGCCTCTTTCCCTCTCTCAAATAAATAAAAAAATAATAATAATAAATATTTTTAAAAGAAGTATTTTAAAAAATCAAAATAGGCAGTTGTATTTTACCTTTAGATACCTTTCATGTGCTTAACTAAACTATAAGAAAACATGTTGGAATCCTAATTTAAACACATTTCAGTGTAGGTAGACACAAAAGCAAATCTGGAGGGGGAAATGTAGAATGTAATTGGTTAGAACATTCCTAATTCCACATATTGCTAATTCTTCACTTGAGGCTGTAGCAATTAACTTTCAGATCCCAGAGATAAAAAGACTGCATCTATGGAAATTACTTCCCTCTACCATGAGTCAGTGCTATGGGAGGTCCAGCCAGAAGTGAGTCCAGGCAGGGAAAGTCAGAACAGATCATGAATAGAGTCCATCAAGGAAAACACAGTTGGAAGTGTGGGTGTGAGGTACTGTGCATTGCTGTTTGGAATCACATAGAACATCAAAAACTATGTAATAGATCTATACATGCTTATGTATGTGGTATTGATGTGCATGTGTAGCTAGTGAGAGAAAGTGATACATAAAACACGATTCATAGTCTAAAGAGCTCCTGAAAAGAAAAACAAAATCAATGTGATCTCAGCATAGTTTTCGTGTTTTTGGAAAAGAGAATACATATATGTAAGATATCTTAAAGTGTTCTTGTAATGGTCAGCACATTATTTCATGGCTGTTTATGTACAGTATTCATCCCTGCTTTCAGCTTCACTTCATGGTTTTGATAATTAATCTAATGCCATGAAAGTAAATGTGAAACTCTTACACTCATGCAAAGCTATGGCATAGAAATTGGGTTCTTACCTTGTTCTTCATGTGGAACAGTGAAGCACAGGAAGATTCCTCACATCCTGGCTGGTAGGCCCGCTAATGTGTGAACACTGGGACTCTAAAGGAAGCTCTCCCTAAAAGCGTGGTGAGTGAAGATGGGCCCTCGGCTCACGCTGACCATCCCATGCCTCATACAGAACACCGCGTTAGTCTCTCAACTGTGGCATTGGGCTTATAAGAGTTAACTTCATGATTTGGATAAAAGATACTGTTTTTACATTTAAGTGTAGATTCATTAACTATGGAGATAAATACAACACATGCCACAAAACAATTAAAGGTATAAGAGAGATTCTGTTGTCTTTAAAAGTATTTGGAAATTGAGATTCCAATTTGAGTTGTCTTAGAGGATTGCTTCCCATTTCAAAGCTCAGGCTGCATGCCAAAAAGAATAGTTTGCTTCTTAGTTTCTGGGTTGTTATTTTTTTTTAAGGTAGGGTCTAACTCTCTCCCAGGCTGACGTGGAATTCATACATAGTCCAGGGTGGCATTGAATGCACAGTGATTCTCTTACCTCTGCTTTTCACAAGGGCTGGGAAAAAGGCAGGCACCACTATGCCTAGTCCAAACGAGTAGTTTTAAATATTTATGGGGACTGGAGAGATGATTTAGCAGTTACGGTGCTTGCCTGTGAAGCTTAAGGACCCAGGTTCAGTTCTGTAGAACCAACATAAGCCAGATGCACAAGGTGGCAGAGGAGTCTGGAACTCGTTTGCAGTGCCTGAACTCCTGCTGCGCCCATTCTGCCTCTCTCAAATAAATAAATAATTCATCAGAAGTTAGAAAAGCAAGATTGTCATCATTTTCACATTTGTAAAGAAGATAGCGACATAACTTCTATGCTGATTCAAGGTTAAGTGCACGTTTTGCATTGGGGCCATGGTCTCTCATGGAAAGCTTTGCCTTAACAGCATTGAAGAATTCATTTACAAATGCTAATTTTTTATATTGTTTGTTTTATTTATTTTTTTTTTTTACTTTTATTTGCAAGGAGAGAGAGAGAGGCATACAAGAGTATATGGACAGCCGGGCATGGTGGCACACACCTTTAATCCCAGCACTTGGGAGGCATACGCCGGAGGACTGGCATGAGTTTGTGGCCACTCTGAGACTACGAAGTGAATTCCCGGTCCGCCTGGGTTAGAGAGAGACCTTGAATAAAGAAAAACGAAGAAAGCGAAAAGGAGGGTATGGACGCACCAAGGCCTCTAACTAGTGCAAACATACTCCAGATGCATCTGGCATTATGTTGGTACTGAGGAGTAGAACCCAGGGGTGGTGAGGCTTTGCAAGCAAGTGCCTTAACTGCTGAGCCATCTCTCCATCTCTTTAGCCCTGTGTTTTTTATTTTTATTTTTATTTTATTTATTTATTTATCTATTTATTTATCTATTTATTTATCTATTTATTTATCTATTTATTTATCTATTTATTTATCTATTTATTTATTTATTTATTTATTTATTTGCCGGTGGCTTTGAACCGCTGATCTTCCTTTCTCATTAGAGCAGTGAAACTGCCCCTTGTGGCTACCAGGTTGCGAGGCTTCATCTGCCCTGCGCTTCTTTCCGTCCGCTGTCAGTCACGGTCTGAGGGGCGGGGCTTGAAGCGCTGGCCAATCAGACGCGCAGGCCGGGCCGGGCGGGCTTCCGCTGTCCCGGGCCTTTGTCGCGGGTCGGCCACCTTGGGTCTGCGCCCGGCCGCGTTCTTTCCTGGATTCGGGCTTTGGGTCCTGGGCTCGGTGGCCTGGGCCACAGGGCTGCCGCCACGGTGAGTGTGACGTCCGACGGGGCCGTGAATGTGCAGGAGGCGGAGAGGCGCGGCGGCCTCGGCTCCCGGGCTCCGCTTCCGAGCCGCAGCCCGGCGCTCGGTCCGCGCCTCCCCGCGCTCGCGCCGGCTCCTGGTGCTGCGTGGCGGCGCGGGGCGGCTCCGGGCTCCGGCGACCTCCGGGCGGGGGACCCGTCCCACGCTGCAGCGCTCTCGGTGGCTGTGCCTTGGAGCGCGTGCGGACCGTGAGCCTGGGAGGGAAGCCTTCGCCCCGAGCCTGCACCGCGCACGGGCCCAGGCCTGCAGCCCGCTGCCCGGCACACCCGGAGCCCTTGGCGGGTCACGGTGCCACCGGGAGAAGACCTCCTGGGTTGCTGTTCTTTTGGAGGGGCTGCCCGGCGCCTAGGCTGTGGTGGTGGTGGGCGGGGAGAGGGGGACACTGGCCTCCGATTCCTGTCCATGGGTCCTGGAGGACAGTGGGAAACGGAGCAGCTAGAATGTGTGGCTTTCCTGGTGCCCTGCACCTGGCTGAGTTATTAAAGGGACTTTCGTCACCAGGTGGAGGATGGCCGCTGCACTCTGGGCCTCGCTGGGTGGCTCACCATCACACACCCGGGTTTTCTGACACCAGAAATTCAGCATTAGTGCTCTCAGGACCACCGCGCCTCCCGTGTTCTCCCTGAGCCTCTGGTTATGTGTGTCTAGTCGTCCCTCACCTGATCTTTGAGTTCGTTTTCTCTGGATCTTCGTGATTATCTGTGTGACTGTAGAACTCCAGACCTGTGAGCGGCACCCCCTCGGTCTCTGTAATCCCTGGTTCATGTTTTCCTAGTGTAGCTCTGTGTCTCACCGCCATCTCTTCCAAGGATGCACTACTTTGAGGCACTAGGGTCACGCAGATGTGAATAATCCAGATACCATGCACTTCCTTAGTGGGTGACATTGAGTCCCTGGGTGTGGACATTACCTTGGGACTCACTTTGATCTGTCCAGGCAGTGGCGGGGTGCTAAATAGTCTCTCCCACTGGAATCTCCAGAACACAAGGTGGATCCTGTGAAGTCAGCATTGGATCCAGGTGGGGAGATCCTGAGAGACATGGAGACTTAGTAAGACACCTCAGTAAGCCACAGTTAATGCTCAAGGCCAGGGTCTGGGGCTTGGGGTGAAATTCACTCTCTCCCATACCTGAACAGGTCCCGCTGGCTCCAGACAGGATTTAGAAGCACAGCATCTGGGGAGGCAGGGCATTCTCTTCTACACCTTTTCCTGGTGCATAGGCCCTAACCTTGCGGCTGTCCTGGTTCTCATGGGGACGGGACTGCTGCTGGGGTTGACTCCTTTCATGAGCGACAGGTCAGGGAGGAAGGCTTTGGATACTCAGTGGAAGAGGAAGGAGGCGTGGACTGCAGTCCTGCCCAGGGAACCTGAGATTCCCTGCTTCTCTGGCTTTCCCTGGGACTGTATATTTGACTCTCCATCCTTTCCCGATTTTCTTTCTTTTGTTTTTTCAGGCAATGTCACACTCTACTGTGAAGATGGACCTGAACTCGCTGTAAGGCAAAGGCTTGCCTGATGCTCACAGCAATCCTCTGACCTCTGTCTTCCAAGCACTGAGATTTCTACACATGAGCCACCAATCTTCAGCTATGTGTCTTTTTAAAAATGTTTTCTTCATCTTATCTGTCTGTGTCTCTCTGCCTTCTGTGGCCTGTGTGTAAGACAGTAAAAACCACTGTGTAGCTCTGGTTTGGGGAGGTAGTCTTTCCTGACTGAGACCCCTCCCAGGTGGATGGTTAACACAGGAGGCAGAATACCAGTTGCAGCTATGCCCAGAGGTCTCGCTTCTTCCTGCCTCCTTCCATCTCTCTCTGGGTCTTCTGCCATCAGTTCTCTGTTAAGGTGAAACGGGGGAGGGGGCCAAAACTGGGCGCAGTCTTACTTTCACCAAAGACATGTGTATGCAGATTTGTAATTCCAGCCACTCAGAAGAGTAAGGCAGGAGGTTGGGGACCACACTTCCCCAACAGTCTGGTCTGCAGAGCTATTTCGAGGTCAAACTTGGGTACCTAGTGGCACTCTGTCTCAAATAAACACAAACCAGGAGTGTGAATGTCAGTGACGGAGCATGGGACTGCTGTGACCTGTGCCTCACGTTCATTCCCAGTCACCTCTCAGTGGCACCGCAGGGCAGCCAATTCCTGCCCCTGACTCAGGTTTTTCATTTTCTAAAAGGAGGAATGTTGCTCCCTGCTGGCTAGTGTGTTGTGACTGTAGCATGGCAAGAGTGGAAATTTGCCTGGGGGAGGACAGAACTGCTTTGCAGTCCACCAGCCCTCCTTGGACCATAAAACCTAGGAGAGCAGTGGGATATAGAGCTTAGCTTTCTGTGGAGTAAAGGACTCTGAGGCCAGGGACCAGGGACTTGGTGGGTGTGTCCCTTACTGCCTGCCAGCATGGGAAAAAAATACTCCCATGGCTGTGTCTTCACTATGTCCTTAGGGCATTAAAATCGATGGCAGAAGCATGAGCTCCTGGTGTTCCCCAATCTCTGAGGATGGATGAGGGGCTAAAGGGTCTGGAAGGAAGATCTGTGTGAGGAAGACAGGCCTTATGTGTGTGAAGGAGGAAGTCGAGGCCAGAGAGAGGCAGTGAGGGTTTGAAGGAGAGACTTCAGGGAATGTTTTCTAAGGGAAGATGAGGTTTGGAGGAGGTTTGAGGCTTGAGTCCAGATCTCAGAAAGGAGTGTGGTTTAAGGTTCTGAAGGGTTAAGTCATGGACTATGGGGAAAATGAAGAGGACATGGGAATTGAAAGGAGTCCTCACTCTGGGGTCTGCTTGTTATGAGCTGCAAGTCAAGAATTCCAGCGCAGTTAGCAACATTTTCTGTGATGGTTATTTACATACAGAGAATATTCCTACTGTTTATATCAAATAAGAATGTTATAGGAGGGTGAGTTTGCTTGGAGTTCAAGAATAAAGCCCTCGAATCCCAAACCCGAGTTCATGTTTGTATTTAACAGGAGAATTCGGCCAATCACACTGAGATGGATACTTATTAAATTATTATATTTATTAAGGGGAGTACAAAACCAAGAGAAGGAAAATGGATACACGCACATGGTCTGAGAGCCTGTGTGGTGGGCCTGGAGGAAACATTAAGAGATTTAGAGAGCTCCTGCCATGTGGAGGGCAGGAGGGGAAACTAGGATCAGGGGGTTTCTTCCCTCATCTCAGCCCAGCCAGACTGAGACAAGGGGAGACTTACCAGAACCTGGAAGTTCAGGAGTGATGAATGGTCAGCCAAGAGAGCCCTAGCCCCAGGTGAGTGGTGAGCCAGAGAGAGGGCTGATTGGTCTGGGCTAGTGGCTGGCTCCAGAAGAGGCCATCTGTGGTGTAGCCAATCACAACATCTGTATCGGACTTAAATTGTAGGAAAGGGGCACTACATTCAAGGAGGGGCTCAGGTTGTCCATAGCAAAACACAGGCCTAGGGCTCTCCTTTAGGGAAGAGATAGGAAGAAAGATCATTCTTTAATCACTAGCAAAGTGGAGATTGCAAGAACAGAATTGAGGCCATTCCTGCCTTTATTTCAAGGGCACAGTCACTCTTAACTGCCTCAACAATGAAATGATTTATGTTTAAAGCCAGAACATATATGACCTTAGAGGTGTGACTTTGTTAATTTTCCAGATGGAAACTTGAACTTTTCCAGAATTCCCACTGAAACTTTGCTGCTGTGGGATCAAGAGAGGACACTTTATACCCCAGGATCTAGAAATGGTGAGTTTGTGCCTGGCTTCCTAAAATAAATGTTAACAGCCTATAACCATGGTTCAGTGACTCCCCATTGCCTGTGTCCCTTGGTTCCTGAGTTCTGTGACCCAGAACTCCAGACCTGTTATCTCCTGGAACCCTCATGTCTGATTTCCAGGTTATTTGAAACATTGTGCCTGTGTAATTGAACACCTGCAGGATTTTATATCTGTTCCTGAGTCATCAGGTTTCTTTGTAGCTCCCAGCTGCTCAGAACTTTGTCTCCTGGCTCTCATAACCTTGGGTGATGCCCACCAGCTACTAACCATCAGGAACCTATTCACTGTTCTGTGAAGAGGTTGTCATGGGCTAAAGGCATGTTGTGGCTGTCAGGCAGAGGTGTAGGAGGGCTTCAGAGTGGGCACATGCTGTGGAAGCTGTATTACTGATCTGGATGCAAAGGAGCTTCCTGCCCATGGTTTGTGCCAAGAGGTAGTGTCTGGTCATGGCGTGTAGGAGATGGAGGCCACAGCATGAAGCAATAATGTGGGTGGTTTGGGAAGTTGGTTTTACCAGGTACCCCTCAGCAGTGAGCAGAAGAAACTGCTCATCCTGTCTGATCATAGCCGACCACTTCCTAAGGGCAGCTGTTCTCTGTGCAGCCCCTCAGGGAGGTACAGCTGTGACTGAGGCTGCAGCTCACTGTGAAGCTTTGTGGGTCCTGGGTTTACATCTTAGGCTGTTACCTCTGAGCCTCAGTGTTTCTGAGTCCGAGTGAGTCTCTGTGACTTTCACTGTCTTAATCCAGGCATGTGTGTGTAACTCCCCTTTGTCCTGTCAGTGGCCTGTCTCCAAGTTTTCTGTGTCTCTCACTGCCTGATCCTTAGGATCCTTCCCTACAGGTCCTAGGATTACTAGATCACCGGCTGGAATTAGGATTCCGACTTCCTGGCTGGGTGACCATGATTAGGCAGTTTCCCTCTCTGAGCCACTGACGCATGTGTCTGTGTTACCTTGGTCTCTGAAATGACTTCATCCCACTTGGATGATAACTCAGGATGCAGGATTGCAGGAACAGCTGTGTGCACCCATCTCCTTCCACCTCTGTCTGTGTGTCCTCTTCAGTGCCCTGTTTGGGTGAAATGGGGAAGGGGCCTATCCCTTGTTTCAAATCTCCCCTCCACCCCAGGCAGTATAAACCTGTATTCCTATTTAATAAAGAGGCTTAGACAGGAGGAATTTTCTTTACTCCTTTTGCTTTGAAAAATGAAAAGGGGGCTGGAGAGATGGCTTAGTGGTTAAGGCGTTTGCCTGCAAAGCCAAAGGTCCCAGGTTCGATCTTCCAGAACCTACTTTAGCCAGATGCACTTGGGGGTGCACATGTCTGGAGTTTGGTTGCAATGGCAGGAGGCCCTGGCGTGCCCTCATTCTCTCTCTCTCTCCCTCTCCCTCTCTGTCAAATAAATAAATAATAAAATATTTTTTTAAAATGGAAAGGAAATTTTAAAATACTGAACTGATAATTCATAGTATAGGTGGGACAGGAATGCTAGGTTGACAGTATAAGTGAAGAAAGGGAAACAGCCAACAGGGACAGTTCTGTGGAGAGGGGATCGAGAATGAAGTATAATGTCACGTACATGTGTCACAGTTTAATTCCTTTGTCAACTTAATCAGGTCAGGAATTAAGGGATGTGCCTCTTGGCTGGTCCTCATATGGCTGTTCAAGTGACAGCCTGTATAAAAAGAAGCTCCAGGGAAACAGGGCCTTTGGCCTCGCTGCCTTTGCCACTCGCTGGTGCCTGCGTCTACCCTGTTGCTGCTTTGCATGGACATCTGCACGCAGCTTCCTCAGCCTTCCAGCATGGACTGAAGACCAGCCGGTTCCTGGGAATCCTCTAGGCCTCCAGTGCCATACTGAACTGCTGAGGCATCCAGCCTCATGCACTGAGCAGCCAGAGTTCTCAGACTCTTCTGTCTGCAGAAAGTACCTGGTGGGCTGCCCAGCTCGTACCCTGTTAGCCAATGCATTGCAGTTTGCATCATGTATGGTTATCAGTTTATGGGGGCCAGGGGCGGAATGTAGTGGATTGATTCAGGTGTCCCCCATAAACGTAGGTATTCTGAATGCAAGTCTCCTCAGCTGATATCAATCAAAAATTAAAATCTCTTGGAGGTTGTGTATTGTTGTGGGCCAGCTTATGGCTATTATAGCTAGTTTCCCCCTGCCAGTGTTTGGCACACTCTCCTGTTCCTGTTGTCCACCTTATATGGGCCAGGGGGTGATGTCCACCCTCTGCTCATGCCATTGTTTTCCCTGCCATTGTGGAGCTTCCCCTTGAGCCTGTAAACCAACATAAACCCCCTTCTTCTTCCCCAAATCTCCATCATCTGGGAACCTAGCATTCAGAATACCTAAGTTTATGGGGGACACCTGAATCAAACCACTACATTCCGCCCCTTGCCCCCATTAACTGATAACCATACACAATGTAAAATGCAATGTGGTTATCTAACTTTAAAAGTCCTCATAGTTTTTACCAGTTCCAATGATGTTCATACATCCCCTTACCCAAAGTCTTTTTTATGGCGGGGGGGGGGGGGTCATTGAGGTAGGGTCTCACTGTAGCCCAGGCTGACCTGGAATTCACTATGTAGTCTCAGGGTGGTCTTGAATTCACGGCAGTCTTCCTACCTCTGCCTCCTGAATGCTGGGATTAAAGGCGTGTGTCTCCATGCCTAGCTTAATTCAATGTCTTTTAACTGAGCCATAATACCAAAAAATTCCCCCAAAACCCCATAATGGCACAGTATAAGCATTCACACTGCAAAAAATGGCACTGGGCATAGCAAAGAAATATTCAGCCCAAACAAGATTTAAATAGGGCAAACATCAAAATCTAGCTGTAAGTGCAAAACCTATAGTAGGTGACAAATCTCCAAGTTTGATAATCTAACCAGCAATAAGTCTGTAGAGTTTCAATTCCGCCGCTCCAGCTAGGCTACTCACAGTCCTGGAAAACTTCATCCAGGCAGGCAGCTCTCCTTGGCAGCCATCTTGTGGTCCTGGCATCTCCACTGAATCTCCATTACGATCCACGGTTCATCCTCATGGCCCCATAGGGTCTCCATGCAGGCATCCAGCAAACCTGCTTCACACTGCCCATGGCCATTTCCAAAACACAAGACTTAAAAGAGTGCATTCTTCCTCTTACCCCTGTGCAGTTCAGTTGGCCCAATCTCAAAGGTTGTAATCTCTCAATTGCAGCTGAACGGGCAGCAGTTCACCCAAAGATAATTTTATTTCCCCCTGGGCCATATTCCTCTGTTCCAACCAGTTCATTTCTAGACAAAGCAACCTTGCACAACTTCTCAGGACATGGGCATAAGCAAGCTTCTCACAGGCTGCTAGCCCAGTCCAACCAATGCTCTTCTTCACCCTAATAAGCCAAACCGTACAGTCCATAGATCTTATTGCATTCAGGCCTTTCCACACTGGACAGAATAGTCCATCAAGCTGTACTTATAGCACTGTAAGGCATCTCTTAGGCCAAGGTTTCAAATCCTTCCACATTCCTCTTGAAAATCCGCTCCAAAAGGCCAGTGTCACACAGTCAGGTGTCAGCAGCCATCCCACTCCTGGTACCACTTTACTGTTGCAGTCAGGTTTGCATTGCTGGCAGAAATCACCCAACCAAGAGCAACTTGTGGGAAAAAGATTTATTTTGGCGTACAGGCTCAAGGGGAAGCTCCACAATGGCAGCGAAAAGGATGGCATGAGCAAAGGGTGAACATCACCGCCTGGCCCACATAAGGTGGACAACAGGAACAGGAGAGTGTGGCAAACACTGGCATGAGGAAACTGGTGATAATACCAATAAGCCCGCCTCCAACAATACGGTGCCTTCAGGAGGCTTTAATTTCCAATTGCCGTCAGCTGGGAGACTAACATTCAGAACACATAAGTTTATGGGGGACACCTGAATCAAAACACCACAACCTTATAACATATATTTATTCTGTTAATTCTGTATCTCTATAAATCTCTGACTAGTATTGATTGTGGTACCAGGAGTGGTATTAAAGAAACAGAATTTTAAGGATGAATTTTCCATGGGGGCCCAGTGTTTGCTATGTCTGGATGTTCATGTGTAATGGTCCTGAAGACTCCCTGCCTCAACTGGCCAATCATGGGGTTCACGTCCATTGACCACTGTCCTGAAGACGTGGCCTCTTCTCTGTCCATCTTTGTCACTGTTTCTGTGTCAACAGTGGTCTGGCATTGAACGTGGGAATGAATTCTGAGTTAGAAAGGAACTTTGGCCGGCTAGGACCCCACTCTTTTGGAGGGTTAATTCATGATGAAGGATTCCAGGAGCAGCTGTTCACAGAGGCTTCACCCCCTCAAGCCTCCTCCTCTCTGATGTCCTCCCCCAGTACTCTGTTAATTTAAGTAGGGGTTGTGGCCTAGTCCTGTGTTCATATCTCTCTTTCAAGCCAGTCATGCTGGTGCATGCCTATCATCCACCTTCTGATGAGGGTTATCAAGGAAGAAGGTTGCACGTTCCAGACCAGCCTGCGTTACATAGTGTGTTCTCAGCCAGCCTGATGAACTTAGTTAGACTCTGTATCAAGTAAAAAGTGAGTGGGTGACGTTCGGTGGTCGTACCTGTGATTAGCATGGACCGAGCCCTCATCTCCATTCCCATTCACCTTCTCTCTGTGTGATCTCAGAGAATCCAGGTCCTCTCTTGAGACCCACTTGGTTCTTCTGAAGAATGGAGGATGGCATTTCCTGCTGGGCAGTGGGGTGGACAAAGCAAGGCAAGAATGATTGCCTTGGATTGGCCCATCTGCTGTCACTTCTGTGACCATCAAGACAAGGAGAAGAAGGTAGTGTGATGCTTGGTTCAAAGTATGAAACGGGATGCTGACTTCAGGAGGGCACGGCTTAGTCCTGCACTGGCTACCACGAAGGGTCAGGCAGTGCAGTGCCCTGGCTGTCACAAGATCCAGAAAACTTTATGCAGAGGGGCCTTAATAGTATGTGAAAGATCAGTGGTCTCTGAGGATGGACGGTGGACTAACTGGTCTGTGAGAGGAGAAGCTAGGCCAGGATTACAGACAGGTAAGAAGGAAACAAGGCATGGTGTGAGGGAGGATGTGAGCGCCTTCTGGAGGTGGCCATTGACCAAAGCTGGGGACTCAGAAGGAGGTAAGCAACTAAGGAAAGTGACATTCAGAGTGTGGAGGTGGAGATGAGATCAAATGTGAGGGAGCAAGTGAGGTTGTGCAGGAGGAGGGAAGAGTGAGGGATGCAGCGTGGGGCTTAGTGAGCAGAAGGGACAGGGGTCTGAGAGAAGAAGGGGATTGGAGGGATCTGGAGAATGAAGGCCATATCCGATGCAAGAAAGAGGTTAGAGGAGATGTGGTGGGTGAAGGCATGGCTTAGAGAAAGAAGGAAGGAATGAAAGGAAAATTAAGGGGACATGGAACAGGAAAGGACTCCTTCACTCTGGCATCTGACTTGTCTCTAAGAGTCAAGAATTTAAGCACAATTGACACCTCCTGTCTGTCCTAATCTCTCCTTGGGAATGGAGTCAGGGCTCTTGATCCCACCGTCTCAGCCTGTCTGTGCAGCTTTGTGTGAGTCTCTGGGTTTGTTTCTGTCAGTCTCTGATCTATCATTGACTCTTTCTGACTGTCTCTTTGCCTGGTCTAATACAGCTATTTGAGCTCTACTCTCCTGTTTTTGATGTCACTGGCCAGTCTTTACCTAGTATCTCTGGGTCTCTCACCACCTCTTTCCTAAGAGGCCTTTCCGTCAGGACCTGGGGACATAGGACAGGAGCTGGGATCAGGATTCCCACTTCCTGGTCCTTTGATTTGCCTCTTTTCTCTCAGTCGTTTCACTTTCTCTCTTCCATTGTGTGTGTGTTTTACTGGGGAACAAACCTAGAGATTTGTGTATGCTTGACAAGTTCTGTCACTGAGCCATATTCCATGTATCTGTTTTAAACTTACTCTTGGAGACATGGTCTCACTCTGTAGCCCAGCTGGCCTTGCACTATGCAGGCTCCTCCCTTAGCTTCCCGTGATCTTGGGATTACAGACCTGCGCCTTCAGGACTTGCAGTGTGTCCTTTGTGGACGTGAACAGAATTGCCTGCCTACCCCTTTGACTTCCTGGTTCAACTTCTGCCTCCTGCATGCAGTTCCTAGCGTTGTGTGTAGAGGTGGGGCTTGTGCAGAAACAATCAGTGTGTCCGTCCCTGTGCAGTTCTTATTCCCAGCCAGAGCCTTTGAACACCAGGTGGTGGCAGCAAAATCCCAGCTGCATATAGCAGAGCTTTGTCGGAAGAGGTGCAGAAATGGCAGTGCATGTCTGTAATTCCAGGCCAGCCTCGTGTACAGAGTTGTTTCAAGTCCAAACTGCACAAGTAGAAAACTTCTGTGGCAATTAAAATAAAAGTTAGTGATAGAGGATCTACCTTGCAAGGCCTGTGCCCTGAGTTCCTTCTCAATGGCTTTGTCTGCATGACATCTAGGTGAGTGGCCTCCCATCCTTGACCCTGCCCCTCCCCCAAGAATGGAGTGATGTGGCCCATGTTCGCTTGTGTGCGGTTTGAACTCTAAATTTAAGAGAAAGGAGTCACAAGTAAGCTCAGATTTATCCCCAGTGCATGACAAAGACTGCATGCAAAGAAGTTGGGAGAAAGAGAGAAGAAAGGAATGAGCCCTCTGTCTGTATCCCAAGCAGCAGATAGAGCTCTTTCAGAATCCAGTTCCTCATCCCGGGGTAGCTAGCTATGAGTTCCAGCAAAGGCTGGGTTTCAGATGGTGTCAGATCAGTCTTAGTTTCTCTTTTCACTCCTTCCTGCTTTCTTTCCTTCCTTGCTCCTTTGGACCCTCCAGTCCTGATAGGAGACAGAAATTGGATAGGCAGTTTAGGGGTATTAGACCCCAACATGAACAGTCTTCTCTTGGCCAAATTCATGTATTGTCCTTGGGCTTATAAGAAGAAACAAAACAACAACAACAACAAAAAAACATCTGGTCAGAAATGGTTTACTGCAGGTCAGAAACCAACTGCAGAGTATGGCCTTTCCTCATCTCTCCCCTTAGGTAGTCTTTCCCGTCTCTTTGAACAGAATTCTAAAATCTCTGGCCCCAGACTCCTGGCATCAGGAGTGAAATGGCTGAGCCAGCCAACCATCCATGGGGCTTGTAAAAATAATCTACAAACTTAGTTGCCTTCACATAGCCCATATGTGTTTTCTTAGCTTATCCATGCTATTATCTACTTTTCCAAATTCCTGTAAGCGCTTTTTCTCTCCTCGTTATACCTTTTCAGTTGTGTGTGTGTGTGTGTGTGTGTGTGTGTGTATGTGTTATGCATGTGCATGTATGTGTATTCACGAGTAGGAGTGCAGATGCATGTATGTGTTTCACCATGTGAAGGCCAGAGGTTAATGTTAGGAGTCTTCTTCATTCACTTTCCTTTTTTTTTTTCAAGGTAGGGTCTCATTCTAGCCCAGACTGAACTGGGATTCACTCTGTAGTCTCAGGGTGAACTCACAGTGATCCTCCTACCTCTGCCTCTGGAGTGCTGGGATTAAAGGCATGTGCCAACACTCCCAACTTAGGACGGGAAAGCACCCATCCTCCGTCCTCTGCCTGGCAAAAGTTCTCTTAGTCATCTCCCAACATTGCAGGCAGATAAAACCTGACCTCGCCACGCCAAGCTTTATGAGAGTTAGGAAGACTCTTTATGTGCAGCAATATCCAAATCTTTTAACTTGAATGTTGAGCATTTACATATAATGAGGAGAGGAGGTTCTCATTTACTTTTCTCCTTTGAAAGTGTACTTAGCTAAATTCCAATGTCCTGTAAGAGGCAGGCAAGGTAAAAGTCCCAATGAATGAATGTAGTGACAGGCTGTCACCATTCTACCTAATAACCATAGCGGATAAAGGCAATCAGGTTCAAACTTGTGCCGTAATCCCAGGTATACAGGCAGCAACGTGACTTTGCTTTGTCTTAGACTTGACAGACAGCATTCCTAAAACTGCAGGCATACATAAGTGCAGTGAATTTGCCCCGTTTCCATTTCATTCATTTTATCATCACTTGTTGCTGCACTGGACAGGTGAGAAGTTAAAAGCAGCTGGGCCATGTCTCAAGCAGGCAGAAATTGAAAAAAATATTTCTAGAGTTGTCATTTTTGTTAACAAGCCCACATCCCAAAGGCTGCACCAGCTGAAGATTAACTGGGATGCTAAGACACAAACACGTGAGGTAACAGGGACATTTTACATTTAAACCACACGGCCCTGTTCTCTGAGCACCAGGGAGCCGGCCTCGGTCCATGTATTCTGGGGGGTCTGCACTTACAGCTCCAGTGGTTCCAGGTGCCCTCACAGGGTCCCCTTGTTGATCTTCACCCCACTTCTGGGTAGCAGGTTTGTTACCTCTTTAAACTTTATTTTTTAATTTTTATTTATTTATTTGATAGCAACAGAGAAAGAGGTAGAGAGAGAGAGAGAGAATGGGCGCACCAGGGTCTCCAGCCACTGCAATCGAACTGCCTTTGATGTCAGCTGCTCTGGTGGCTGAGGCTGGGGATTACTTGAGCCAAGGACAGGCTGTTAGCCAGTGCCTTTATTTTGCTTAAGGTTTTTGAGCCAGGATCTTCTCTAGCCCAGGTTGGCTTTCAACTCCTGCGCCTCCTGCCTCAGCCTTAGCCTCCCAAATGCTGAAAATGGGCTGGCGTGATGACTCTGTGATTAAGGCACTTATTTGTAGGGCCTTACAGCTTGGGTTAGCTTCCCCACACCCAGAGACAGCTGGGCACCAGCCCCAGTGGCTATGAAGGCGTGGCTGTGGCTTCAATGCCGCCTGCTGCTGACGTGCCTTGAGGGCGGGGCTTGAGGTGCTGACCAATGGGGTGCGCTGGCCCGAAGCCTGGCCAATCAGGCGTAGCGACAGCAGGGGCGGGCTTGGGCTTCCTCAGGCTGGGTTTGCTGTGGAGCCGCGCCTGCCCGGTGCTTCTGTGTGGAAGACTTGTGCCCTGTCGGCAGTTTGGGGACATCGTTTCTTGGACTGAGTCTCCTTCTTCACCGCGCTGTGTGGAAAGCCAGGGAGGCGGCTGGGTGCTCGGGAAGCTGGACGATGGGGCCCAGGGAGGCCGAGGCTGCTGGGCTGCGACAGTGGAAGGCGCTTGTCGGCCTCGCGGGTGATGGCCTCGTGGTCCGGCGTCTTCGCAGTGGATGCTGCGGGGCTCGCAGGACCATTGTGCCGCCAGACTTTCCAGAGAACCTCTGGTTTCGCGTCTTCAGGTGTCTGTTAATCGCTGATTTCTCGTGTGATTACTGTCTCTGGAACTCCAGGAATGTGAGTGGCGTCCCCTTGTCTCTGTAGTCATTGGCTCATATTTTCTTAGTGGATTTGGCCGTCTCACCACTTCCTCTCTGGGATGCATTTCCTTGAAGCCATAGGGTCAGTGAGACATGGAATGGAATCCAGAAAACAGGTATTTACTTAATGAGTGACTTTATTTAGGCACATCCCTTCTTGGACAAGTTCCTGTGTGTTCATTACTTTGGGGCTCACTGTGATCTGGCCATCAGTGGTGAGGTGTTGAATCTATGACTCCTACTAGATTCCTCAGAGCACAAGGTGAGATCTGTGAAATTAGAAGTTTACAGAGGGATCGTGCATTGGAGACAGGTACAGATGTCATGAGAAACAAAGAGAGTCACTTATACAATGCGGTAGGCCACAATACGAGCTCATGGTCAGGCAGTGGGGTTTGGGGTGAGATCGGCTCCCCCTGCTCTCTCCCTTCACCCCTCCACACCTGGGAGGCCTGGCTACTTGAGAACAGTCCCACCTGGCTGGAGACATGACTCAGAAGCTGTGAGCTGGGGAGGCAAGGCAGCATCAGGCTCCTCCACGCTTCTCTCTGATGCTCAGGCCTAAAACCTTGGGTTTTATTCATTTTTTTCTGTGGACAGAGCTCTACTGACCTTGAATCCTTTTCACTAAGTGAAAGAGGTCAGAGAGGAAGGCTTTGGACACTTAAAGGGGAGATGTGGAGCATGCACCCAAACTTTCTGTGTAGAAAATAGAGCTCCCCTGGGACTTAATGGTTAAGAAGGCATAATAGGAACCATGTCAAAGCAGCCTAGGGGAGAAAAAGCTCCCCCCCCCCCAAAAAAAAAACTCAGCAAAATACACACTTTTACTTAAAAGTGAGGTGTATAAGAAATTAAACTGTGGGGCTGGAGAGATGGCTTAGCGGTTAAGCGCTTGCCTGTGAAGCCTAAGGACCCCGGTTCGAGGCTCGGTTCCCCAGGTCCCACGTTAGCCAGATGCACAAGGGGGCGCACGTGTCTGGAGTTCATTTGCAGAGGCTGGAAGCCCTGGCGTGCCCATTCTCTCTCTCTCCCTCTATCTGTCTTTCTCTCTGTGTCTGTTGCTCTCAAATAAATAAATAAATAAAATTAAAAAAAAAATTAAAAAAAAAAAAGAAAACTGTCAGTAGAGAAGTAGGAGAGATCCAGAGCATCAAGAGACCACACAGGCTGGAGCGGATTCAGCAGTGGAAGTCCAGTAGCTGCGGCTCCAGCAGTGGCAGAGCCAGGTCTGTAGGGCCACAACTGCAAGGCTCAGCTTGAGCCGCAGAAAAAGCCAGTGTCCAGCACCGACGAACAGTCCTGCGACCAAGCCAGCCTACTTGAACCCACAGTGGCCAAAGAGGGACCCAAGCAGGGGCGCAGCATAACTGAGACCAAAATCATCCCAAAAGGTAACTGGGGGCTGGAGAGATGGCTTAGCGGTTAAGCGCTTGCCTGTGAAGCCTAAGGACCCTGGTTCAAGGCTTGGTTCCCCAGGTCCCACGTTAGCCAGATGCACAAGGGGGCGCACGCGTCTAGAGTTCGTTTGCAGAGGCTGTAAGCCCTGGCGTGCCCATTCTCTCTCTCCCTCCATCTGTCTTTCTCTCTGTGTCTGTCGCTCTCAAATAAATAAATAAATTTAAAAAAAAAAAGGTAACTGGGATTACACTAGGTCAGTACCCTCCAAATAAGCCTGGTATGTAAGCCTGAACTGGAAGTGCTAATTGCACCTTCCATATCAGGACAAATTACATGCTAAATCTGATAGATGGTCAGATTTGCCATTCCTGAATATGGTATATTTTGGGTTTGTTATTTGTTGCTTCTTGATTTATAGTGGCTTTGTTGCCTCTTCTGTTATACATTAGGGCAGTTATATCACTTGGTCACAAGTGTTATATCACTTGGTCACAAGCTGACTTGGAGCCCTCAACAGATCAGAAATCTTAACCTCCTTGTTGACAGGATTAAGGGTGTGGGGCACCACACACCCTAAGGGACAGTTAGAGGATCTAGTTTTTATAATGCCTACTCTTGCATAAATACTTTGTGCTATTTTTCATTGAACGTATACATTGTTTAGTTAAGTTTTATAATTTGCCTATATTTTGTTCCACTCAGGCTACTTGAATACTCTCATAGCAGGCAAACTCAAAACCTGGGGTCACTTTTATAGCCATTCTGAGAGTCTTGAGAGCCACACCTAGTACCTTAAGCTCCTACCCTGAAGATGTATAACATCAGATTGATTGATACATCTAATAATACTCAACTAATTAGAAAATCCAAGCATTAAGTTAATTCAAGATGTAAAAATATGTACATTAAAACACAAGAAACACCAAAAAGAAAGACAATATAAATCCATCAAAAACTATTAATGCATAAGAAATGACCTCCAGTGAGTATGAGTTAGAGAAAATACCTGAGAAAGAATTCCAATGAATGATTATAAATATGCTCAATTAAGTCAAAGAAAAAAAATCAAAGGAATCAAAGAGGACACAGGACACCAATATAATGAAATAAAGAGGTTAATACCATATATAAATAAGGAAATAAAAATGATCTTTAAAAAACCCAGTCAGAACTACTAGCAATGAAGAACAGAGTTAACGAAGTAAAAAACTGTAGAAAATCTCACCAGTTGGATGGAAGAAGGAGAGGAAAGAATATCTAAGCTAGAAGACCAGGTGGCAGTTCTAATATACTCCAACAAGCAGAAAGACAAACTAATAGGAAAGTATGAATGGGAATTTCAAGATATTCAGAACGCTATGAAAAGATGCAACATAAGAATTCAGGGTATAATAGAAGAAGAATTTTACTCCAAAGTTAATAATAGGTGTCTTCAACAAAATCATAGACTAAAACTTCTCCCAAATTGGGAAAGAGGTGCCAATGTAGAGACAGGAATCCTTTAGAACACCAGGCAGGCAAAACCTGGAAAGAACCTCTCCTCACCATATAATAATTAAACAACCAAACACACAAACCAAGGAAAAAAATATTGAAAGCAGTTAGAGTGGAAAAGCAAGTTACCTACAAAAACCAGCCCAACAGGATCACAGCAGATTACTCAACACAAACTTTTAAAGCCAGAAGGGCTTGGAGTCAAGTATTTCAAGTTCTGAAGGATAACAACTGTCAACCAAGGTTACTTTATCCTGCAAAGCTACCCACTCAAATAGACACAGAAATATGGACATTCTACAAGAAAAGCAGGCTAAAGGAATATTTGAAGACAAAATCAACTCTACAGAAAATACTTGAAAGAATCCTCCATGCTGAAGAGAAAGAAAATCACACATATAAGGAACCTAGAAAACACAAACCACACTCAAATACTACTTAACACAAGAGAGCAAAGGTAAAACAAGAAAAGAAAAAATGGCAAAAATACATACACACTTTTCAATAATATCTCTTAATATCAATGGCATCAATGCCCCAACGAAGAGACATAAGTTTGCAGACTGGGTTAAAAAGCAGGATCCATCAATTTGTTGCCTTCAAGAAACTCACTTTTCTACAAAGGATGGACACTATCTTTGGGTGAAAGGTTGGAAAACGGTGTTTTAAGCAAATGGACCTAGAAAACAAGCAGGGGTTGCTCTCCTAATATCTGACAATGTAAACATCAGTCCAACATTAGTTAGGAAAGATAAGGAAGGTCACTTTATATTGATTAAAGGCATACTCCAACAGGAGGACATTATAATCCTAAAAGTATGCACCTGACATGGGGCTCCCAATTTCATCAAGCAAATGCTGTTAGAACTAAGGTCACAGATACCACCAAACACAGTTGTAGTGGGTGACTTCAACACCCCACTCCCATCAATTGACAGGTCATCCTGGAAAAAAATAAACAGAGAACATCTGGATTTAATGAGGTTAGAAGATATAGATCTAACAGATATACACAGGACATGTCAACCAAATGCTGCAGAATATACATTCTTTTCAGCAACACATGGAACATTCTCTAAAATACACCATATATTATGACACAAAGCAAAACTTAACAAAATGCAGGAAAATTGAAATAATTCCTTGCATTCTATCTGACCACAGTGGAATCAAACTACAAATCAATAGCAAAAAAAGCTATAGAGCATACACAAAATCATGGAAACTAAACAATACACTGCTCAATGATGAATGGGTGAATGAAGAAATCATGAAAAAAATAAAAAATTCATAGAGTCAAGTGATAATGAGAACACAACATAATGAAACCTTTGGGATACAATGCAGGTAGTCCTAAGAAGTAAATTTACAGCTTTAAGTGCCTATATTAAGAAATCAGAAAGGTTGCAAATAAAAACCTAATGCTTTACCTTAAACCCTAGGAGAAAGAACAAAGCAAATTGAAAATCAGTAGACAGAAAGAAATAGTAAAGATTAGGGCAGAAACTAATGAAATAGAAACAAACAAAACAAAAACCCAAAGAATCAATGAAACAAAGATTTGGTTCTTTCAAAGGATAAACAAGATCGATAAACCCTTAGCAAATCTGACCAAAAGAAAGAAACAGAAATTAATAAAATTAGAGATGAAAAAGGCAACATCACAACAGACACCAGAGAAATTTTTAAAAATCATAGGGACAAAATACTCCACTAAGTATGAAAATCTGAAAGAAATGGATGTTTCCTTGATTTATATGACCTCCCTAAATTAGATCAAGATGAGATTAATCATTCAAATAGACCTATAACAAGAATGGCAATCCAAGCAGTTATCAAAAATATCCCACCAAAAAAAAGTCCTGGCTCAGATGGATTCACTGGTGAATTTTACCAAACCTTCAGGGAAGAACTAATACCATTACTTCTTAATCTTTTCCATAAAGTAGAAAAAGATGGAATTTCACCAAATTCCTTCTATGAAGCCAGCCTGATACCAAATACCAGGCAGAGATAGAACAAAAAAAGAAAATTAGGTCTGGAGAGATGGCTTAGCAGTTAAGCACTTGCCTGTGAAGCCTAAGGACCCCGGTTCGAGGCTCAGTTCCCCAGGTCCCACGTTAGCCAGATGCACAAGGGGGCACACGCGTCTGGAGTTCGTTTGCAGTGGCTGGAAGCCCTGGCGCGCCCATTCTCTCTCTCTCCTATCTTTCTTTCTCTCTGTGTCTGTCACTCTCAAATAAATAAATAAATAATGAACAACAACAACAAAAAAAGAAAATTACAGGCCAATCTCCCTGATGAATATAGATGTAAAAATTCATAACAAAATATTGGCAAACAAGATGCACAAGGGGGCGCACGCGTCTGGAGTTCGTTTGCAGAAGCTGGAAGCCCTGTTGCGCCCATTCTCTCTCTCTCCCTGTATCTGTCTTTCTCTCTGTGTCTGTCGCTCTCAAATAAATAAATTAAAAAATAAATATTGGCAAACAAAATACAAGAATATATCAGAAAGATCATTGACCTTGAGAAAGTAGGCTTTATCCCAGAGATGCAGGGATGATTCAACATATGCAAATCAATAAATGTATTACATTATATAAATGGACTGAAAGACAAAAATCACATGATCATCTCATTAGATGCAGAAAAAGCATTTGACAAAATCCAACATCCCTTCGTGATAACAGTCCTACAGAGATTGGGAATAGAAGGGACATATCTTAATATAATAAAGGCTATTTATGATAAGCCTACAGACAATATATTACTAAAGGAGGAAAAACTGGAAGCTTTTCCACTAAAATCAGGAACAAGACAAGGGTGTCCACTGTCCCCACTTTTATTTAATATAGTACTGGAAGTCTTAGCTCTAACAATAAGGAAAGAGGTGCACATAAGAGGGATAGAAATTGGAAAGGAAGAGATCAAGTTATTATTTGCAGATGACATGATTCTATACTTAAAGGACCCTAAAGACTCTACCAGCAAAGTGTTAGAGCTGATAAACACCTACAGCCATGTAGCAGGTACAAAGTAAATGCACAGAAATCAGTAGCCTTCCTATATGCTAAAAGTAAACACACAGAGGATGAAATCAGAATCACTCCCATTCACAATTGCATCAAAAAAAAAAAAAAAGTTCCTTGGAATAAACCTAACCAAGGAAGTAAAGGGTCTCTACATTGCAAACTTTAAAACACTCAAGTGAGAAATTGCAGAAGACACAAGGGAATGGAAAATCATTCCTTGTTACTGGATCAGAAGAATCAGTATTGTGAAAATGTCAGTCTTACCAAAAGCAATCTACGCATTTAATGCAATCCCCATCAAAATTTCAATGACTCATGGAAAATGTTAATAAAAATTAAAAAAGAAAAAGAAAAAAAATTTCAATGACATTCTTCACAGAAATAGAAGGAAACATTCCAAAAATTGATTTGAAATCCCCAAAAACCTGTAATATCTAAAATAATACTGAGCAACAAGAATAAGGCTGGTGGTATCACCATATCTGATTTTAACCTACACTACAGAGCCATAGTAATGAACACAGCATGGTACTGGCATAAAAGCAGACATGTAGATCAATGGCATAGAACAGAGGGGTGGCTATAGCCAACTGATATTTGATAAAAAGTGCCAAAAATACTCATTGAAGATATCCTCTTCAGAAAATGGTGCTGGGAAAACTGAATATTTATCTATAGAAGGATGAAAATAGCTTCTTCTCTTTTCCCATGCACAAGAATTAAGTCCAAATGGATTAAAGACCTTAACATCAGACTGAAACTCTGAAACTGCTGGTGGAATAAATAGGGGAAACCCTTCAACATACCGTCTTGGTAAAGACTTTTTGAATAAAACCACAATTGCTCAGACAATAGAACCCCAGAATTTTGCTGGTCCTAATGAAATTACAAAGATTTTGCACAGTACAGGACACTGTGAATAAAGCAAAGAGGCAATCTACAGAATGGAAGAAAATCTTTACCAGCTATACATTTGATAGAGGATTAATATCTAGGATATACAGAGAACTGAAAAAAATTAAATAATAAGAAATCAAACAAGCCAATTAAAAAACTGGGCTATGGATCTAAATAGAGAGTTCTCAAAAGAAGAAATACAGATGGCATATAAGCATCTGAAAAAAATGTTCTACATCCCTAGTCATCAGGGAAATGCAGATTAAAACTACATTGAGATTCCATCTCACTCCTGTCAGATTGGCTACCATCATGAAAACAAATGACCATACATCCTGGGAGGATGTGGAAAAAGAGGAACACTTCTACAATGTTGGTGGGAATGTAATCTGGTCCAGGCATTGTGGAAATAAGTGTGAAGGTTCCTAAGACAGCTAAAAATTAATCTACCAGATGATCCACCTATAGCACTCCTAGGCAAATGTCTTAAGGACTCATTACCTTAGAGATACTTGTTCAGCCATGTTTATTGCTGCTCAGTTCACAATAGCTGGGAAATGGAACCAACCTAGATGTCCCTCAACTGACAAGTGACTAATGAAGATATGGCACATTTATACAATAGAGTTCTGCTCAGCAGTGAAGAAAAATGAAGTTATGAAATTTGCAGGAAAATGAATGGATCTGGAAAGGATTATACTAAGTGATGTAACCCAGACCCAGAAAGCAAGTGTCACTTGTTCTCTCTCATATGTGGATCATAGCTACGTAGAGATGATTTTACTTCTGTGTGAGAAGGAAGAAAACTCAGTAGCAAAGGTTAGTATGCTAGAAAAGAAATATAAAGGGAAGAGAAAGGAAGGGAGGGGGAGGTATGGTATTGTATATATGCAAATAGAAGAATAGATTTATGGGGGTGAAAAGGCCCAAAATGAGGTTGGGGAAGAGATTGAGTAAAGGAAAGGTGGAGAGAGAATAATTAAGATCTAAGAGGATATGTAAAAATGATATGTAAGCATACTTATTTCAACAATGAAAAATCAGAAACTTAGCTTGCTATATGGCGGTTTCTGTCAACATGGCCGAGGTTTGGTTCATAGCTCCCAACAATTACCATGGGATATTTTTTATAATCATGGAAGTTATTAATAAATACTTAAAAATATATATATAAAAGATCCACACTTATACCTGTAAACTTTATTCTTTTTTTTTTTTTTTTTTTTGTTTTTGTTTTTCGAGGTAGGGTCTTATTCCAGCCCAGGCTGACCTGGCATTCACTATGGAGTCTCAGGGTGGCCTCGAACTCATGGCAATCCTCCTAGCTCTGCCTCCCGAGTGCTGGGATTAAAGGCGTGCGCCACCACGCCTGGCGTAAACTTTATTCTTGTTACTTCTTTGGCTATATCCCAGAAGGTCTTATAAGTTTTACATAAGTTATGCTATCATACTAAATGCCCTGTAGAAATTTAAAATTTCTTCTGATTTCTTCAGTGTTCTGTGGTTCATTCAAAAGTGTATTGTTCAGTCTGCAACTGTTTGTGTAGTTACTGACTTTCTCTTGCTGTGATTTTAAGCTTTATTCATCTAATAAGATATAAGAAATCATTTCATTTTCTGATTATTGCTAAAGTTTGCTCTGCAGTCTGTAATCTGAATATTTTTGGCAGTCTCTATGTTGCAGCTGAGAAGAATGTGTATCCCCATTTTATCAACACAATATTGTATAGATATTTATTATATCCAGTTGATCTATTGTATAATTTATTTTGATGATTTTTAATTTGGAGTGACTGTCTATGACCATGGTATTAAGGCCTCCTATTACTATGTCAGGATACATGTGATTTTTTTCTTTTTATAGGTGTTTGTTGTATGAAATTGGAAGCCCAACACTTGTTTCATAAATTTCATTTTGTTGTTGTTTATTCTTATTTATTTATTTGAGTGCAACAGACAGAGAGAAAGAGGAGAGTGGGCACGCCAGGGCTTCTAGCCACTGCATATGAACTCCAGACGCATGCACCCCCTTGTGCATCTGGCTAATGTGGGTCCTGGGGAATCAAGCCTTGAACCGGGATCCTTAGGCTTCACAGGCAAGCTCTTAGCCACTAAGCCATCTTCTCCAGCCCCTCATAAATCTTTATAACTGCTCTGTGTTCTCTTATTCATACATATTAGTTCTATTTGTTTTCCTAAATATTTTATTTGAGAAATAAAGAGGCAGGTTATACATATATATGTAAGTAAATACTATATCTATATCTACATCTACATCTATCTATCCATCCATCTATCTATCTATCTATCTATCTATCTATCTATCTATCTATCTAATAGAAAGAGAGGAGGGGAGAGAGGGAGAGTGCATGTATGTGTGTGTGTTTGGTCATTCCAGGGGCCTTTACCCACTGCAGACAAATGCCTGATACATCTGCCACCTTGTGAACCTGGCTTTACATGAGTACTGGGGAATTGAATCTGGGTCCTTTGATTTTGTAGAAATCGGCCTTAACCACTGAGTCATCTTCCCAGTTCTTTGGTACCAGCTCTATTGTAGTTAGCTTCATGTTGCTGGGATGAACTTCCAAACCAGACACAGTTTATAGGAGAAACAGTTTATTTGAAGCTTCCAGATCCAGGGGAAGTTTCATAATGTTAGAAGAAGCTGGGTGCCCTTCACAGGTTCACACAGAAGGAAATTATCACCAGTGCCACCACAAACAAGTAAATTCCAGAAAACCGAGCAGAGTTCCAGTACTCTGCCTACCTTTAGACTGGAATTCACACATATTAGAGTTGGATCCTAGGATCCACCCACAATGACATCTCTTCCAGCCCAGCAGCTTAAAATCCAACAGTACCCACATAAAGTGAAATACACAAAGTAATGCATGCTACTGGAGTTCATTTGTAGTGGCAAAAAGCCCTGGTGTGCCCATTCTCTCTCCATCTCCCTGCTTACAGATAAATGATTATTCCTTTATTAGGTTAACAACTTTTTCACAGATTTACTTTCACCTTCCCACAAGAAGACCTGAAATGCTAGTGACAAAATGGGGAAAACTACTTATTTAAAAAGGAAACTTTCTGTTCCTTATCTAGATAACAATTTGGCTTTTTATTTTCTAGCATTGAAATTATAAAAATTACTTTCTCATATGAATATAAAATGTGTTTTATATATTTCTTCCATAAGTACATGGCACAGAACTAAACTATCAGTCAGTCAAACAAACAGTGATGCCACATCTCCTTTTATATCTAGTTTTTGCAGGTTTGAAGATGGAAAATAAATTCCATCCTTTCGAATTGTAAATTTCTTGCCATCAGGGCAATGGTTATTTCTACTCTCTTAAAACTTCTCTGAGGTATTCTTTGATCATGTGCCCCTAATTAGCTTCTGCTTTAAGGTATAGACTTAAAAAAACAAATCTATTGTGCCTACATGATCAGTATGAACGCTGATAATTCTCCAGCCTTCTCTACCTCAGAGACAAGATGCAATCACAAACCTGTACTAAGGTAGAAGGATCACTGTGAGTTCGAGGCCACCCTGAGACTACAGAGTGAATTCCAGGTCAGCCTGGGCTAGAGCGAGACCCTACCTCCAAAAACCAAAAATAAATGAATGAAATAAGATAAAACGAAATTAAACCACCAAACATGCAAAGCAAAGAAAGTATATTGAAAGCAGTTAGAAAAATCCAGTCACATACAAAAGCAAGCCCTTCAAGATGACAGAAGATTACTCAACACAAACTTCAAAAGCCAGAAGGCTTGGAATGATGTATACAGGAGAATAAAGAGGGAAAAGCACTACAAAACAAGAAGAACGGCAAGTACAAATACATACATTTGAATACTAACTCTTAATGTCAATGGCCTCAATGCTCCAACCAAAAGATACAGGCTTGCAGATTGGATTAAAAGGCAGGATCTTTCTGTTTGTTGCATCCAAGAAACTCATTTCTCCATAAAAGACAGATATTGTTTTCGGGTGAAAGGATGGAAAATGGTATTTCAACCAAATAGGCCTAGGAATCAAGCAGGTGTTGCTATTTCTGACAGGATAGACTTCAAACCAACACTAGTGAGGAAAGATAAAGAAGGTCACTTTATATTGATTAATGGAAAAATTAAGGGGGAAGACAATACAATTCCTTTTTTTTTAAAAAAAAAAAGACATTACAATTCTAAACATATGTGCAGCTAATATGAGTTCTCCCAACTTCATCAAATAAACACTACTAGATTTAAGGTCAGATAACACCAAGCACAATTCTCTGAAGTGTTCTCTGTAGGTTTGGCTTTGTGTTCACATAATCCTAAAGCTGACTCGCTGACTCTTTTTCATGGAAAGTTTTCTTTTTATGGGATATTATGAGCGATACTTTTGCTGGCTAAAGTTCTTTGGGTTGGAAGCCATAGTTTTTTAGACTGTGAAGTGTTCCATTCCAGGACCTTCTGGTTTACAGGGTTTCCACTGAGAAATCTGAGGTAATTCTCATGGGATTGCCTTTTTGTATGTAGTAAGCTATTTCTCTCTTGCTGGTTTTAATAATCATACTTTGTTTTCATTGTTTCCTTTTTTAACTATGATGTTGAAGAGATTCTTCTTTGGTCCTGTATGTTTGGTGTTCTGTAAGCATCTTGTATCAGGATGGGCTTCTCTTTTGCAAGTTTAGGAAAATTTTCTTCAATAATTATGTTGAATGTGTTCTCTGGCCTGGATTTCTTCCCATTTTGGTATACCCCAATCTGGATTTTGGCCACTATAGGTTATATCACATTTCCCTTATAGTCTCTTTACAAAGAACTTAGGAAAGTTTTTGCATTCCTGATCAATTTCTTCTGTCTTGTCTTCCAGGAGTCTTCTACATGAATGTCCATGTGAGGGACTTTAAAAGGTTTTTAAAAGCTTTATTTTTTTTTTCTGTAGTGTTATTTTGCATTTTGTCCATCTCTACTTTGAGGTAAGATTTCAGTTCAAGGTCTGATTTTCTTGATGCTTCCTGGAATTACATCTTCATTAATCTTAATCAGCTGGATATTGAGATGCTCTATTTGCTGACTCACCTTCAAATCATTTATTTCAGTTAGAAAGCCAGAGGAAAAGCCTCTTTCCTGCAGCACACATGCAGGGACCAGGCCACCCCAAGCCAGCAGCAGGAGTATCAGGAACACAGAAGTGGGAGGTGGGGGAAAGGCAGGAGCTCCAGCCTATCCACCCTGTACATGACCCCGTGGAGCAGGGAAACCAGGAGTTGGAGACCCAGGAACAGGTCAATTCACAAATACACTTTTTCAAAGACAAAAAAACAAACAAACATATATGTCATGCTCTTGAGCTTTGTGCTTTGTATGCCTAAATGTCTGTTTATCATAGTCAATTATGGTATGATTTGTAAATTTTTCTTCAGTAATTTTTTTTTTTAGCATTTAAACACTTATTATTCAAATTAAGAAATTATACATTTTGTTTTGATAATGGTCATTGTCTTAAAAGTGTCATTCAGCTTTCCCACATTTAAAAGTATATTGCTAATTCTGGTCACCTAACCATGACAGCAGAGTCTCCAGCCACAGACACTGGACGTGGCACAAGTAGATTCTGGAGTCCTCACCAGCTCCACACAGGCCGGTCCTCACCACAGCTGCCCTCCGACGTTCTCGGCTTCCTGTTTGCAGAGGCTGAGGTCACCCAGCAACGAGTCTGGCCCTGATAAAGTGCCTAAGTGAGACTCGCCCAATGCTCTTCCTCTCTGGACACACACCAGGGAAGCCCATGTTCGTGTCAAAGCAGCAGTAGGAAGCAGAGGTGCTGAGGCCCTCCAAGATGCCCAGGATGATAGACAGTGCAGCTGGGCCCAGAGGGCACGTGGGTCACGGAGAGAAGCAGCCGGTCACTTTGGTTCAAATGACTTTAATAGGAGCCACAGGGCTCATGTTCCCCAGTCGCCCTCACTGGAGGTGACACATGCCTTGGGGACTGCAGGGACCCCCCTCCTCCCTGAAAGCACTCCAGGCACCGCGCAGACACACAAAGAGCATGAGTGAAGTGGCCACTTCACACCCACAGTTGTGTTTAAGCCTCATGACGCCATCAGGTCAGTGGATTCTCCACACAAGCATGCGAGTCCCACCCAGTGAATGGCTTAAAAAGCACAAATGAGATAATACTATCTATCTGTTTTCCAAACTTAACCACTTTGGGAAAAGGCAGCAGGAAAGAAAATGCCTTTAGTTGTAACACTTAGGCTTGTAAACAACCAACCACACGAGAAGCAGTGGCCCCGGAGCGCTGTCTCAGCCCCTGCCCCTTTCCGGTAGATGTGGGCACCGACCCAGGAGGGCGTCTAACAGGATCAGCAAGGCCAAAGCTTCATCTTTGGTTAATCTCACTGAGTTGCCACTAGTCTAAAAACTGTGTTCTCTTCTTGGCAAAATCACTAAGCCAGCCACATGTCCTTCTAATAAGTGACCATGCCATAATAAAATCATCTAAAAAACCAGGAAGGGAGGAATGGCAGGAAGAAGGCCTGGGTGCTCTTGTGGGTCTGGCAGGTGCTGGCTGCTGTGGTCAGATCCAGCTCCAGCTGGCTTGGCTCAGCTCAGCTCACTTAAAAGCCAGCAGCACACTCGATGGCATAGAGCAGCTTGCTTCGCAGCAGGGCCTCATCATAAAACTCAGGGAGCTTCAGCAGGTTCATGCAGGTGCTGGCTGTGGGGAGCCGCTCGAGGTCAGAGCCCCCATTGTGGATGCAGAACGCAGGGTACAGCTCCTTGAACCCCAGGAGAGGGGGTCGAGAGCAGCTTGTAACAAACTTGAGCAACTTGCGCTTTTCTTCATCTGTGAACCCTTCTACAACTCTACAGAAGATTTTAATGACAGGATGATCTGCAGAATAGCCCCCTGAGTAGTTTGTAAAGGACTTTAGGTCCTCCAGACTTATGGGAACTTGTTCACCAGAAATTAGTACCTGAATCTCTTGCTGGTCAAACATTCGGAGCCACTCCAGGCTGACGACGTTGGCAAGGCCCTGTCGAAAAGCCAGACAGTGAGGGCGGATCTGCTTGTTCAGCCGGTAGTCAGCTACCAAGTGGATGTAGGCGATGCGGTTGGCCCCGGTGACAGGGATGTCTTTCCCTCCAAACTTCAGTTCAACTACCTGGGCCTCACCCAGGTCATTGTTCACCACGGTGAAGTTCAGCCCCAGCTCCTCCACGTCCTCCTCATAGCTCTTGAGGAACAACAGATTCCTGTAGACCTCAGGGTCCAGGGAGGCCAGGTGGTGGATGTCCACATCTGCGCTAGTTCCCAGCAACTTGGACAGGAAAAAGCCTGCGAAGGGCAGCTCCACCAACATGTTTTCATACAGGGCCTTTCCAAGCATTCGGCCCAGGAAGTAGTAATGTCTAGCAAAAGAATCTCCCACAAGCATCTGAGCAGCTGGGTTGGGGTACAGAAGCCCTTCATTAGTAGTCTTAAAGAACCCCTGGTTGGGATTAAATCCCGACTTCAGTAGTTCGTTTAAAAACTCTCTGAAAATGCCGCCGCCATCGATGCCAGCTTCATCCAGGCCATGGGCATTGAGCAAGTGCACACGGATCCGCTTTTTCAAGTCAGGTTCATTTTCTGGAGAAAGTTTGTCATAAGCATCTTCATAAATATAATTTCTTCTTATTGTGACATTAATTCCATCCATAAATGGACCATCTCCTTGAACCTCTTGCTTATCTGCATAAATCAACTTTGAAAGATCTTCACTCACTCTTCAAATGGAACTACGAAGGGCAGTTCTGTCAGGATGGCCAGCTGCCGCTCCTCAGACACAGACAGTGGTGGGGACTCCAGACCCACCTCCAGAGTGGATTGCAGTGGGCCGATCCTCCCCATTCTCCAGAACCTCCACATGTGTCTGGACGCAGGCACATACAGCTGGGTGACCTTGTCTGCTTTAATATCCTCTTGTTCAGACAGCCAGTGGTTAGGAGGACAGAAGTTTCTCCTTGTGTCTCTGGACTTCAGCATCTTCACTAGGTTGGTGATAACCTTGAAAAGTTGAATCCACCGCTTCTGCTCCATCTGTATGCACTGCTGCATCTCGGAGCTTGTAGTAACCCCAATGCTCTGGAAGGCGGTCACGTACTCCTCTCGCACTTCTGGCTCTGTTTCTGGATACGCCAGCTTGATGATCCCCAAGCAGGCGTCACGCAGGCAGCGGGACAGCACAACCAGCTCCTCCAGGGTGAAAGGCATCATGGATGATTGTCTCTGACCTACAACTTCTATGGGGTCACCAAAAAATTCATTGTCATGTGTGGAAATCAGCGAATGACTGAACAAGGAGCTGAAAAGGTAAAAGAGCGGGATGATCCAGCTAGAATCTTCAAAAGACATGGGTGAGCCCCTCGATATCACCTGAAGCAACGGCACCATAGACCTGACTCTGGGCACCATCATGCGGTGCTGCACCATCAGCGTTTGGCAGATGGACGCCATCCTGGTGAAGACCTCCTCACTGGCTGAGTCTCTCCACACCAGGTTCAACAGGGTATTGGTCTGCTGCTTTGTGTCCAGCTTCCTCAGACACTCCTCGGTTATGTACGGGGTTGAGAACCTGCCATCTTCAGGGCCCGTGGGCTGGTCAGCCTCCTCACTCTCCTCCTCCTAGTCACTGGAGGAATCAGGGCGGCCAGCCCCGGCGGGCGAGGCAGGAAGCTGAGAGAGGAAGGTCTGGAGCACTCGCAGATACAGCAGTAGGCTATCCTCGGAGAGGGCACCCAAATAGTTCTCGCCAACAGTTAGAACAAAATAGAAGAGCCATGGTGCATTCTGCTTTGAACCTCGACTCTCCGGTAACAATAGTGCATTCAGAAAGGGCTCATAAGGGAACACAGCGTGGGCATCAGCCAATGCCGGAATGACAAAATGAAAAATCTGATCGGTGAAAGGTACTGCCAGAAATTCCTCTGTGAAGGCTAAAAAAACTTGCTGCCTGGAACCTTCTGGACAGGAGCTGTATGTAAAGTGCAATGGTTTGAGGACATTCTCCAGCAAAATTTTTGCTATAGGAACTCGAGAAACATCAGAATACTCAACACTTGATGGAAGCTTGCTGTTAATCAACAAGTAGAGAGACCTATAATAGCCATTGTGAATCATGTAGTGCAAAACCTGTTCAATCACTGACACCACATAGCTAGCATCTTGTAAAACAGGCAAGTAGGTATTCTCAGATGAAAACACCTCCAGTATCCGCATGGGAAGTGCAACATTCAAACTGTCATCATTACAGCTTTGCAGCAACCTGCAACAGAGGCCCATCAGCCTCTTTATTTGAAATAAGCATGTCAGTCGCTCTGATCCATCCAACTGCTTAACAAAGAGAGAGCTGTGCTTAATTAAGTTCTGATATAGCCATATCAAACGTTTAGAGTCTTCACTTTGTTTGTAAAAAAACAGAAGCTGCCTTACCAGGAGGGTAAGGTTCTGGCCGTAGTCAAGGGAGAAGGTACCGCCGTGCTGTGCCGAGTCAGCACAGTGGTCAAACGCGCTTCTTTGGATGGAGTATTGCTGTTTTCTGTCCCTGTAGCCTCGAATAAATGACTGGATAATTATTGCATTTTTCAATCTTCGTCTTTCTTCCTCTCTTTTCCTTCTTTCTTCCTGAGTACGATGTAAAAGAGAAGCCTTTTCTTCCTTCCGGCTCGCGCTGCCGAGGGACACCTTGGGCCGCGTCTTGAAATCCCCTTCGAAGCTGAACATCTTTGCCGCCTATCCCATCTGTGCGGCCCGCCAGGGTCGCCGCCCAGGTCTCCCGCGCCGCCCCTCGGCCTGCGGCTAGCGCTCCCTGCCCTGCCCGCGGGGGAAGATGGTGGCCAGCCGCGCTACGTGCGCGGCCCCGCGAGCGTGTGCGCGCGTCCGCTGAGGACTGCGCGGCGCTCCTCCCCTCTTCAGTAATTTTGTTGAGTATGTTCTCTACGCCTCTCACCTGGATTTCCTCTCATTCTGGGACACCCATTATCTGGATGTTTATTTGTTTCATGGTATGTCAGTTCCTTCATATTCTTTTCATCTGATACTTTGAACTTTGTGTAATTTTTGGCCATTTGATCAATTTCTTCTGTCTTGTCTTCCAGGTCAGAGTTTCTGTCTTCCACATGAGTAATCTGTTTGTGGTGGGTTCTAGAGAGGTTTTTTTTAGAAGTTTTATTTGATTTTAGTTTCTGTTGTGTTATTTTACATCATGCTCATCTCTTTTTTAGGTATGATTTCAGTTGGAGTTCTGACTTTCTTTATGCTTCTTGGAATTCACTCTTATATTTGACCAAGTCTTCATTAAGCTTAATAGGTTGTTGAGGTCTTCCATTGTTTGACTCACTTTCAATCTCTTTTGAGGGTTCTAATATTTTCTCCAGTTAAGTTGAGCCTATTGATAAAAGCTGAATGTGCTAAGAGACAATTCTCTTCAATTTCATTCATACAATTATTGATTCTTTGATGGATTGCTTGCATTTCAGCAATTGTTTTGATCAGAGTGTCATTGGTTGTCGTGTTGTTATTTTGGTTTGAATTTCTGTTGATTTCTTTATGTTTTCATTCGAGGCTTCCATTGTGGGACTAGGCATCCTTGGTGGAAATCTCTGTTTTCTGACTTTTGTTGGCTTTTTTGATTATGGTCCACCCATTATAAGAAGACTCTTTAGTTTATTGAGTATGAAGCCACGGGGCTCCTTTCCACTCAGGTAGTGCCGAGAGAAGGACCAGGCCTGCTGGTTCCTCCCTAGGGGTTGAGGAGGAGGATGAGCGTCGGACGACTCAGAAACCTCTCCTGGCCACCGGAGGAAAACCACACTGAGTCGGGAGTCTTTTCCATGCAGAAACAACTCGCTTTATTACTCTGAGCATTTGCCTATATCATGTTGGTGATGAAGGCAGGGATTTTAGGATGGGAGAAGAGGTAAGGGCCAATAGTAAACTTTAACTATTGAGATGGTAATTACAATTGCCATGCAGAGGTAGCAGGCCAGAAGCCATTAGGCGTCTTGCTGAGTCATAGCTGGCCAGAGACAGGTCGCCAAACTTTAGCTAGGCTCAGGAAGTTCCACTAGGCCTCACGCCTGGGCCTTTCAGGACTCAACATGGAGCAAGTTTTTGTCCTTTGGCCCACTCACCCACTGACTCAGGTGAACAGGGATGTTTGTATTCAGTGGCCAGTCAGGCTATCAGAGCAAAAGGCCTGATTCCACAGCCCACACAGGGTCTAGGGCTCCAGGGCACTGGGAGGAACCAGGAAGTTGGAATCTGGCCTAATCACTTCACACCACACTCCCCTGCACACCATCCAGCCTGGGAACCCAGACCAGGAAACTGGTAGGAGCCAGGAAGCAGGGATCTGGGCCACTCCATGCTCCCATGCCCATCTGCACACCCTCTGCTACAGGGAACCCAGACCAGGGAACTGGGAATAACCGGGAAGCAGGGATCTGGCCTACTCACTCCACGTCATTCCCTGCCAGCCAACTATGGGGACTTTCAAAGTGC
Organism: Jaculus jaculus; assembly: GCF_020740685.1. Classification (NCBI taxonomy): domain Eukaryota; kingdom Metazoa; phylum Chordata; class Mammalia; order Rodentia; family Dipodidae; genus Jaculus; species Jaculus jaculus. Next base: position 4,057,200 of record NC_059124.1, on the reverse strand, counting down.
CATTAAATACCCTGCATTTTACATCATGCATGGTCAACAGTTTGTGGGGGACAGATATATGATATAGTGGATTGGATTTAGTTGTCCCCCCTAAATTCATATGTTCTGAATGTTTGATCCCCATCTGATGGTAGTTTGTAGGTGGAGCCTGCTGGGGAATTGTGCTGTTGGGGCAAGCTTAGTCTGCTGCTGCTGCTGCTGCTGCTGCTGACCATCAGATGTTGGGCCAGGAGGTGGTTTTTATCCTCTAATCAAGACATGCTTGGGCTGGAGAGATAGCTTAGCGGTTAAGCGCTTGCCTGTGAAGCCTAAGGACCCCGGTTCGAGGCTCAGTTCCACAGGTCCCACGTTAGCCAGATGCACAAGGGGGCGCACGCATCTGGACTTCATTTGCAATGACTGGAGGCCCTGACGCCCATTCCTCCCTCTCTCTCTCTCTCTCTCTCTCTCTCTCTCTCTCTCTCTCTGCCTCTTTCTCCTGTCTGTCACTCTCAAATAAATAAATAATAATAAAACCAAAAAAAAAAATTTAAAAAAAAGACATGCTTTCCTTTACCATCATGAAGTTTCCCCTTGGAATTTTAAGCTAAAATATGCCCTTTTCTCCCATGAGCTGCTTCAGAATGGGTGTTTTTTTTTTTTTTAAACAGCAGTGAAAAGGTAATCATCTACTCATAAATCCCCATTGTAATATACATATGCATTCTTTCATTTCTGTTCCTTGACATAATACTGACTTACATTGATTGGATTATCAGAAGTGGTTCTAGAGAAAAAGAATTAAAAGGTTGAATTTCCTAAGTGGATTCATTGTTAAGGGCAACTGCCTGTCCAACTCCAGCACCACCAAAGAACTCTCCTGGTGACATGAAGAGCACTGATAATTCATGCTGTGAGGTTTTTAGATAACTGTGTATTTGATCTTCCTCATTTTCCTCTTGTGAGGAGTAAGGAATTTAGTTATTTTACAATTAAAACTTTGGAATAATTGTGAAAAGTAAATAGCATAGTGAGATTGTCAGGTTGCCTCTAGCATCTTTAGAGAAAGTATTAAGCACATACAGATAAAATTTCCATTCTCCATGTGTACCTAAAGGATCAAAATATTTATGACTGCCCTAGAGTCTTCTCTCTGGAATCATAAAGCTGAGATTGTCAAGAACTAACCCAAATCACTCATCATACAATGTCTAACTTACTATGTAATGTCAAGTACCAGTCTGGTGGAATCCTGGCAGTTCTAATATGAGTCCTGATTGCGACAGTGAGATCCTGTAACTGAGATGGAGATTTGTGGGAAGACCATGGTAACACGAAGGGCATTGAACTGTCACATTCTGGTGGGTTTATTTTGCCTAAGGATGTGGCATTCCCATACATAGTAACAATTATATTTCCAACTCCTTCAGTATTGCTGTCTCTGCCTTTGCCTCTTGAATCTGTGAACTTGGAAATGACCTTACATGAAGGCTATCCAAAGTAGCACAATATTGATGTTCCTCAGCACCCAGTACTCAGTACTTTGCCTGTAGACCTATAATGCGAGTTGCCAGGTAGAATATGTGGCCAGTGAAATGTAACTTATGAAATATATGTGTGGGTGAATATATTCAGTGTATGGGATAATGGGCAAAGACACATAAAAGTAGCTCAGGCTTCAATTATCAATATGGCCTAACTGTTCAGAGAGTGTGCATTTACTAATGAAGTTCACACAGTTGAAAATACTTGACAAAGCTGGGCGTGGTGGTGCATGCCTTTAATCCCAGCACTCGGGAGGCAGAGGTAGGAGGATTGCCATGAGTTCAAGGCCACCCTGAGATGACAGAGTTAATTCCAGGTCAGCCTGGACCAGAGTGAGACCCTACCTCGAAAAAAAAAAAAAGAAAAGAAAAGAAAATACTTGACAAGAGTTTACTGGAACGGTTGGCTGAAGCATGGGTCAAAATATGGCTAGCATTATATGACCTAGAGCTCCCTGAGTTCTTTTTAAAGGTGAAAGCAGGTTTGTACACTGATGGATGCGTTTGATTACCTATGAATACAGTTCAACTCTATACCAATTTGATATTTAAATGTTGAAAACTAATGGTAGGAAATCTTTAAAACCTTTTATCTTGTAGGAAACTATTGTGGTTCTATGAGAACAGATATATCCATGTTCTCTATATAAACACTGGTACTTGTGCCATATGTTTGAGTGAAGGTATTTCAAGTTGTGTGTATTCATTGGATTGTACTTGCATGGCTTCATGGCATACACAGTGCAGTGTGTGTGCGCACATGTGTGCATGTGTGTGTGTGTTCCCAATAGAGGCTGCAATAAAATTACCTACTGCAGTAAAGTACCTGTTGCAACATGCAGAAGTGGTGCCAGAAACACCCTCGGTTCATTTTTTTATTACATATTTGATTCTGAATTAATATCTTGTGTTTGTTCAGAGTCCTCTGAGTTTTGCCACATTTTCCATGATTCCTACTTCAATATATTAAACTCCATATGGAGTCTTGATCCACACATTAGGAATAGTTCCTGTTGTACTATCAGTGTTGGGACTTTTAACTCATGGCATTACATGCCAGCCCAACCTATGCATTTTCTTTCTAATGTCATTACATGCACGCACACAAAAAAAACCTATAATGATTTTTTATTCAATTATCACAGTAAGCCACTGGTAAGATATTTTGACTCTCTTCTCCTAAGATACAACATACAAATCAATGCATATTGTGTGATTGCTTGCTAACAGATACACATAAAGAATGAACCCTGTTTTCTTTTCTTTTTTCTTTTTCTTTTCAATGGAGTGTCTCTCTTCAGCCCAGGCTGGCCTGCATTTCACTATGTAGTCTCAAGGTGGCCTCAAACTCAAGGCAATCCTCCTACCTCTGCCTCCAGAGTGCTGGGATTAAAAGCATGTGTCACCATGCCCAGCTTGAAGTCCTCTTTTCTTTTCCTTTTCCTATGGTCTTATGTTGAAGAAAAATATCTCATTATAGGAGTTGGTGTCATTTGAAGATATAGCTGTGGACTTCTCCTGGCAAGAATGGCAATACCTTGATATTGTTCAGCAAACCCTTTATAGGGATGTGATGCTAGAAAACTACAACAGCCTGGTGTACTTGGGTAAGTTTCACTCCCTTGAAACTCTTAGTAGCAATGACTTTCCTTTTCATTCATGAGTATTGGTATCATTTGCTAACTTTTAATATTTTGACGTTGTGATTTTTAATTGTCACATTGGCATTGGACACATATACAACTGTGCAGCTTTGCAGTTCACATATGTAATGACTAGAGTCTGTCAGGTCACCTATTACTTATATGGGGAACATTTAAAAATTTTTGCAGCTGTTTTGAAATTCTAATTTGTTGCCAGATGCATAATTACTACTGGACTTGAGAATAAAAGCAATAATTCCTTCCAAATGCGCTCAGTTTTCTCTTGTTTATTTATTTATTGGCTGTTCAAGGGAGCATCACCTGAAATTAAGTATGCAGTCTCAGGGTGGCCACAACCTGATATCTATCATCCTACTTCTGTCTTCTAGTGCTGGGATTAAAGGCATGTGCCACCACGCCTGGCTCACCCAGCTAATTCCAACCATACCCTCTCCATCCCTTTTCCTTCTCCTTTTCCATATTCTAATTACCTGTTGCTGCAGGCAGCTTCATATGGCTGTCAAAGAAGACTAGACCAAGTCTACCTTGTGGGAGGAAATAGGTTTTTGGTTTTCTGTTTTATTTATTTATTTTTTTTATATTTTGCTTACAGACTATGGGGAAGTTCCATGATTACAGAGGGAAATTATGGGATGAGTGGAAGGTGAATCCCATCTCCTAGCAACCATCAAGTAGACAACAGCAATAGGAGAATATGCCAAACAGCAGCAGGTGGATGCTAGTTGTAACACCCATAAGCCTGCCCCCAACAATTCAATTCCCAGCTGAGGACCTAGCCTTCAGAATACATAAGTTCATAGAGGACACCTGACTCAAAACACCACAAATGTCTTATTGTTTTATTCTGTATTCCTATTAAGTCAACTTGAACTTTGTAAGGGTAATGAGAGAATGCATGATTTTTGTTTTCATGTCTATCATATTTAATTTATATCCTATGACTATTCTGGGAAGAAATGAGATATTTACTTCAGTTATGAAATGATTTAATAGCCCTATGGGGAAAATCATCAATTCCAACTTTATTAGAGAACAAAGGCAAGTTTCATAAAGAGTTGATTTTTTTTTTTTTTTTTTTTTTTTTTTTTTTTTTTTTTTTTTGGTTTTTCGTAGTAGGATCTCACTGTAGCTCAGGCTGACCTGGAATTCACTAGGTAATCTCAGAGTGGCCTCAAGCTCATGGTGATCCTCCTACCTCTGCCTCCCAAGTGATGGGATTAAAGGCGTGTGCCACCACGCCTGGCTCTTTTTTGTATTTCTTATGGGCAAGAGAGAGAAAGAGAGAGAGAATATGAATGAATATGAATGTGTCAACACCAGGGCCTCCAGCCACTCAATCAAACTCCAGATGCATGTATCATCAATTTCACATATGTCGCCTTGGACACTTGCATCTCCTTGTTCATATGTTTCATGTGGGACCTGAAGAGTTGAACCTGAGTCCTTAGGCATCACAGGCAAGCACCTTAACATCTAAGACATCTCTCCATCTCAGACTTTTTTGTTGTTGTTGTTTATTCAGGTAGGGTATTAATAGGACCTGGATTATCCAAGAAGTCACTCTAGAGCCCAGGCTCACCTCAGATTACAGTGATTCTCACACCTCAGGGTCCTCAGTGTTGGGGGAAGGAGTATGTCACTGCACCTGGCTCCATTTCTCTTTCTCTGTATAGTCATTTGGTCTACATACAAACTATTCTAGTCTCCTTTGTGATTTGGAAATACATTGTTTATTGCCCTCATCTTATATCCTAGGCTAAGAGTTCATCCTGTTTTCATCTTTAGGTGCTTTGAATTGAGCATAGGGCCTCATGCATATCAGATAACTCCTGTAAAACTAAGCTACATTTATTTATTTATTTATTTATTTATTTATTTGAGAGTGACAGACAGAGAGAAAGACAGATAGAGGGAGAGAGAGAATGGGCGCGCCAGGGCTTCCAGCCTCTGTAAACAAACTCCAGATGCGTGCGCCCCCTTGTTCATCTGGCTAAGGTGGGACCTGGGGAACCAAGCCTTGAACCGGGATCCTTAGGCTTCATAGGCAAACGCTTAACTGCTAAGCCATCTCTCCAGCCCAAACTAAACTACTTTTTAGCCTTCACACTACAGTAGTCATTGTAGAAGAGTGATGGGAGTGTCCTTGTTTTGTTGAATGCCCCATGCACTCGCCCCTGGTAGGCGTAACTCATCTGCAGTGACCAGGATGGAACATCTGATGACCTTCACTGACACTCTTTCACCAGCTTTTTCTTTTAAGCCAGAGTCTCCTTTTACTGATCCCAGAACTTGCAGGCCTGCAAAGATTCTTGGTTCTTTGTTCCCCTGCAGGCCAAGGGAAACAGGCGTGCATGGTCTCGCATGGCTGTCTTACATGGGATCCTGAGATTTGAACTCAGGCAGCTTCATATACCCACAGGCCCTCATGCTTACATGGGAACCACAATTATTTGCTGAGCCCAAGTTTGTAATAATTTTATATGCTCTTTACTTCCTGTTTCGTTGAGAAACTTATCACCTTTACTCACTCAATATACTGGGCTTGTAATTTGTTTTTTTTGTGACTATAGTTTCAAAAATCAGTATAATGCTCAGATGTGAGTTTACAGTTGACAATTCACCATGTCTAATAATGGCTGTTTTTTCAATGACTGTTTTTGGCCTTTTTATTGAAATCATTAGAATTCCCTTTGTTTTATTTGCATTTTTCTAGTTTGAATATATTGAGACAGAAGAAAATTTTGGTCAAATATATTATGATTTGCATGAGATAGTAGAACCTCTGTGTCAATCCCTTTCCTATAATAGAAAATTCTTTCATGGAACCTATGTTTTTTTGTTTGTTTTTAATTTGTTTCAATCTTGAACATCATTATTAGAAATGTTCACTTATTTGAGTTCAAATGAATCAAATAGCACTTATATTATTTCTAGTTCTTTAATTTGCCTGAACTGTTTTTAAATCTGTCATTTTGTAATTGTCTGCCTTATCAAATTTGTTATCTTTTGTCATTGTTTTTTAATTCTTTCATTGAGTGTTAGCAGTCTTTTTTGCCCATTCTCTTCTATGACAACTCTTTCTTCTACCTGTCAAAAATATCAACACTTCTCTTTCTGATTTTATTTTGTTCCCTCTCATTATCTTCATTTAATTTTTGTTTTTTAATCATTTCTTATACTTCATGTTGGCTAATGTCACCTGAGGGTGATATTCCACTTAGAGAACCTCATGAGGGTAGACCCTCTCTAAGGAAACTTTTTAGTTCACCATGTAGAGCAAAGTTCCTGAAATGGAATCATCATCTTCCATGAGTCCTCCTGATTTAATGTATTTGCAAAATTTGTCCCTTATTTCCCATTTGCAGGGCACTGTATGAGCAAACCAGAGTTGATCTTCAAGTTAGAGCAAGGATATGCACCATGTAGTGTACCAGAAAGCTCAGCTCAGAGGCATCCAGGCAAGTGAATACAAACGGGGGAAAGAAGGTCACTGAGATAAGAACAGCATTGGGAATAATTGTGCTAATTTCTCTTGATCAACTTCTATTCAAGTCCTAAACACATCTGTGACTATGAATCAGACATATGTTTTCTGTACTTTTCAAAGCACTTTGTCCATATCCATCTATAACCCTGTTTCTACCATTGCCTCTATGATTTTCCTTGGAAAATATTATGTGTTAGATTTTGCACCTGAATTGCCATTTGCCCATGTTTTGTGATACGTGCTACTGCTTTCAACTTGTTATGATAATATTCTGCCAATAAATAGTTTAAGGAAGGAAAGTGTGTATTTAAGTGCACAATTCAGTGATGGTGACCATGCTTATGATGGTTAGACAAAGTTGAAATCAGGACAGTAAACTTAATATTTACTATACTGATAATTGTAGTCACCTTTGGAATTTAGAAGGAAATGAGAAAGGAGAGCATCAGAGATTCCAAAGTAAGATAAGAGACTAGAAGTTTGCTCCATGTTACAATGTCCATGAATAGACTGAGCTTGACAAGGAACATTGCATATTTGAAAAAGAGGAAGTGTGCCAGTGATTGAAAAAGACGAATAGGGACATCTGAAAGGAAAAAACATTGAATGACACTTCAGTGAAAAAGAAATTATCCATTCTCATCTCCCAGATGAAAACACAATGCAAAGCCACAAGTGCAAGATCAGAGTGGCAGTACTAAAAGCTCTTATGCCAAAATCTTATTATATTTGATATTAGTAGAAATCTGTCTCTGACAAGTGGTAAATTCAAAGAGTAGTTCTGTTTGACTATGACTCAATCTATAACATGTAACTTGCCTTAGAGAAGTTGCATCAATTTGCCAAACTACCTTGGAGTGCTGGAAGACATCTACTTTTTAAACCAGGAAATAAGGAAAAATCACACACGGAATTTTTCTGTGTGTCAGACACAAGATGCAGTAGTGAAATCTGACAAAGTCGGGTTTGGAATCACTGAACAATGATAACCTTAGGGAACTCAAGATATGGAGGGTTTGGTGGCATCACCCATAATGGTGAAGATTCATCCACATTACTTATTGATACAAAGAAAGAGAACACTAAACTTATACTGACCATGTTGGTTTGCCTCCAGAATTTTATCATAGCTTTCCAGATTTAGCTTCCATGTGCAACTGGAAAGTCCAGGTTGACCACATGGCTGCATTCTCCATTCTTTCACTTATCATGTGGTTGTTTCTTTGTTGAATAAGCAAAGCTGGAAAAGTAGCTACATGAGTCATGGTTGTCTCTGATATTTCATTGTCTGACCCACATGGAAGATGCATTGCACATTTGCCTCTATCTCTAAGAATTTTGGGGCCTTGATAGTGAGCAAAGTTTTTCCTAATCCCCTCATCTTAAAAGGTTATTGATGGTCACCAGTGAGTGATTGTATGTAAGCATATTTCTTACATGAATGCAGCCCTGTCATTAATGTTTCTCATATGTCCACTCATCATCCAGCACACATTAACAATTGGAGTAACTATATTAGACTGCAACTAAAACCCCAATTATCCCTCCCAGACTCTGAATTTCCAGTATTAGTGAACATGGCTATAGGGATTCTCTAATTTCTTTGTGTGGGTTTTTCAGGTATTTTCCTACATTGTTTGTTTTCTCTTTATTCCATATGCTAATTTCTTTTATGTTTGAATTTTAGGTTTCTTACCTATATTTTACTTACTATTTTTCTTATTTTGTTTTCACATTTTAGGGTGGTTTGTTTGCTTTTTGTCCCATGAAGTCTTTTCTGGAGGGATTTTTTCCTTTTAAAATTTTTTTATAAATTTATTTGCAAGCAGAGAGAGATAGATAAGAGACAGAGAAGCAATGGGTATGCCAGGCCGTCTCACCACTGCAAACAAACTCCAGAAACATGCGTACCTTGTTCATTTGGCTTATGTCGGTCCTAGGGAATTGAACCTGGTTCCTTTGGCTTTGCAGGCAAATGCCTTAATTGCTAAGTTAACTCTCCAGCCCACTTCCCCCCCAATTTTCCCATGTCAAAAAAAAAAAATGATACCATTTGCCACTAGGTTATCACACTGAAACTTAAGTTCAAATTAGATTAAATCTGTTCCAATATAGAATGACTGCCTTCAGAAAAGTTAGATAACTTGCTCTTGAGGTCAAATTAAAATAATCCGTTGCTAGGTGTAGTGGCTCACATCTTTTATACCAGCACTTGGAAGGTACATGTAGGAGTATGGCAATGAGTTTGAGGCAACCTTGAGACTATGTGAATAAATTGAAGATCAGTGGTGGCTAGAGCAGAACCCTACCTCAACCCCCCCTCAAAAAGCAACCCCAGATGTCAATGTTATTCTCACATGGAGACACTTCACAATCAAAAGACCTCCATTAAATTGAATGAATATAGGAAATCTGTAATTTTGTTTGCACTTAATTGTTTAAAACATCTCTCATATCAAGGAACAAACCACCAAGTATAATTTGTATGGGGTATTCATCTGTATCAAGACTAAACTTAGTATATATAAGAGTAAAATAGTATTAATATAATTGTTGTGAGACATCTTACAAAATTATGTGTCCAAATATTGGGAAGCACTTGTAATTCAAGGCCCTATTTTGTATAAACTTTTTTTTCCTTCCATAGCAGAATTAAAACCTCAAGTGAGTATCTACTATACAAACCCTCATGAATATAAACAATTCCAGAAATTTGTCTGTAACAAGTTACATCCCACTCATCAGAATGCTCAGACATCTGAGAAACCATATGAATGTGATGGATGTGAGAAAGCTGTCTTCTGGAAGTCACAGCTCACTCTTCACCAGAGAACTCATACAGTTGGGAAGCCATATGGCTGTGGGGATGCTTTTCTGAAGAAGACAAATTTCACCATTCATCAGAGAACCCATACAGGTGAGAGACCACCTGAATATAATGAAAATGAGAATACTTTTCTGAAGAACTCAGGTTTCACTAATCATCAGAGAACTCATTTGGGTGGCAAACTGTATGAATGCAATGGATATGGAAATGCTTTCTTCTCTAAGTCACAACTAAGTGTGCATCAGAAAACTCACACAGATGAGAAGCCATATGCATGTAATAGCTGTGAGAAAACTTTCTTTCAGAAGTCACATCTCACCATTCATCAGAGAACCCATATAGATGAAAAATGTTATGAATGTAATGAATGTGGGAATGCTTTCTCTCATAAGTCACAATTCCACATTCATCAAACAACACATACAGGTGAGAAACTGTATGAATGTGGAAGAGATTTATTTTATAAGTCCCAACACACTGCACATCAGAGAATTCATACAGGTAAGAAACCATATGAATGTACTGAATGTGGGAAAGGTTTCTCTCAAAAGTCATACCTCGCCATTCATCAGAGAATACATACAGGTGAGAAACCATATGCATGTAATGAATGTGGGAAAGCTTACTTCAGTAAGTCAACATTCAATGTGCATCAGAAAACTCACACAGGTAAGAAACCATATGAATGTAATAAATGTGAGAAAGCTTTCTTTTGTAAGTCACGCCTCACCATTCATCAGAGAACACACACAGGTGAGAAACCATATGGTTGTAATCAATGTAAGAAAGCTTTCTCTAATAAATCAAACCTCATCATTCATCAGAGAACACATACAGGTGAGAGGCCATATGAATGTAAGGTATGTGAGAAAGCTTTCTCTCATAAGTCACACCTCACTACTCATCAGAGAACACATACAGGTGAGAAACCATATGAATGTAATGAATGTGGGAAAGCTTTCTTCTACAAGTCAACACTCAGGGTGCATCAGAAAACTCATACAGGTGAGAAACCATACAAATGTAATGAATGTGAGAGAGCTTTCTTTTGTAAGTCACGCCTCACCATTCATCAAAGAACACACACAGGTGAGAAACCATATGGTTGTAATGAATGTGAGAAAGTTTTCTCTAATAAATCAAACCTCATCATTCATCAGAGAACACATACAGGTGAGAAGCCATATGAATGTAATGAATGTGAGAAAGCTTTCTCTCATAAGTCACACCTCACTACTCATCAGAGAACACATACAGGTGAGAAACCATATGAATGTAATGAATGTGGGAAAGCTTTCTTAAACAAGTCAACACTCAGTGTGCATCAGAAAACTCACACAGGTGAGAAACCATACAAATGTAATGAATGTGAGAGAGCTTTCTCTTGTAAGTCACACCTCATCAACCATCACAGAACACATACAGGTGAGAAACCATATGGATGTAATGAATGTGAGAAAGCTTTTTCTCAGAAGTCACACCTCATCAACCATCAGAGAACACATACAGGTGAGAAACCATACGGATGTAATGAATGTGAGAAAGGTTTCACTTCTAAGTCACAACTCACCATACATCAGAGAACACATACAGGTGAGAAACCATATGGATGTAATGAATGTAAGAAAGGTTTTTCTTGTAAGTCACACCTTATCATACACCAGAGAACACATACAGGTGAGAAACCATATGGATGTAATGAATGTGAGAAAGGTTTCTCTCGTAAGTCACACCTCATTATTCATCAGAGAACACATACAGGTGAGAAACCATATCAATGTAATGAATGAGGCAAGTTTCTCTGGTAAATCACAACTTACCACTCATCAGAGAACACATACAGGTGAGAAACCATGTGGATGTAAAGAATGTGAGGAAACTTTGTACCATAAGTTACAACTCATCATTCATCAATGAAGACATACAGGTGAGAAACTGTGAATATAATGATTGTGGGAGAGCATTTGAAGTTACTTCACATCAGAAAATATACACAGGTGCAAAAATACATGCATGCAATAGATATGAGAAATCTTTCTTAAGGAAATCACACCGCACCACATTTGGGTGAGAAATCATAGGAATGTAATGAGTGTGGGATGGCTTTCATCCAGAAGTCAACCCCTTCACTATTCATCACAGAATTCTCATAAGTGAGAGCCATATGAATATAATGAATGTTGGAAAGCTTTCTTCTCCAAGTTACCAATCACCATACATCATCAAATTTACACAGTTGGGAAGCTGACTAAATATGTGAATACTCTCTTGTGGAAGTCACACCTTATCATTCATCACAAAACTCAGAGTTGTGAAGCCATATTAATGTAATGAATTTGAAAAAGCTTTCTTCTGGAAGTCAAATGTAACTATACACCAGAGAATTCATAGAGACGATAACCCGTAAGAATGTGTTTAATGTAGCAAAGCTTTCTTCAAGTCACAAGTCACTATACATTAGGAACTCTTGCAGTTGAGTCGTCATATGGGTATAATAAATGTAAAAAGGTTACCTACTGGAAACTCTTGCTTAGGAGCCTTGTGAGTGTAAAGAATGCAAAGGAAAATTTCACTGCAAGTCATACATCATCGTACATGTGAGAACTCATACAAGTGAGATCTCTTGCAAATAAAGAACAAAGTTATCTTCTTCTCCTTGTCTTCCTTCTTGTCCTTCTCTTCTTTCCCCTGTTCCTTTTCCTTCTCCTCCTCTTCTTGTTTATGTTTGGGGAGGTTGACTCTCTCTTTGGTGTATGTACTGTGGTGTGTTTGTGTGATTTACTGTGGTGCATGCATGTATATACAATTGCATGAACACTGTACACACATGTGCAGAAGCCTGAGGTGCATGTGTACTTTCCCCTAATAGTCTTCTGCCTTATTTCCTTGAGACAGAATCTCTCACTGAACCTGAAATGTCCACCTTATTCTACTCAGACGGAGTAAACGGTAAGCCACGAGAACCTGCTGTCTCAGCCTCCCCCAGGCCTGAGGGTGCTGACATACATGGCTACGCCCAGACTTTTTATGTTGGTGCTGAGGATCAATTTACATTCTCATGCTTGAACAGCAAATGATGTTAATCCATTGAGACATCTCTCAAGCAGCAATTTTAGGGCTTTTTGAGACAAGTTCTAACTATGTATTACAGGTTGATGTAAAACTCACTTTGTAGCTTAAGCTGGTTTGGTTAAAGTTCATGTTCCTTCTGCCTCAGCATCACAAGTGCTAAATTACATGTTTGTGGCACCATGCTTGGATCCGTGATTATCTATCCTCCTTAAGAACCAAGTGGAATTTATTTCTTCAGAAGCCAGGGAAACAGACCCGGAGTAAGGATGGGCTCACAGTACTACTAGCTGGGAACTTGCTCACCCAACTCATAAGGGACTTGAGCAGCCTGAAGTTCCAACAGACCCTCTCTGGAGATGTCCCCTGTCAAGTATCCCTGCAGCAGAAGGTGGACTTATCTAGTGCCTCATCTGGGGCCTCCTGAAGCACTGTAGGCTTTCTAATAGGCTCAAATTTCATGCTGTTGGGTGCTTTATGTTATTAGAATGTACTTGCACCCTCCCCTTGGGAATGGGCTGACAGTAGTTAATCGAACAAACTATAATTATGTCTAGTTACATCCTGCCAACCTCTCTAAGGTGTAAGCCTATTTTCCCAGCATAAGGGAGCTCATAACCTGGCCTGGCCAAACCCACGGCCAGCTACCCAGCCACTTAGTACAGACAGGTGTTCCTTCCCCTACCCAGCTAAGATTCCCCTATCTGACTTTAACCTCAAGCCTCCTTGAAGGGAAATCATTGAGCCAGGGTGTACCACCAATAGGCTAGACACAAACATGGGAAGGGCCAACATAAGTAGGATCTGCCCCTATGGAACACTCCTGTTCCACAACCAACTTTTAATTTTAGAACATTACACTGATAAAAATTCTAGAAAGACTTGCAGAGTTCTCACGTTTCCCAGCCCTAGCTAGTGTTCTGTCTTATTAATGCAAGCACACTACCACTGAGCCACACCACCAGCCCCTCACTAAGGGATTCTAGGTCCTCTGATAGCAGCATCCAAATTAGCAAAGAGGGATGGATGAGTAGTAGGCAACTGTGAGAAGAGCCCCTGAAGGATGAGGGGCTCCATACATTTGGATAATATTCCTGAAATATTAGAATAACTTAAGGGGCAATACTTAGAAGCATAATAACTATTTGAAATCTGCTAGAGAAAGAAAATCTACACCAAAGAAAAAACATTCAGAGATCATCACTGAGTTTCTTTAGTGAGAAATACTAACATAATAACAAGAATAGAAGCACTATTTATCTATTTCCAACATTTAAGTAATCAGTGTATAGTTGTAAGAACAAGTCTTATGATTAAAGAAGGCAAGTATTTTCTACTCTTTGCATGTGTAGTGTGAGTGCATGTGTGTATGCATATTTGCATTTGTGTGGCAACATGTGTGTGCGTGTGCATGTTTATTTGTGAGTTCATGTACCTGGAAGGCAGAGAACAACCCAAGGTGTTGTTCCTCAGGCATCTCCTTTGAGACATGATGTCTCATTGGCTTATATTTCACCAATTGAGCTATATTGGCTGCACAGAGAGTTACAGGATCCAACACTCTCTGCATCCCCAGCACTGAGATTACAGATGTGCCACAACACTCAACTCTTTTATATGGTGCTGGTGATTAACTCAGGTCTACATGTACTTGACCCATGGCGCCATGCCCCTACCCCCAAATGATGCAAATATTTTCAACCACTACAATGGAAAAGTACAAGTTGAAATGAAGAAAAGAATGCAGAAGATTGTGGACATAAATGCAAGGCACATTGATGTATTTATTTTTCAATATTTATCTATGTATTTATTTGAGAGGACAGACGCAGAAAATATGAGAATTGAACCATCGATGAGTAGGCTCTGCAAACAAGTGCCTTTAACCACTGAGAAATCTCCCTAAAGAGTGATGTTCTCCTCATGCAAAAAAGCTCGATACGTGGAATATAGCACCACCTAGAATCCACCAGTGAGAGATTAACTATTTCACAGTGGTATAGCACCTTCCTAGAATCCTTCAGTGCAGGACTAGAGGCATGGCTTAGTGGTAGAATGCCACACTGCAATGTACAAGATCTCGGGGTCAATCCCCAGAACTACAGAAACAAACAGTGTCTGAGGAGATAGGTTCAAGTGTAAGAGAGGTTGCTGTGCAAGCATGTGGGCCTGAGGATCTGATACTGATTACCTATGACCTGTGTAATCAACTGAGCATGACCACACAGGTATGTAACCCCAGTATTGTAGGAAGCAGAGATTAGAAAATTCCTGGGGCTCAGGAAACCTAGAATACAGAAAGACTGTCTCAAGGAAATATGCAGATGAATGATAAAAAAAGAACATCTGTCATTCTCTGGCTTGCACACATGTATATATATTTTATACATAGCACAGCACACATCCACACATACTAAGCTTATTCAAAAATGGAAGAGGCTGGATAAATGGCTCCAGGTGAAGGGCAATTGCTTGCAAAGCCTGACAGCTTGGGTTCATTTCC
Organism: Jaculus jaculus; assembly: GCF_020740685.1. Classification (NCBI taxonomy): domain Eukaryota; kingdom Metazoa; phylum Chordata; class Mammalia; order Rodentia; family Dipodidae; genus Jaculus; species Jaculus jaculus. Next base: position 4,042,127 of record NC_059124.1, on the reverse strand, counting down.
CCAGTATATTCATAAAGCCAGATGCAAAAGTGGCTTATGTATCTGAAGTTTGTAGTGTCAAGCAGCCCTAGCAAACTTATTTTTACTCTCTGTCTCTTTATCTCTCTCTGTCTCTTCTCTCTCAAATTAATTTAAAAAATTAAAGTCCAGACAGGCATAATGGCAAACACTTAAAATCACAGCATTCACGGTACAGAGATGGAATGATCACTGAGTTTGAGGCCAGAATGGGAGTACACAGTGGAGTTCCAGATAAGCCTGGGCAAAAGAATCTATCTCAAAAAAAGAAAGAAAGAAAGAAAGAAAGAAAGAAAGAAAGAAATAGACCTCCAATATGTTTTTTTATTTAAAAATATTTACATTCATTTACTAGAGAGAGAAAGAGAATGGATATAGCAGGGCCTCCAGCTGCTGCAAATGAACTCCAGATACATGCACCACCTTATGTAACTGGCTCATGTGGGTACTGGGTATTTGAGCCTTGGTCCTTTGGCTTTGCAGGGAAGTGCCTTAACTGCTAAGCCATCTCTTCCCATTATAAATTGAGGATTCTTAGACACATCTCTCAGGAATGGTCCAGAGAATCCAGACAGGTCCAATGCTCTCTGCACTGTTGTTTTTCCAGACACATGCTTGGAAAGCCCCACTTGTCCCCCAGACAATGATTAGGTCAATTCTTATCACCAGCACTGAGCCAGAGCCCTGAGATAACTTAAGAGGTCTGAGCTGGGGAGTTGTCCTGGACAATAGCTGTTATGGCTTCTCAATGTCCACAGGGAAGATCAGCCCCCAGTCAGGCTGAAAGTGCACTGTCCATTTGTAGCTTCTCAAGACACCCTGGCCTGTCACTCTATCCCACACACCTCTCTAAAAAATGGCTTCACATTAATGGAAGCAGAGACTCTAGGCTATAAATATTTCAGAGTAGAATAAACATCCACCCAGCATGCCCAGCCATACATATTGGTTACAGAACCATAACTTGTGTTAAAATGTAAGTGTCAAAAAAGATTGTCTCAGCTCAGATTTGCTAAGAGATTGGAAAAACACGCTTTGAGGGAAGTGATGAGGCCTGGGCCACACAATGCCATTTCCGACCATCTGGACATGCCCCTGCTGGTAAAGAGGCTGGTCAGAGGGTAAGACAGCACAGGTTGGAAGACACCAGTGTTAAGGGAAAAAATACTGCTTTTGGTGCTGAGGACATGGCTCAGTGGGTGTATTAGGGTTCTCTGGAGGAGCAGAACCAATAGAATGAATTGTATTTAAAGGGAATTTATTGGATTACCTTATAGCAGTCCAACAATAGCAGGTTGTAGACATGAGAGTCAAGGAACCTGGTACCTCAGTCTATGAAGCTGAATGCCTCAGCAGTTCCAATCTGGCACTGAAGGCCTGGAGGCTTCCTAGACGCCTGCTGCCCTTCAGCCCACACTGCAAAGCAGCAAGTAGCACCAGCAGCCAGGTGGGAGGAGGGGATACTTTCCTTCCCAGAGCTTCCTTAGGTAAAGCTGCCCTCCGAGGGGGGTAGCCTACTCTGGGGGAAAGGCTCACCCCAGGGAAAGGATTCTTTCTTTAGTTAATCCTTCCTGGAAGCAACCTCAGAGACACACTTATGAGGAATGTCTGTGGATTCCTAAACAGATCATGTTGGCCCAAACTTACCATTATAAGTCCACCCCTTGTCAACTTGACAGCAAACCATATCTCCTTACATCATACGTAATTTCCAAATGAAGACAGTAGCAAGGTCATAATTCTTTCTAACATGATATGCCTATCCCTCATACAATTGGAAGTGCACAATCTTCCCCCAACACAAATCAAAGCTCCTAGAGGAATGCTTAGCCTCTAATATAACAGGTCAAATATAAATTCAACAACAGTTAACTAGCCATACGATCTTAATCTAGTACAGAAATAGATGAACAAAAGATCTTAATATTGGTGTAGATATGTACAAACACTCTTAACAAGGTAGGACAGAAACACTCATGGCAATTACAGTCCTCATTTTTGTAGCTGGTCATGTGGCCTTAGCTGGTATTTGTAACTGTCTTCTTCTACTACCCATTCTGTTTCCTCCATCTTCAGAAAGGACCTCACCTCAGCAGGTCTTGGTTCTTTACCTGGAGGAGTGACCCATACCTTCATTCCTGAAGGATCTGTGCCATATATCACACTGCCTTGATTCAATTGTTGCAGTTGTCCATTGACTTTGGTAACAGGGCATGGTAACACCAAGAGATGCCCTAAAAGATCTCCTGCACTCCAGACACACTTACTTACCTTCATTGTGGAGGAGCAGCCCAATTTCTCCCTGGTAGTCTGGATTAGTCAACCATGCTACCACTGTAACTCCCTCAAAGTAGCCAGGGGGAAAGCTTAGCTTCCAGTTCAATGGAATGTTCTTTGTGCCTCCTGGCGAAAGGACTCCCACTTTCGTAACCAGGACCTCTAGGCCATCAGAGTGTAAGGTTGTGGGAACAGGAAGCAAAAATTTGGATAATGGGTCACTTGAGGTGATGGTAAGTGTGACTATTCACATTTCCACCCCTTGAGTCCTGGACCCATGAATCGGAGTTATAGAAGAAACAGCACAATATATAGGAGTCAGAGCATATATAGCCTGCTGAAGGACACTTCCCCATCCCTCCAAGCTCTTACCACCTACTTAGCACTATAGCTGTTTCTTATTTTTATTTTATTTATTTATCTATTTATTGAGTTTTGTTTTTGTTTTTTTTTTCTGGCCCAGATCTTTGGAAGGTGGGCTTTTTTTTTTTTTTTAAATTTTTTATTTATTTATTTGAGAGCGACAGACACAGAGAGAAAGACAGATAGAGGGAGAGAGAGAGAATGGGCGCGCCAGGGCTTCCAGCCTCTGCAAACGAACTCCAGACGCGTGCGCCCCCTTGTGCATCTGGCTAACGTGGGACCTGGGGAACCGAGCCTCGAACTGGGGTCCTTAGGCTTCACAGGCAAGCGCTTAACTGCTAAGCCATCTCTCCAGCCCATTATTGAGTTTTTTGAGTTAGGGTCTCACTCTAGCCCAGGCAGACCTGTATTCATTATGTAGTCTCAGGCTGATCTTTAACTCACAGAGATCCTCCTACCTTTGTCCCCGGAGCGCTGGGACTAAATGTGTGGGCCACCCTGCCTGACCTATACCTATTTCAACTTGTAGCTAATCAACTTAATTAACTGCTTTTTGATTGTATTTGGAGCCTGTTCCACAGGATGGAATTTATGCCTGGTACTGAAAACCCAGTCAAACATCTATAGCTGGGCAGTTGTAGGCCCTCGAAGGGAAGCTGCTACTTATTTTGCTAAGTGCATATGTTGTGTCTATCAAATTTTCCTCTAAATATTTAAGAGGTAAAGAATGGGGAAGAGTGCTTTGGAACATTGCTTTCCAGATTCAAACCAACATTTGCATTCAGCTTCACAGTGACTGTCATTTCCTGCACAAATTCTATATGATATTAGGTCCTTGTCATTGTGGAATGAATAAATAAATATATATATATATATTAGAATATGTATGTATATTAGAGAGAGAGAGAGAGAATGGGCACACCAGGGCATCTAGCTGCTGTAAACAAACTCCAGATGCATGCACCCCCTTGTGCATCTGTCTTACTTGAGTCCTGGAGAATCAAACTGTGATCCTTTGGCTTTGCATGAAAACACCTTAAACACTAAGCCATCTCTCCAGGCCTGTATACAATTTTTTAACAACTCAACCCCAGCACCACAAACCTTTTCTAACATACACTGGTACAGTTTTAACCAGGCAAATGAGGACCACAGTGAAAATAATTAGAACAAACAAGGGAAGACCAATGTAGGTCTCACAGGTAGTAGACTCACCAGATGGATAGTAAAACCACTACCCTAGGTACTTTCTAGGGTAATGCTTAAGCTAGAGTATGCATTATTGAAAGCCACAGGAAATTTTATTTCATTATATAATATAAATTATAACAAAATGCACACATATAGCACATAGCAAGATTGCTTAAAATTAAAACGTAGTTTATTTACTTTTTTTTCAGACAGGGCTTCATGCAGGAGATGCCATCATCAAAATTATGATGTAGCTAGGGATGACGTCTAACTTCTGATCCTTCTGCCGTCACCTGGAAAGTGTTGAGATGACATGCATGGCTAGACTACTGCTAATGATTGTGATTTAAATTAAACATTAAATATTCTGGCTGAGACAAAGATGGTTACCTGAATTAAGACGGGATTGAAACTGGCATTTACAAGAGAGAATTCAATAGCATAAATACAAAACTTTTGTAAAGAAAAGGATAAGAAAAAATACAACCAAAGCTGGGCATGATGGCGCACGCCTTTAATCCCCAGCACTCAGCAGGCAGAGGTAGGAGGATTACTGTGTGTTTGAGGCTACCTTGAGACTACATAGGGAATTCCAGGTCAGCCTTCACTAGAATGAGACCCTATCTCAAAAACCAAACAAACAAACAAAATTTGGTATACTTGTTTGGCAAACAATTAATTTCATAGCAAAGATAATTACTAAGGATAAACATTACATTCTAATGATAAAATAACCACTGCATGTGCAATTTTTTTTTTTACCAGAACATCACATAAGTTTATTTCAGATGTTAACAGTAATGTTAAAATTGACAAGTTTAATTCTGAACTGCACCAAATAAACTTAGCCATTTAAGTATTTTTAAAGTTTTCCCTCCAAAAACTGAGGGAGCTTTTGTTTTCCACCACCATACACCACTGTTTCCCAATAGTTCTCTTATTGGAGGACTTTCAATTAATGAGCAAATTGCTTTGAGATGCTTCAGAACTCTTCCTTTCCTCAAATGAAAACTAATATGGACAAATTATATATTGCATAGATTTCTCTATAGTCTTTTCTTTAGAACCTAAATGCAAATACCATATAATAGTATAATTTTAAACTATTTGCCCCACAGTAAAAACTATTTGTCCTGAAAAATATGACGGATATAGCCTTCCAGTTAATAGAACTACTGTTTTACCTCAAAAAATTTTTATCATTTACCAAAAAACAAAAATATGGGACAGGAGTCTTTACTGACTCATATGATCCTACATGGAGCAATGGCCTGCCTCTACCTCTCTACACCGGCCTCTTCTGCAAGTGGATGGAATTATTTGATACAGGGTTGATGAAGGATAACTGACCTTTACACACACTTAAAATTTAGGGTAAGTCACTGAGTACTGTGGGAAAAGAAAATGTAGTGATAGGGAGCCTACACACTCAATTCAAACTTTTAATGTTTTCCTACCTTTAAATAACATGTACTTAACTGTTGTGAGGCAGCTATTCGGTTTTCAATAACCACATTTAGGGACTATTTTAAATAGTCCAGGTGAAATGGTTATAGAAATAGAGGCAGTGTCATCTCAGAAAACTTATTTATATATCAAAATCTATTATGATACCTGGAAGTTTACAAAATGGCTGACTTCTTAAAACTAATTATGCTTTCTGTTTTAAGCACTCTTCTCTTGGCAAGATCAAGCACAAGCTTATTCATGAATGTAAAAGTATTTAAACACTAAATTTTTCTAAGCTTAGGTTTGGACTGTTTACGAAACTGATATGCAAGAAACCAGCATGTCCTTTCTACATTTTCACTATTTTAAGATTATAACTCTACAAACTCATTCATCAATCATACTCCCTTTTCTATATTGTTCTTGGCACTCAAGGCTCTTTAAGTCCATTTTACTTTGTACTTTCACATTCTCAAATAAAAACTTAAGGTTGTAAAGTGTGCACAAACATTTGTAAAATTTTTTATCACTTAACCTATTTGGAAATGAGACTTTTATACCACAATTTTACATAAGAGGATAAATACAATGAGTCAAGTATTTTTAAAATCAAATGACAGAAAACTCAAGTTCTGTGTACAGTTACAAAGTGTAATGACAACATTTCTTGAGCTATAGACAACCACTGACAATCTAAAACACTAATGATTGGAGATGAGACAAAGGGAAGAAAATATAAGTATTTCATGTGTCACTCATCTTACAAAACACTATCAATCTGTCAAAGCCACTCCCTATGTACCAGAAAATGATTGGGCATAAACTAGACCTGTCAGTAGAGGAGGCCACAGTGATATTTGTATCAACACTTTATACTTCTACCTTCCCAAGAAGAGAAGCAATTTTTTTAAAGATTCATCTTATTTCAAATTTAAGCTCAACATTGTAGGCACAGAGTGTAAGCAAATCTGGGATGTTCTCCACCAGATAAGCAATAGTATAGCTATGTAATTTTCAAAAATACTGTCTAGAAATTCTTTGATATATTATCAATGCTCAGTGGCCACACTTTTCACAGCCTGAACTAGTTGACATTAAATACAATTATTGTGCCACAAGTCCATCTAAGCTTTTTATGTACTTTTAAAATATGTCCAAGAGAAAACACCTACTTCAGGTTTATTTAGGGGTATGGACCTATAAGGACCTAACTCCATTTTTTTTTAATTTTTTTTTTATTTATTTGAGAGCGACAGACACAGAGAGAAAGACAGATAGAGGAAGAGAGAGAGAATGGGCGCTCCAGGGCGTGCATCTGGCTAACGTGGGACCTGGGGAACCGAGCCTCGAACCGGGGTCCTTAGGCTTCACAGGCAAGCGCTTAACCGCTAAGCCATCTCTCCAGCCCCGTGCATTTTTTTTTTAAATTTCACTATTATTGGGCTTACTGGGGAAAAAAAGTGAAAAAAACTTAATAAGAAACTTCTTTAGGTCAGTCAAAGGCCTTATCTCTAGCTGGGATATTATAATAAAATTAACCTCACCAGCTCACACTCTAAAAGTTAAATGCCTTTAGTAATAATCAATGGCAGGAAAAAGAAGCCTGCCAGGAACCAGACCACTCATTAATAAAAATGCAGTTTAACTCAAATACTTGACCAAAGTTTAGCACTACCCAAACTGCCCCACCCATCAGCAAGTAGAGAAAAACGCTTTAAAAACCTAAATAAGCTTAGCATTTCTTACAAGGATAACAATGGTCCAACTCTGGACAGAGTGCTCAGAAGGACTAACGGTAGAGTGAAGGCAATGTCTAGGGATTGACATCCCACAGATAGTTTTTACATTTAAACTCAAAGTACCACAAATACACTAAACTTGTCTATGAATTGAGAACAAGATATTGCTGCTGCTTCTTTTTGTCTTTTGAAATAAACACTATTGTAGGCTCTGCCCTTCAATGTGAAAGCAGGACATTAAAAAAAAAATAAAATCAGCCAAAAATCTGAAGTTACCTGACACCCAAATTTTTGGGACCAGATATCTTAACTGAAACTACAAAGAATGTATTTATCTTCTCCTCCTTCCAATCCAACCACCTCACAAAAATAAGAGAACTAAAACAATCCAAACATGGTCATTTTTAAGAGTCCTTGAAAGAATTAAAACTTTTAGAGGAAGGGGGGGGGGAACCAAGAACAAGGAGGGAAGCTTAAGAAAAGGGAAGGAGAATAACGGGCCTCTTTTATTTGGCGACAAGCAAGTGCAAGAAGTTCGTGTAATTTGTTTAGTTGTCTGTCTTTTGTGTGTCTGCGCTCTGACCAGAAGGGACTTTGAGGTTTTTCTGAAGCACATGAGCATCTGCAGGTTCTATCCTCTTATAGTAGTTCTTCTTTGTCTCAATAATCTCAAAGCCAAACTTCCTGTAGAAGTCAATTGCTGATTCATTGCTGATCTGGACATGCAGATAAATGTTGTCAAAAGTGCCATCTTTCTCACAGATGTTCAGGACATGATTTAACATTTTAGTTCCTATTCCTAGTCTTCGGTAAGGTGCAAGACATCCGAGTGTCATGATGTAAAGTCGTTTCTGATTCTGTGAGTGATCCACCCTGCAACACACTGCACCTGCAGCTATATCATTGAAATGGGCGAGTTTTGCAAGCTCGCCGGCCTCCAGTACGTCCTTGTAGAACTTGTCAATGTAGCTGACGGGGAAGATGACCTGGTTCAGTCTCTTCAACTGTTTAATATTGTGTGGCGTCACGTCTCCCAGCTCGATCCGGCTACCGTTCACCTTCCCCGCCTGCTGAGGCCGTCGTGAGCACCGCCGTCGTCGTCGCCGTCCGCAGAGCCTCTCCCCGCGGGCCCCGGCCGACCCGCCGACGCACACCGGCCGACCTCAGGCCACTTGACCCCCCTGTCCGCCGAGGGCCGCCCCGAGGGAGGCGGAGGAATCTTCTCCCGCCGCCGCCGCTTCTCCCGCACGAGTGCACGGGACACTCGGCTCCCGCCGCCGCCGCCGCGCCGTGACCTTTCACCCCCGCCCCGCGCCCTCAGCGCGCAGGCGCGGACGCCTGTGCAAAATTTTTAACATTTGTATGTACATAGTTGTTTCAGTTTGGAAACTAGGTTTCATGCAGCATATGCTGGCTTCAAACTCACTTTGTAGCTGAGGATGACATTGAACTCCTTCTGCTTTCTCCGCAGACCTAGGATTACAGTTGTGTACCATCACGCCTGCTTTAAGCAGTGCTGAACATTGAATCCAGAACTCCATGCATAACAGGAAAGAACTATACCAACTGAGCTACATACACAGCCTCACAAAGTGGCATGCTCCTGTAATCCCAGCAGGACAGGTGGAGACAGGAGGATCCTAAGCTCAAGGTCAACTGCAGCAACACAGAGGTTGAGGCCATGTGGGATGCATGAGACCCATGTGTGTGAGAGAGAGAAAGAGAGAGAGAGTCAGAGACACAGTGAGAGTGAATGAATGAATGCAGGAGTTTAATTGAACCACCAAATAAAAATCGTTCTGTGATACAGTTATCAGAGCTTGATGAGTTCTGACTCTACTAGTGGTCACCACCATCTGCAAAAAAAAGATTCTTTGACCCAGGCTTAGAGCTGCTCTTATTCACATGTATAGACACAAATATTGGAAAGCCAATTTGCCGAATACTTGAAAAAATTAGCAGTAGTTCCACTTGGGGGCCTATGAGACCCCCAACCATGCCTCTTGACAATGTTCACTATACCAGGTATGAGTTCCCTCCTGTGGAGCAGGACTCAAACCCAATCAGAACCAGTTGGTGACCTTCATAACATTCACGTCACTATGGTACCAGTGTCACCTCTTGATTTGCAGGCTGGTGTAGTAGAATCCAGGTTGTTCATGTTCAGCTGGGTAAGGACAGCGCTGTCTTTTGTCCCCATATGGCCCAGTGTGTCCAGCATGGATCTGACCTCATGGTAATAAGATAAAGGCAGTTTGTCTACTTGCTCACTGCTGCATTACAAACTGTCCAAAATTTAGTGACTTAAAAACAACAACCTGTTTATTGTAGTTCATTGTGCTGAGGGGTAAAAATTCAGAGAGGGTTGAATAGGATGGTCCCTCTGCAACACCTGTCAACCAGTTGGTTGATCAGTCCTGGGGAACTCACAGTTTACCCCATGTGTCTGGTGGCTAGTTCATGATGCCTGGCTGACCTGGGCTCCTCTTTCCCTTCACAGAACCTCAGACTTTCCAGGTGTTCCCCCTAGAACATTAGTCATATGTGTAAGTTCCAGGTTCTCAGAGACAACGAATAATAATGCATTTGGACTTCGTGGGTCAAAACAACATGGAATAGTTCAGATTCAGAGAGGAAGAAACACACCTTTTGGATGGAGAAATGTCAAAGAATTTGTTATCCTTTACTTAGCACAGACATCCTATTTCAAAAGAGGTGGAGTTCCTTAGCTCATGGAGAAACAAGAAGATAGAAATTACTAGAGGAGCCCATGTACAAGTTTCCCAGTAATATTGGGAGTAACTGCAGGCAGGGGAGAGCTGCAAGGTGGTTAGAAGGGGGTATCTGACCTGAGAATCAAGTCAGACGACTTTGGCTGGAAAGTAGGAGAAGCTATAGGGAAGCTCCCACTGGTCTTTGGCTAAAAGGAAAGGACACACCCATCAAAGAGTACTTTGAAAATCTAAGCTTATCCCCATTGATTCATGCTGCTGTCATTTCTGATTAACGGATTTGCTTTATTCAGATGGTAATCAGTAGGGCAAGAAGAGAAAGCCAAGTGCCTGAGAACTGTCAGGGCCAAAGCAAACATTACAAAGGAACCTCCCCCCCCTCAAAAAAAAAAAACAATAACAACAAAAAACAAGCAAACATACTAGGCTGGGTGTGGTGGCACACACCTTTAATCCCGGCACTTGGAGGGAGACGTGGGAGTGCAGCCATGAGTTCAAGGACACCCTGAGACTACCTAGAGAATTCCAGTTCAGTGTGGGCTGGAGTAAGACCTTACCTTGAACTTCCACCACATGAAAAAATAATACAAAGGAAGTGGCAGATGAAATACCAGTGCTGCTCTCCCGGTGGGTGTGAGCATCTCTTCCAGGAAGAAGCGGGTAGACACTGAGGAGATTCAGAACTCACCCAAGCAGAGGCTGCTGCGAAGTCAGCACTACAGAGACATCACAAGTGCTCTGAAGTCAGGGGTCATTGTGGAAGAGGGGTGCAAAGACTGCAAGAGCCACATGTTGGGAGGAGAGTAGTCTAGGCCCTGTTTCCCTCACAGAGACTGGTGCATTCGCGACTCCACAGTGAGCACCTTACCTCCGCCTTGGAGGTCCTCAATGGAATGGGAGAGGAGGAGAAGGGACCTAAGAGAGTATCAGCTGAGGGGCACATGATCAGTATACAACGCGATCATCAAGCTACTTTCTCAATTTATTTATTTTTGTAAATTTTTATTTATTTATTAGTTACAAGCAGAGACACAGAGGGGTAAGGGAAGAGACAAAAAGGAATGAGAATGGACATGCCAGCTCTTCTACCACTGCACGTCAACTCAAGCTGCATGCACCACTTTGTGCATCGGGGTTTGTGTGGGTTCTGGGGAATCAAACCCGGGCGACTGAGCTTTTCAGGCAAGGAACTGAGCCATGGACACATCTGTGGAACCCCAACATTCTCAAAAACAAAAACGAGTCCTGCGCATGCTCGGAGCAGGGGCGGGTCTGTTGGGCAGGGCTCGGGGGGCGGGGCATAGAAGGCCGCACATGCGCACTGCGAGCACTATGAGGCCATAGTCCGTCGCCGTGGAGACGGAGGCCCCGCCCAGGGCAGGACCTGCGGGGGCGGGCGGGGATCTGAGCCGCGGGGCGGCGCCCGAGGCGGGAGGATGCTGAGCAGTGGACCTGCAGACTGAGGGCTCAGCCCTCAGGAGACCCCGGACAGACGTACAGAGGGACGCTGGGACTCGGCGGACCGCGGTCTCCTCACAGGTGAGCCCCGGGCTGCTGCGTCCGGCCCTGGCGCCCAGCTCCCCTGGTGCGGGACCGTGGGCCGCCGCGTCCTGTCTGGGCAGACCGCCTTCAGGCCCCTCCGCAGCCTCGTCCGCGGCTCCCCCTAACACCCTAAGGGGTCTGGAACTTCTGTGGCCAGCGTCCTGCGAAGTGAGGATGGGGAGAGCCTTCTAGAAGCCGAGGCTCAGGTGGGGTTGTGACTGTCACTCGTGGGAGAGCATTGGAGCTGGTGTTCGTGCTGTGGCCCTCAGAGCTTAACGTGTTCGCAGTACAGCGAGGCGGTAACCAGTGCTGCGTGATGCATGTGTGCTCAGTTTAGTGTCTGATGCAAGCAGATTTATTCATAACCGTATCACGTAGATAATGGTATAAGTGGGTACGGTACGATGAAGCTTGAGAATAATTGTGCTCTGTGTAGCCAGGCAGTCTCAAACCCATGGTGACCCATGTCCTTCAGCCTTTGTAGTCCTGGGATTAAAAGCATGTGGCAACATATAGCCTACTCAAATGACGCTTTTTTCAGACATATTTCTATGTATAAGGGAGGATTGCAATATGGTGTAATAGGTGATGATGCATGCCATATTCAAGAGTTAGTGCTAGGGGTAGAAATTATTTTCTTAAGTTTCTTAATTGCTCATATCGGAATCAAGATGCTTCAATTCATAAAACTAGAAATGACAAAGTTGATATTTTAATTATAAAATCTAAGGTAAATGGTTCTTGAATAGGGAATTATAAAAATGCATAAAAAGATAGTAGAAGTTAGGACATTTATAAGAACAATATTTATGTGTCCAGCTATCAAGATCATGTTAATGGGCCTGTAATACATTACATATCAAAACCAGATGCTACTTCAGAAAACCTTCCGTTCCGATGGGACGCAGTTGGTTTATGTAAGTTATAAACATACGACATTATAGCTAAGGATCAGAAGGGCAAAATCAGTCACCTTTATTTATTTATTTGTTTGTTTATTTATTTATTTACTTTTGGTTTTTCCAGGTAGGGTCTCACTCTGGCCCAGGCTGGCCTGGAATTCACTCTGTAGTCTCAGGCGGCCTCGAATTCATGGTGATCCTCCTACCTCTGCCTCCCCAGTGCTGAGATTAAAGGCCTGCGCCACCATGCCCAGCATCCTTCATTCTTACGTATAATTTGGTGAGGACAGAGTAAACGATCCATTAAACAGGAGAACTGAGAGTAGGGTGATTGCTGGTGACACTTCACCTGAGGTTTTAGGGAACCACAGCTCAACCTGACACAGCGAGTGTATGTTTTGAGTGTGATGCTGATTCACTGGAATATAATGATAGACTTGATGTAGCCAAGATAAATACAGTTACTAGATTTATGTCTGAAAGTGGGTAGGACATGTGTTATGAGATCCATAAACGTAGTGCTAGGGTTTAAGCTAGAGTTGTTGCTCCTATAAATAATAGGGAGTTTGCATGAAAGAGTTCCTTTGGCGCACGCCTTTAATCCCAGCACTCGGGAGGCAGAGGTAGGAGGATCTCCATTTCATGAGTTCAAGGCCACCCTGAGACTACAGAGTGAATTCCAGGTCAGCCTGGACCAGAGTGAGACCCTACCTCGAAAAAACAAAAAAAGAAAAAAAAATAAATAAAGAGTTCCTTAATAAATAATTTTATAGCATCAGAAAATGGCTAGAGAACAAGATATGGTCTGATAACTTTTGTAGTCACATACTTTCAGATAGTTTTACATTGGTGATTAAGATTGGTATTGATTAGATGCAGTTTTGTTAATGAAAGGAATTGAACCTATGCAAGTAAACTTTTAAGTCTTGGGCAGTTACTGGTTCTACCACCTTAACAAGTCATGATCTTGAACAGATTTGTTACAGTTACTGTCATGTGACTGGGACACATCCACCTGAGCACAGGCAGCTGATGAGAGGAAAGGGTTTGCCTTGGCTTACATTTTCAAAGGGAAGTTTCATCATGGCAGGAGGTATTAGTAATGTAAACAGATGTGGATTACTCCAGTCTGAACTCAGATCAAGTAGGACTTTAATAATCGAAAAATAGCCGGGGTACAGGCCTGCCTTGAAGAAGGGTCCCCAAAGAGAAGAGTGAAAGGGAGTGGCACAATAACGACTTGAAGTCAAGTTCTGGTGCAAGCTGACAGGCATTAGCTGAAGGCAGCTGAGATTCTCCATCTTTCCCTCTCTGCTCCTCTGCTCTCTCTCTCTGCTTCTCTCTCTTTCTTTTGTTTTCTTTTTTCTTTTTCTTTTTCTCTGTTCTCTGTTTTTCCCTGCTTCTATGCTGACGTAGCTCTTAGCTTCAGTCTTTTATTTTCTGATCATGTCATGCAAGAACAAACTTCAAAAAAGGTACAATTCCACAGAATTTATACAAACTTTTTGTTATCTCTTTACATGAAACAATCCCATAATTATTCACCTCAAGTAAAGTCATCAGGCCTCTAAAATGAGTAACTATTTTCACACTTTCCCCATGTATGTGCATTTGAGCACTTGTGATTTCCTGAACTTCTACTTTCAATTACTATATTAAAGGTGAGAGACAAAACAACCACAAAATGGGGATTCCCACCATTAACCACTGATCCAATAAATCCATTTATTCCTCAATCATTTATTCTGAATTTTCCCTTACATGACTCTCCAATACATAGACTTTGGTCCTCCAATTGAACTCTTTCTGACTTTGGTTGTTTCTCTGTAAGGATTCTTTGTAAAGAGTCATGGTTTGCTGCAATTGCCACCATTCAGAAAAATTAGTCATAGAACAATTTTTACATTGTTCCAGGAGGTTCATTGTTTCCTCCTAAGTGTACTGTACTCCATGCCTGACTTTCTTTTTTTTAAATATTATTTTATTTTTTCTCAATTTTTTAAAACCTTTTCCATGATTATAAAAAAATATCCCATGGTAATACCCTCCCTCCCCCACTTTTCCCCTCTGATATTCCATTCTCCGTCATATCCCCTCCCCATCTCAATAAGTCTCTCTTTTATTTTGACGTCGTGATCTTTCCCTCCTCTTATGATGGTCTTGTGTAGGTAGTGTCAGGCATGCTGAGGTCATGAGATATCGAAGCCTTTTTATGTCTGGAGGGAGAACGTTGTAGGTATTCCTACCCTTCCTTTGGCTCTTATATTATTTCCGCCACCTCTTTCACATTAGACCCTGAGCCTTGGAAGGTGTGATTGAGATGTTACTCGGTACTCTAGTCACTTCTTTCCAGCACCATGATACCTTCTGAATCGTCACAAGGTCACTGCCATCTGAAAAGAGAATATTTTCTACCCAAAGTGAGAGTAGCATTAATATAAGGGTATGAATATTAATAGAAGTGCTAACTGGGCATTTTGATAAGCATAGTATATATACTTATCCAGACATCACCAGATGTTACACCCCTAGGGATCATGACAACCCCTGTGTTAAGTTTTCAGTATCAGTGATGTATTCCCACCCTTGGAGCGTGTCTCCAGTCCAATTGGAGGGCAGTTGTTTTCCACCATGCCTGACTTTCTTTAAGGCCTTTAATGCAAATAATTATCTTTCTTTAAGGCCTTTATTGCAAATAATTATCTCTCACCCATTTTCTTGTTTTTCTAGTTCAATGCCAGAGCTTCTCTCAGATACATTGACCAACACTTCACTAATACCAAGTTTTGCTGGAAAGGGAGAGATTGGTACACCAAGTGAAAGACAGAAAAAGACAAACATTATACAGAAAACCATAGATAGCAGTAGCGTAGAAAGCCAGAGATGTTTCTATAGAGGGGCCACATTGGACTTGAAGGAAGAGACAGCTGGGCTGGAACTGTGTCATGCAGCTATTCAGCGCTCGATTCCTCATGATCCTGAAATTGCATGCTTGCAGTCTCTGCCAAAAAAAAAAAAAAGACCCACAATAATTGCTGTACCTCTGGGATGTCCTGATCCAACTTTACGGTCCTGCTTCCTCTCACTCTGCATGAAGAATTTGTCAGCACCATCCACATCCAGCTGGTACTGGTATTTTGGAGAAACACAGATGCTGCATATAGAGAGTCATGGGGTGCAACCATGGTTCTGGGGCCTGCTGAGGTGGAACAGTGTTGGGTCAGGTGTTTTGTCCCAGCAACAAGAAGGTAACTGCTACACAAATGTCCCTCATTTCCAGGGTAAAATTAATTTTCCTGGGGCTGGAGAGATGGCTTAGTGCTTGAAGTGCTTGCCTGTGAAGCCTAGGGACCCAGGTTCCAAGATTCTATTTCCCGGTGTCTGCATAAGCTAGATATACAAGATGACACTTGTCTGGAGTTTGTTTGCAGTGCTAGAAGCCCTGGCATGCCTGTTCTCTCTATCACTCTCTTTCTCCTGCCTCTCAAATAAGTAAACAAATAAAAAACATATAAAATAATTTCCTCCTTTGTAAGGTTAACAACCTTATAAATGTCTTAACAACCTTATAAGTGTTTTCAGGTTGTTATGTCTGCTAACCACAAGAAACCTACCTGTGTTGGAATTAATAGTTTTGTGGAAAAACTAATGTACCTCTCTTGCTCCATATGTGCAGATTCTTTAAAACTAGCAATGTAATATATATGCAAAGAGCGCTGGCTGTGGTCTTAAAGGTGTATCATTATTGTCATGAGACAGCTGGTTAGTGAATTGATTTCTAGATCACTGAGCACATCTTTTTTAAGCACTGTGCTCTTTACAAGGGAGTTCATTCAGTGAAGATACATTCATGCAGAGCCTACTTTGTCTGCTAGTGTCTGTATTTTTAAAGCTTCCCAGGAGATTCCTGAGTATTTCAGCAATAGAGCCGAGAAAATCACTAGGAATATAGAGCAAGTGTTCTTGTTATTAATGAGTAAACCCAGAAAGTGAAGTGTTCCTGTCATTATTCTCTAAATGAAACTATGGTTATAACCAAGGATTATTGTGGTCTTTGTTACTTTTTTCACTATATAAAGCTATACATTCAACATAGTTTTCATTTATTACAAATAAAGAGAGAAAGAGGGAGAAGGAGAGTGTGTGGAAATTGTTGGGCGCTGAAAGGCCCAGGCATGAGGCCTAGTGGAACTTCCTGAGCCTAGCTAAAGTTTGGTGACCTGTCTTTGGTCAGCTAGGACTCAGCAAGACGCCTAATGACTTCTGGCCTGCCACTTCCATGTGGCAATTATAATTACCATTTCAATAGTTACAGTTTACTATTGGCCCTTACCTCCCTCCCCCCCCGCCCCCCCTCCCCATGCTCCCCTCGTCCTAAAATCCCTGCCTTCATCCCCAACAAGATATAGGCAACTACTTATAGCAATAAAGCAAGTTGTTCCTGCATCGACAAGACTCCCGACTCAGTGTGGTTTTTCTCTGGTGCCCAGGAGAGGTTTCTGAGTCATCGTACACTCATCTTCCTCCTCAACCCCTTGGGAGGAGCCATCAGGCCTGCTCCTTCCACAGCACTACCTACCTGCCGGGAAGGAGCCTGGCAGAAATGAAAGAAAGAATAATGAGAATGAATGGGGGGCGGAAATGGGTATGCCTGGGTCTTCTCACACTGCTAGTAACCTCCAGATGCATGCACCACTTTGGGTATCTGGCTATGTATGCATATTGCTGATTCAAATCCATGCCTCCTGGGTATGCAAGCAAGTAATTTTAACTTCTGCGCCATCTCTCTAGCCTGAGATCTATGGGTTTTATCAGAGATTCTTTTGTGCTTAAAACTTTAGGGGATATGTTCCTCATATGAATTGACAGTTATGTACACTGGAGACTAGGTTCTCAGTGCCTGGTATGAATTTCCTCACAATGAACAGGTCTCCTGACAAGTCAGAGATCAGTTCATTACTCCCATAGCCTGTGCATCACTATTGCACGAGTGTGTACACTTTGCCTAGCTGGTTGATAAGAAGCTTGTAGGATCCACTGCTTGTTTGCACTTTTTGTGACTTTTATCCACCAGCAGTTTACATGGTACTTTCCAGTACTGTGAGATCTAGTCAGCAGGGAGCTAGCTTCCATTTCACTTCCAGCATGATCTCTCAATGTCCTGCAACCCCAGCATGTGGTGTGCTCTGCAGTGGGGTCTTGCTATTTTGTTCTGGTGGTGGGTAGCCAACTGCTTTGACAATTGCCTGAATTATTGTGGAGGGCTCATGGGCCTCTCTGACTAATGCGTCACTGTTGTGGGGTAACCCAACATCATGTGTTTTACTGTTAAGCTTTGTCCATCCTTCAGGGTACACAAACTATTTCTCCTTCTATCTCTGTATAATGAATTCTATCTTTTAATTATCTAAACAAGAGGAAGGTTTCTATGGTACTGATTCATGCCATAGAATTCATGGTCATTAGTTTTGTGTCTACACCCTCTCTCTTTTTACCTCTGTGTTCCCCAAGAACCTTCTCAGCCCTGTGTTCTGTGCCTCCACTTGCCTGTCCAGTACACCTTCACATCCATTCCTTTCCTCTTGTGTGCATGTGCAACATTGCCTGCTTGCATCTCTGTGCATCTGGCTTACATGGGACCTAGAGATTTGAACATGAGTTCTTCGGCTTGGCAGGCAAGCACATTAACCACTAAGCCATCTCTCCATCCCTACAGTTTGGAATTCTTTATCAGATTTCACTGGAGGCTTCCACTTGGACTTGGCATTCTTGCTGCGCATATCTTGGCTTGTTTTTTCTTGTATTATCTGCTTTGCATTGGAGTTTTCCCATCTTTACATAGGCCTTCTTTCTGATCTGGCCTGGTATGACCTTCCCTTCCTCTATACATAGCCTGGTCTTCCTTTCACCTTGCCTGGCCTGGTGGCTCTGCTCTTCCCCTTGCCTGGCACAGCCTTTGCCTGCCGTGAAATGACTTTGCTCCACACTTCCCTTCTCCTGGCCTTGTGTGCGGCTTTGCCTTGGCCTTCTTCATGGCTTTGTCATGCCTGCGGCCTGGTCTGGCCATGCTTCCCTTGAAATGCTTTGATTTAGACACCTTGTCTTTGCACACTGGGCCCTGCCTCCTTCTTGTCTTTTCCTAGCCTTGCTTTCCCATGGTCTTACCTTTCCTCTTGTATAATTTTTCATCTCATTTCATGGTTTAATTTTCTTCTCATTGATTACCTTAAAGCTCCTTAACTACTTTTTTCCAAAGAGGTACAGTATTGTTTATGAAATACATCCTATTGCTTAGATTATAATTAAGGAGTTGAACATCAGCCATCTTAGCTGATGTTGGTGTTGCTCCCTTAACTCTCTAAAAGTGTGAGGTAAAGTCTGCTCTCTCTCCCTCCTTGGGTCCTGTGGATTGAATCCAACATCTTGTTCTATTACTTGTACTTTTTATTGACAGTTTCTATACTTACAGACAATAAATCATGGTAATTCCCTCCCCTCACCAACTTTCCCCTTCACAAATTTATACTCCATCATATCCCCTCACTCTCTCGATTAGTCTGTCCTTTATTTTGATGTCATCATCTTTTCCTGTGATTATGAGGGTCTTGTGAAGATGTTAGGCACTGTGAGGTCATGGATATCAAAACAAATTTTGGTCTGGTCAATTCCATTGTAAAGGGTCCTACCCTTCCTTCAGGTCTTAACATTCTTTCCATCACCTCTTCTGCAATGGATCTTGAGCCTTGGAAGTTGTTATAATGATGTTTCAGTTCTAAATATTCCTCCATCACATGTTCTCATCAGTATGTCACCTTTTGGGTGATCTCAGTGATCACTGAATTCTGAGAAGTGTCTCTAACCAAAAGTGAGACTAACATTAACATATAGGCATGAACACTAAGAAAAGTGCTTACCGGTCAGGTTGGTGAGTATAATATATGCCATTAGCCAGACAAGAGCAGGCGTTCCACTCCTAATACTCATGACCTCCCGCCCATAGGCTTGTGCTTATGTTTCTGGACCAGGCATGTAGTCCTTCCCATAGAGCAGGTCTCTGGTACAAATAGAGAGCAGCTGGAAACCCCAGAGCAGACGTGCGACTATTGCACCTGTTACCTGCTATGGCCAGCCTGGCCAAAATTGAGGCTTGCACTGTCCACTAACCACTAAAAGTAAGGATGCTGAATTTGCCCGACACGTCTCTGCCGCTGCCTGTAAAAATACCACAGCAAGACATCCTGACACCTTTGCACTGAATCTTTAACCAGACATCACCAAGAGGGAATGACTGCAAAGTGACTTGTGTGTGCCATCCCTGCCAGGCAGGAAGTTTGGCAGGGGAGGCCTGACATCCATGGAGACCTGCAAAGGGTAAGGACAAGGAAGATATTGGCACCCAGAGGAAGAGAAAAAAAGAACCTTCAGCTGCTGTGCGTGTTAAGCCTCCAAGCACGCTCATCCTGGTGTGTTCCGGGCTCACAACCTTTAGCTGTCTGTCAGCCAGAGTAACCGAGAGTGGATGGCAATGAGCGGGTGCGGTGCAGCTTGGAGCCTGGGGAAAACAGGGCCAAAGAGCACGTGTGTTCTTGGTGGGCTTGGAGCCCTGGCAGAACACACTACCGCCAAAGGACCGCTGCTGCCTGGAGAAAGCACCATGCAGGGCACTTGCTTAGTTCCCACCTCAATTCTCTCCCTCTCCCTCTCCCTCTCCCTCTCCCTCTCTCTCTTCCTCTCTCTCTCTCTCTCTCTCTCTCTCTCTGCCTCTTTCTCTGCCTCCCACTCAGCAAGCCCAGAGCCCATCTCCCTCCAGCCCCGACTGCCTCCCAAAAAGTGACTTAGGTAGGGATCAGGGTCTCTAAAAGTGGCAATATATAGCTTGAGAGATGGCTTAGCGGTTAAGGTGCTTGCCTGCAAAGCCAAAGGACGTAGGTTCAATTCCCCAGAATCCATGTAAAGCCAGATTCACAGGTGGCACATGTATCTTGAGCCCATTTGTAGTTTTTTTTTAATTTATTTGCAGTTTTATTTGAGCTCATTGTGGTTATATATTTATATTATATTGTAAATAAAATATATAAAGCATACAATAAGCTGGGTGTGATGGAGCTTCCCTTTAATCCCAGGACGTGGAAGGCAGAGGTAGGTGGATCACTGAAAGTTCGAGGCCACCCTGATTCCATCTCAGCTTGGGCTAGAGTGAGAGCCTACCTCAAAATAAAAAAAAAGTGCAATATAATCTAGAAATCTTTCCTGGAGGGTAACTCTCCAGTAATGAAAGCTAGAATATGGTCGAGGAAAAGCTGTTCTTTTGGGAGTCTTATTTCCATAACCTGCCTCACTAATTTCTATCTCCAATCAGAATGTCCCAGGACACAGTGGACCAGAAGGTCAAGACAGAAAGAGAAATCAGGAAAGGGAAGAGATGACTTAACAAATGGAAGAAATGATAAGGATGATAACATCTCATTTGAGGATGAAAAGAGACGTCCTGTAGCTTCCAAGAATGTCCACAAAGGGTCCCATTAGGTCTCCGAGTCCCCTTTGGAACTAGGACTGCCACATATGGAATTGAGCATCTAGTATTTCACCTCTCTGAGGTCACAGGCAGAAGAGAGAACACAGGAGAAGTGGTTGAGTAGCCTACGTGAGGACACTTTCTTAGGTGACATTTAACGTCACGTAGCCCTTCTATACACCATCCGTGAAATAAAGGAGAAGAAGAATGGCTGGGAGATGGCTTAGCAGTTAAAGCGCTTGTCTACAAAGCCAAAAGACCAAGGTTTGGTTTCCCAGGACCCATGTAAGCCAGTTGCACAAGGTGGCACATACATCTGGACTTCATTTACAGTGGCAGGAGGCCCTAGCCTCCCCATTCTCTTATGGTAAATAAGATAAATTCAAAAAGGCAAAAAGAGGAGGAGCAGAACAGAACAAAGAACAGGAGGAAAAGGAGGAGGAAAACAAGAAGGAAGAGGGGAGAGAAGGAGAAAAGGAGGATAGGCACTTAGTGAGCCATGTCTCACTGCCTGTTGCACTTGGAAGTCAGTACTCTGGCGCCAGGACTTTGGTAAAACACTTTGTTTTGCATCAGCAAACCTTCGAGGACGGCAAGGGCTGTGAGTGCACCCTGCAAGCTCAAGCCTGCCCACCTGCAGGTTGTTAGCAGGAGAATTTTTAAGAAGGGACTGGGGACAAGGTTCCCTTCGGTAGGGTGACAAGAGGTGGTCTCGGGGTTCTCTGGAGCAGGTGTGCATGGACACGATGCGGCTGCTCAAGTCTCATGTGCTGCAGAGGAGAACATAAGATTGCAGGTGAGAAGTCATTGCTGACATGCCAGGCGCTTGTCCTCATGCTTGTGCTTGAAAAGATGGCGCCAAGCTGTCCTCCAGTGGACTCTGGGGCTTTCACCTATAAGGAATTTGTATCCAGGTGTTCTCAGGCCTCAGCTAATTTATTCATTTATTTTATTTTTTATATTTCATTTATTCATTTCAGAGAGAGAAAGAGAGAGAAAATGTGTGTGCCAGGGCCTTCAGCCACTGCAAATGAACTCCAGATGCGTATGCTCGTCGATGGCCAAAGCATCCTTAGTGTCTGTTTTTGTTTTCTCTTCTGTTGATGCTTTTCACCATCAGGAGTAAAGAAATGAGCAGATGCTGCCTGGGCAGTGGGCAAGTAGGTCAGACAGAAGTGTTTCCTTAATGTGTCCAAGGATGGCCTTGAACGCCTGCTCCTCCTGCCTCAGCCTCCCAAGTACCACACATATTTGATAATGACAATAAAAGGATATGTCACTAGTCTAAGTACTTCCTGTATTATATATTTTATTATTTCAGAGCACACTTCTACATAGCAAAAAGTTTCCTGTAGAGCAGTGTGCTGTGTTGATCAGCTGCAGACTTATTCTTCTTGTCTTTCTTCCTTTTCCTTCTTCCTGCTTTGCATTTGCATTTGCTTTTGCATTGTTTTTAGGGGTGGGAGTAGAGGAAGTTTTTGAGGTAGGGGCTCAGAAATGAAAACCATAGAAAACTGTAAGGAAGGAAAATGCAACCCTCAACTTTATATGACACAATATCAAGCATAGGCAAATGTTTTGTCCAATGCAGTAATAAATTTAGATATGAACATTCTCAGGCATAATAGGCAAAAGAAATAGACCCTGGTAAACAGAACCATCACTTAAGATGGAAGAAAATTCAATCCTTTGTACATTCTTAAGTTACCTGAAAGTCGTGTTGGGAAAATCAGCCGGGGAAATGTTAGTCTAGACTTTCTGCACCACATTTCACCTTTCCAAACAGGCTGAAGAGTTCCTGCTATGGCATCTCTGGACACCAGAGGGCAGAACACTTCCCAAAAGTTAGACTTCCCCTTTCCAATGAATAAAATACTTCTCCTTTGATGTGAGGCACACCCATTTAATCCCAGCACTGAGGAAGCAGAGGTAGGAGGATCACTGTGAGTTCAAGGCCACCCTTAGACTACATAGTGAATTGCAGGTCAGCCTAGGTTAGAATGGGACCGTAGCTCGAAAAAAAAAAAAATTATAGTAAATAAAAAATAAATTAAAAAAATAAATAGCTTCTTTTCTACAAGTCTGAGTGAAGAGGTAGGGGACAGACACACATTCTCTGTTTGGTCCCTGGGTTGAAAAACAGCCTGGTACAGAACTCATGAGGCCTGATGCCACGCAGGAACAGGCTGGGAACAGAATCCTGGAGATGACACTAGAACCTTCCACACCCGTCAGAGAAGGTAGTTTCTGCCTGAGCTCTGAGAGTGTTGACTCAGTGATGCCCATTCCTTGGTAGCCTTTAACGCCTAGTTGACAAAACAGCTTTTGGATTGCATGGTGGTCTTCCCAGGCTCTTATCATCGGTGTTTCAACAGCATCATTGCAATGGTAGAAACAGCTGCCTCAGCACCTCAGCCTCTCCCAGGCTGGGGTCAGCAGTTCAAGATGTCACTGTAACCACAAGACGGTAAGTATTTTTACTAGATCACCAAGGCTAGAGTTCACCTTGACTCTGGAAAAGCACACATTGGTTATCTTCATAAAACTTCTTCATACTTGCAAAATAAAATGAAAATATGCCTGGACTCCAGGTAGAAGAACAAAAAAGGAATACTTATAGGAAAAGAGTAAATAAGCCACTTATTTGAGCAATACCCTTTAGGGTTTTGAAACATAGTAAAATGCAAATGTTTCTCCTTGAGAGAACCTTTCTAAGATAGTGACGCTATCCTCCAACTCAGACTGCATCAGGAGCAACCCATTATTAAGGCTCAGCACGCTGTTACAGCCTTCCCTTCATGTATCTACCAAACTTGGTTTTTCTCTGAGAAACATGCTATTTTCAAGGCCCTCTGATTTTTTTCACTATAAGCAAGAAGAAGCATGACAAAATGGTACAGAACTCAATGTAATCATCACATTTATGTGACCCTCAAAAGTGCCCTGCACCAAAACCTGGCGTGCCATGGATGACCACTACAGTGATGATGTCTCTGCAGCCTAATGAGCCATATCAAAGGGGTGTTTCACAAAGGTCCTGTAGCAGACAACTTCAGGGTCACTGAGAGAACTTCCAGACCAGGCGCAGTTATGGAGGAAGGGATATTTACTGAAGATTACAGATCCAGCGGATGTTCCATAATAGCAGAAGAAGCTGGCCTGCTTTTACAGAACCAAGGAGAAAGGGGAGGGGGGCAAAAGCCAAAAGCCACACAGCACACTTTGCATATCTTTAGATTGAAATCTAAAACCCACCACCATACCTTAAAATCTATTCAAATCACCACAGGTCCCAGGTTGTGTCACTGCACCAACTGAGGTGACTTCTCTGCACACATCACAGATTCTCCAATGTCCATTGCCTGCTCGTGGAGCTGATGGGTTGTGGGTGTCCATCGAGAGACCAGGCGTCAAGCATTTGTGAGAGTCAGCACACCCCCAGTCTTCTCCATCTCCCTGAACATCCCAAGCCCGGGCTGTGGCTGACACACGGTGGGCACGGCAGGACGCTGCGGTGTGCCAGGATGTCTCCCAGGAAGATCTGCACTTCTTGCCAGCTCTCATCTCTTAAAAACAAATAAGTTTATCCTCAGTGGACTACTGTGGAATCTCCCAGCCCCCAGGTTCTAATTCTAAGGCTTCTAGACTCAGGTTCACTTCAAGGTGACCCCAAGAGCAGAAAGCAGCATGCAAAGGCATGTCAGCACCGCTCCTTTTCCTCCAGGGAAAGGCAGCTTGACACATAGAGGAATTCTGCAGTCCAGGGCTGGAGAGATGTCTCAGCAGTTAAGGTGCTTGCCTGCAAAGCCTGACAACCTGAGTTCAATTCCCCAAGTAAAACCAGATGCACAAAGTGGTACAGACATCTGCAGTTCATTTGCAGTGGCTGGAGGCCCTGACATGCCCATCCTCTCTGTCTGTATCCTTTCTCTGTCTCTGTCTCTCTGCTTGCAAGCAAAAAAGGAAAAAAAAATATGGAGCCCATTAGATTCTCTCTGTCTGTCTATCAAGTATGTGTGTGTGTGTGTGTGTGTGTGTGTGTGTGTGTGTAAGAATGAGTGTAGATCAGCACATGCACAGTGTGCATGGGGAGGCAGAGGTCAACATTAGGTAACAGTCTTACCTTCTACATCATTTCTTGTTTACCACTGTGTTCCACGCTAGCTGGCCTACAAGCTTTCAAGAGATTCTTCTATCTCTGCCCACCCCCACCTATTTCACCACAGAGGCACACTGGGACTACAGATGTTTGCTACAACATCATCCAAATTCAAGTTATTATGCTTGCATAGCACATGCTTTATCTACTGAGCAATTGTCCATATTCTTCTATTTTTTAAATTTAATTTATTTGCAAGGGGAGAGAAAAGAAAGACATACAGAGAATGGGAGCACCAGGGCCTCTAGACACAGCAAACAAACTTAAGACACATGCAGCCCTTGTGCATCTGGCTTACATTGGTTCTGGGAAATCAAAACTGGTTCTTGGATTCACAGGCAAATGCCTTAGCTGCTAAGCCATCTTTCCAGCCCCCTATTTGTCACTTTTAATCTTCATTCAGATAAGCTGTTTCTTCCATCTCTTCAGCATCACTACTTTCAGTGGCTTCTTGTTAATGTTTATACTTTGGTCATAGTTCCAACTTATTTAAGTGGTGATTGGCTTAGCTTTTTAAAGGATCAAAAATCTATCAAATAAATATGAATGTGTGACATATGAAGAATAATTTTTAACAAATTATTCCCTACTGTGATATTATACAATACCATGTTAAATATGCCTGAGGAGCCTGTTAGCTTTGATGGGAAAGTCAGATCTGATAACTTGGGAGTTAAATTTACATTAATCCCATGTTCTTCATCTTTGTTTCTGGATATGGAGTTGTGCTTATTTGAAGTGGATTATCAATGAGGAATTGAAAAGTAGACAAAGGCGCAGGAGAGATGGCTTAGTGGTTAAAGTGAAAGGCAGGATAGAAAATTTTAAAGTAAACTTAGTGAAGAAACAGCTGGTTGCTACAGCTAGGGGACAGCATGAACTGTATATTCAGAAAGGAGTAAATCAAAAATAGGCTAAAAGATAGGCTGCAGGTGGCCCAAGATATGGGTTGGTCAGGTCAACCTAAACTTTATGTCCTGGGAAGAGGATAAACACAAAATACAGTTTTGAGAAAAACCAGAATAATAAAATAGTTTCCCAAGACAGCCTGACCAAGGACTTAAACTCTGGTTATGCACAAATAAGATATGTAGACATAACTGTACAAGCTTTGCAAATACCCTTGTGAACCCCCCTCCCCTTTCCCTTCCTTGCTAAAAACCGTATATAAAGAAACACCCAATAGGGCTCAGGGTCGACTCCTCTGTCTCCTGCATGAGATACATGTTGACCCCAGAGCTCTGGTTTCCCAAATAAAGCCTCATGCTTTTGCAGCAAGTTTGGTCTCCCATGTGTCTTTGGGTGCCTGCTATCTCGGGACTTGAGTGAAGGTCTCCCTCTGGGGATCTTTCAAAAGCACTTGCCTGCAAAGCCAAAGGACAGAAGTTTGATTTCCCAGGACCCACGTAAGCAAGATGTACAAGGTGGCACATGGGTCTAGAGTTAGTTTGCAGTGGCCAGAGGCCCTAGCATGCCCATTCTGTTCACTGTTTCTCTCTCAAATATATATATTAAAAGAAGACCAAGGTGTATAGGTCCTAGAGTTATATAGGTAGATATTAAGTTTATGTGTCAATGTGTATTAGGGTAAATAAGCTAATTATAAGATAATGCTGAATCTGATTGTACTCATCTGATTTCAAGTGTGTATGTGTGTATAAACATAATGTGTATGCTACCTATTTTGGGTTTCCCAAACACTGGCATTCACTGGAAATCCCAAATTCTTGAATTCCTGGTGGATAATTCTACAGTGTGAAATGCTTATGTAAGACAAGATAAATCTGCAGATATTAAAGGTGTTGCATTTTCCTTCCTCATCTAAGCTAGTGGTAAAGTCTCTTAAGGAGAAAGGCACATTCGAGCCAGAACTTTATGAGGAAGTCACCATCTACTTCAGTGACATTTTAGGATTCACAATAATCTGCAAGGACAGCACATCTATGGAAGCAGTGGGCATGCTGGACAACATGGACAAGAGCTTTAATCACACTGGATCACCACGATGTCTACGAGGCAGCCGCTTCCTCATTCGACTGCAAAAGCAGTACCACCCAAGGATTCCAGACAAGTCTGGAATGCGGTTCCTCTTGTCATCCCTGGTTTAACAGTTACTGAGCTGGTGGTTGACTCCAAGCTGAAAGGGAAGAGTAGAAGGATTAGAGGGACCACCTGCTGAAATTACATTAAAAGTATCTTTAAGAAGCAGCACAAATGAAATACATTTCAGCAAGAAAGCATTTGTAGGGCTAAACTTAGGGAAAATGGCATAGTTTGAAATTACCTCAATAAAAAGGGAACATATTTAGGCTGATTGTAGATGAAGCTGAAACACTGGTAGAATTATAATGAATTGAGCACAGTACTACAAGGGTGTATTGTATCCTGGAGAAAGAACAATTCTTGTTGGCCATATTATAAAACATGGGGGGCTGGAGAGATGGCTTAGCAGTTAAGAGCTTGCCTGTGAAGCCTAAGGACCCCGGTTCGAGGCTCGGTTCCCCAGGTCCCATGTTAGCCAGATGCACAAGGGGGTGCACGCGTCTGGAGTTTGTTTGCAGAGGCTGGAAGCCCTGGTGCACCCATTCTCTCTCTCTCCCTCTATCTGTCTTTCTCTCTGTGTCTGTCGCTCTCAAATAAATAAATAATTAATTTTAAAAAAATGGGGGCTGGAGAGATGGCTTAGTGGTAAAGTGCTTGCCTGTGAAGCCTAAGGACCTGGTTCGAGGCTCGGTTCCTCAGGACTCACGTTAGGCAGATGCACAAGGGGGCGCAGGCATCTGGAGTTTGTTTGCAGTGGCTGGAGGCCCTGGTGTTGCCATTCTATCTATCTGCCTGTTTCTCTCTCTGTCTGTTGCTCTCAAATAAATAAATTTAAAAAAGAAAAAGCATTTCTTTTGAAAAAATTTTAAGAAGATGTGATTATAGGAGAAAAATAGCTGCTCTAATTCCTAAAATATGGATGCCCTTTCCAGTGCAGTGGTGCAGAGAGCATGGGTCATTTCGAAGACCATGGAAGTTTCAGCCCAATTCAATGAATAACCTAGAAAAATTAATAGAATTGATTTGTTCAAAGGACAATTCACACATCATGGATCAGAACCAAAGAGCTCTAGTGGTCAAAGCGGGCAGGCAACTTCTACAGACGGAAATCAGAAAAGTGCCAAGTGCACGCCCGTAATCCCAGAACTCAGGAAAGCAGGGGTAGGAGGGTCAGAAGTTTGAGGCCAAGTTGAATTTCCTGGCAAATTCCGTCAGAAAGAATGTGAGAGGTGAGGACGGGGGCGACGTGTGGAGTGCAGCAGCTCCACAGTGCACGCCACGCCGGCCACGCTGTGGCGCTGTGGTCAGGGGTCAGCCTGTGACGGGCAGAGGCTCAGCTGCTGAGGCCCAGGCACTGCTTACAAACGTGTGTGTCCAAATCAGGCATTCCCTTTACTCAGGCACCAAGATCTGTTGTATTTGTTATACAGAGACTCAAAGTAGGACACAGCTGCAGGCAAAATTTAGTTTTCTTTTTCTTTCCTTTTTTTTTTTTTTAAAGTTTGTTTATTACTACATAAGGAATTAGGTTTTGAGCAAGGTATGGTGGAGCACAACTTTAATCCCAGCACTCTGGAGGAAGACGTAGGAGGATCACTGTGAGTTCGAGGACAACCTGAGTCTATATAGTGAATTCCAGGTCAGCCTAGGCTAGAGCAATTCCTAAACTTGAAAAGCCAACAAAGATAATTAAAATTGAAAATGAAAAAATAATTAGGTTTTAGGCTGGGGAGATGGATCAGTGTTAGGCACTTTCTTGCAAAGCCTGCCAGCCTGGGGTGTTATTCTGGGGTACCCAGGTAAAGCCAGATGCACAAGGTGGGCCATGTGTTTGATTTCATATGCAGTGGCTGAAGAACTCCAGTAGTCTAGAATTCAGGGAGGTGTTGTTTGACACAGTAGGCAAATCATGGGATCACATTCACCCTTCTGAAAAAGGAAAGTACTCATGTGATATTCAGAAATGTAGTTGGGACCTTCTTTGTTGTTTCATTTAGAGCATTTTAACAGGATTATTTTGAATCTCATAGAGGCTAATTCCTGTTGTTTATGGCAGGCATTAGGATATGGGAGAGTGTGCGATGTTGGATAAA
The DNA here is from genome assembly GCF_020740685.1 of Jaculus jaculus. NCBI lineage: Eukaryota > Metazoa > Chordata > Mammalia > Rodentia > Dipodidae > Jaculus > Jaculus jaculus. Next base: position 4,013,104 of record NC_059124.1, on the reverse strand, counting down.
GGTTTTTCTTTTTCCTGAAATCCTATTTAAGAGTCAGTCTACACATGTTACTAATAAATTTTAATTTCTGGTCTTCAAATTTCAATTTTAGGGATAATATAAACATGACCTTCATGTTAGACTCTTCACTAGTTTAGTACCAGTTAGTGTTACCTGAGCACTTCCTAATAGTGATGTATTAGTGAAACGTCCCATGAGTCTGATTTTCTGGTTGTTCCTTTCAGTAGAATGGTTCTCTGACCTTGACCTCACACTCTTAGGCCAGGGGTAAGTCATACCCACGCACACAAGATCTTGTTTAAAAATATTTCACATTACTTAAAATTCTCATGTTTTTGTAGGTACAGTAGATGGGCCAGTAAGGCCTTTGCACTTCAACAACACATAACATATTCATCTTGATTTCTTAAGTTTTGGGTAAAATGTAAGTTTTCTGTTTTTCATGCTACATTCATAGGTATTGAAAGGCCCAAGAAGCCAGGAGCCTAGAAATACTATCACGCTCCAAAAGGAGCTTTAGCAGGGCCCTGCATACTTCAAATTCCAGGCCCTACTCTCTGCTAGAAAGTAAGTAAAAAGTCACTCTTCTTATTGTGTTAGAGCCCGCCCTCGATAAAAAACTAGGTAAAAGGGTGTAAGACAGGCCCTTGAGGATGGGAAGTAAGGGATTAAACCGCTTATCTGGCTTCTGTAAACTGCTTACACCATAAGCCCTAATAGCCTGTCTTAACCACACTTGGTCACCCCCACCCAAGAGCCCGCGCAAATGCTGACCACCGAGGTTATAGGAAACTGGTCCACAGAGCATGGGCTTGAGTAATTTAAAATGATTGGCTTAGAAACTATGGAGTGGCATAAACTGACTGGCCCGCACTGTGCGGACTCCTGATGCTAAGAAATGATTGGTTTTAATGCAAAGGCTTTGTTAGAAATCATATAAAAGTTGTCCCATTCCTGCATTGGGGCTCTGCAGTCCTCTACCCCTGAGTCGTGTACGACTGTGGGCCCCAGCGTGCTTGGAATAAAAATCCTCTTGCTGTTTGCATCAAGACCGTTTCTCGTGAGTGACTTGGGGTGTCGCCTTTTCCGGGCAGAGTGTGGGGTCCTCGTTCTGGGGGGTCTTACAGTATAACTCTGCATAGGACATGGAAACTTCTGCCAGTGAACCTCATTCAGGGCCATTTCAGTTATTCTGAGAACACGTAGGTGAAGTGAGCAGATTTAAATTTAAATTTATTCCTTTCAGAAGTGGTCGTGAATTGCACATGATTCCAGGAGCTGCCGCTGAGATGTGGCATGAGGTAGGACCTCATGCCCTGATAGGCTGAAAGAGCCTTTGGCAGGTGGACCGTGGTTTGCATGGAGAACTGAAGATGTTTTGTATATACCAGGACAATGCAAGGGCTACCATAGAGTGCACTGTTGGCCTAGGATGGAAGTGTTCCCTGGCTACTCTGCCCAGCTGGAGGGGCAGAATTGGAAAATGTGGAGACTGTCAGTCCCTGGTTGTATTTAACTTGAACTGCCAAAGTTTGATGCTTGTTTGATGGTGGTTGAGTTTGCATTGTTTTAGTCTCTCCTTGCTATGCCTTCTACCAGGTGAAAATGTTTATTCTGTGCCTTTATATGTTACAAATGTTTCACTTGTTTGATTTTACAGGTCTTAATATCTTAAATTGGTCAAGACTGTGGGCACCTTTGAAATTGAACTGAGTACAATTTACAATGTGTGATGGTTATAAATCTGTTGTGGGCCAGGGATGGAATGTGGTGGTTTGAATAGATGGCTCCCAAATACTCAATTCTTTATTGTTTGTAGTTTGCATCTTTAGGCAACTGGCTGGAGGCTATGTCACTGGGTGGATCTTAAGGTGTGGTGGAGGGTTTCAGATTTCAGTCTAAAGATATGCAAAGTGTGCCTAGTTGGAGTTCCTGAGGTGTGCTGTGCTATGTGGCTTTTGGCTTTTTGGCTGGCACTTCAGTCTCTCTGCTTGGACCTGTGAAGGCAGGCCAGCTTCTTCTACCATTTATGGAACTTCCCCTGGATCTGTAAGCTTCAATAAATCCCTTCCTCCATAACTGTGCCTGGTCTGGAAGGTTATCTCAGCGAACTTGAATCTGTCTGCTACAAGGCTTTTCCTGTGTTTCTCAAGGCTGGCCTCAAACCTGAGGTACTCCGGCCTTTGAGTACAGACATAGGTGTGTATTGCCACACATTTCAAAGTAACATTTTACTACGAAAATAAAACAAACAAACCTCTGGATGATAGATTCCAGGCCCTTGTCAATATTAGGCAAGTGCTCTACCACTAAACTACTTCTCCAGGCCATGAAATAGTTCAAACATGAGTTGTTCCAAGATTTTTCAAAGTTGTCTTCTGTGTCCCTGGTATTAACATGCATCATATGACATTCTTTTTAATTTTTTTATCATTTTATTTTATTGTTTAATTTTATTTATATTTTTATGTAATTTTGGGGGCAGGGGTGACGTAGGGTCTTGCTCTAGCCCAGGCTGACTTGGAATTCATTATGTAGATTCAGGTTGGCCTCAAACTCTCCTCCTACTTCTGCTGCTTAAGTGCTGGGATTTAAGGCATGCACCACCATGCCCTGCATATTAAGTTTTTCAAAACTTGATACACCACAAATTGAAGCAAACATCACATGCTGCAACTTCAACAGAAAGTCATTTTATCACTTTTCTTCTTGACTCCCCAGTGGTACAGCCTTAATTTCTGAACAACATAATCTAAATTCATTTTACTACCCCAAGCCTTCACTAACCACTTCTTCTGGGACCCTGGTGCCTTTTAGTGTAGGATGCTAGTCACAGAACAGGACCTAGGTGTTAGGCATGTTTATGTTCCTGTGTGGGACATTGCTATTTGCAGATTCTATCAAAGAAGAATTTGTAGCCGACTACTTGTGCTGCTGTAACATAATACCATTGATGATTTGTGTTTATTTTTGTTCTAAAAATATTTTAAGTGGTGGGAGAGAGACAGAGGCATAGAGGAAAGATATGAGAATGAGATGAAATACAGATGTACCAGGGATCTTGCCTCATGCCACCTGTGTTTTACTCAGACATCTGAGATTTTGTGGGTGCTGGGGAATTGATCCCTGACAGACTCTGCAAGCAACTGCATCAACTGCTGAGCCATCTCCCAAGTCCTACTTACATTCGGCTGTATATTCCTAAAAGCTGGAAACTTCGGGATTGAAGTACTGGCATTTGCTGAAGAATTACTTGTCCTATTTTTATTTCCCTGGTTTGCTGTTCTGCATGTGGATGGGTGTGTTCATGAGAGCCCTGTGTGGGCTGTACTTGTACTTTGGATGCTCACAACAAAAGGGCTGCCCACCTGGGCTGGCTACATTGGAATGTGTCAGATGTCCGGTCCATTGCTTTTTCTGCCTATTCTTGAGTTGAGCTTGAGTCAGTCAGTCTCTCTCCCTCCCTCCCTCCCTCCTTCCCTCCTTCCCTCCCTCCCCTCATTCTCTCTGTTACTTTTTGTTGTTGTTGTTGCTCTTTTGAGCTAGGGTATCACTGCAGCCCAGGCTGACCTGGAATTCATTATATAGTGTCAGGGCGGCCTCGAACTCACAGCACTCCTCTTACCTCTGCTTCTCAGGTGCTGGGGTTAAAGGCGCGCACCACAATGGCCAGCTAGAGACATTTTTCTATTCTCTTTTGGCTTCCATGAAATCACTGAGAATTTTAAAGACCTTCTGATTTCTCATTTTTGGCATGTGACTTTTATTGTCCCAGAAGCTCTTGGCATTTTATTTCTTGCTGTGCTTGGAAAGTTTAGTTTATTGTGGAGCTTCACATACTGTGTTTTGTGGCCTCTTGTTTATTATTGGGTTATTTCTATGTAATCACTAGTCCCTATGCTGGAAAGTTTTGGATTTTCACCTCTGTCTTTTTCCAATATGAATGGAAGTTTCTTAAATTGTGTTTTTCATATGCCTAATTGAGCTGCTGTCATTTTCTCCTACAGCTAATGGGTTTGTTGGTCGCTGAATATTGCTTTTTTTTTTTTTTTTTTTTTGTTGTTGTTGTTGTTGTTGTTTTTCTCAAGGTGGGTCTCACTGTAGCTCAGGCTGACCTGGAATTCACTATGCAGTCTCAGGGTGGCCTCAAAGTCACAGCAGTCCTTCTACCTCTGCCTCCCGAGTGCTGGGATTAAAGGCATGTGCCACCATGTCCGGCTGAATATTGCTTTTAAGTAACAGCATGTCTTTGTTTTAGAGTTGCCATATTACCTTTAAGGCCCTGAGGGTTTCCTTCAAAGGATTTCTTTTGTTCTCTATACTTTTATCCCCTGTGGATTTCTCTTCTATTTTCATCTCTGTACTTACTTCATATCGAAGGCTGCCTCCACTTCCAGGCAATAGTTAATCTTCCTGATCATGACAGCTTAGCCATTAAGGCACTTGCCTGTGAAGCCTAAGGACCAAGTTTGATTCCCCAGTTCCCAAATAGGGCCGGCACACAAGGTTGCATATGCATCTGGATTTGTTTGCAGTGGCTACAGGCTGTGGTGTGCCCATTCTCTGTCTCTCTCTTTCTCATAACTAAATAAATAAAATGGTCTTTTAAATAGGTTCCTCATCCTGTGTGGTAGGGGGGCACTGGAATGTGATTATCCGCTTTGTGCTGTCAAGGCACTTGTTGGACAATGACTTCGTTGCGGGGGAAGAGAGAGGGGCTTGCTTTCTATGACAGCTCTTCCCTTTTGCTTTGTGCTTGTACTTTTGATAAATGCAAGGTAATTTTAGAGAATGGGGGCCTCCAGCCACTACAGATGAACTCTACATGCATGTGCCACCATGTGCATCTGGCTTACCTGGAACCTAGAAAATTGAACCTGCATCCTCAGGCTTCGCAGATGTGCGCCTTAACCACTAAGCCATCTCTCCAGGCCCTGATTAACATATCTTAAATGAAATTCATGATTCTCACACAGGTTTAGTATTTCTCCTTGGTCTTGTGAAAGGTAGTTCTCATTTGTGTGCTAGGTCACAGACGACCTTTTCCCATCTTGTAGCTTCGTTTGACTTAGCACATGCAGTTATGTCTTAGTAAGAGAATGTAAATCAGACTGTCAGTTTTCATCCCTGAATGGGATTTAACAGCTCTTCCACAGCTTACCTAACACACATTAAGCATGAACCAAGATAATAAAATTCATAGTTTTCTAACTGTTTCAACTGGGCACCAGCCCAGCCATGGCAGATAGCAAAATTCTGTCTCAAAAATATAAAATTAGCTGGGCATGGTGGTGCACTCCTTCAACGCTAGCACCCAGGAGCAGACATCAGAGAATCACTGAGTTCGCGGCCAGTTTGGGACTACAGAGTCAGTTCCAGGTCAACCTGGGCTAAAGACAGACCAATCTAAAAAAAAGTAAATAAAATAACAAGCAGCAAACAAAATATACAAAAACGACAATAACCAAGCAAACGGTATGTTTATGATGCCAGATATAAGTTAATTAGCAATATGTAGCCTTTCCACAATGTATATATATTTGAAAACATCATGTTCTATACGATACATTTATGTGATTATTTAAGTAACTAGGGACTGGAGAGATGGCTCAGAGCTTAAGAAGCTGTCTTGCAAAGCCTGGATTCAATTCTCCAGTAGCCACAGAAGGCCAGATGTGGATGGCCCAAATGTATGACACAGTTTGTAAAGAATTGCAATTTAAGAAACTTTAAAAAAATATTTATTTGAGAGAAAGAGAGAGTGAGAGAGAGGGAGCGGGGAGGGAGAGAATGGGTCTGCCAGGGGATCCAGCCACTGCAAATGAACTTTAGATGCATGAGCCACCTTGTGTATCTGATGTTACATGGGTACTGGATAATCAAACATTGGTCTTATGGCTTTGCAGGCATGTGCCTTATGTACTAAGCCATCTTTTCATCCTCCCCCCAAGTTAAAAATGTGTTTATTTATTAATCTAATTTATTTACTTGAAGGGGTGGAGAGAATGGGTATACAAGGACCTCCAGCCAATGCAAGCAAACTCCAGATGTATGTGCCAGCATGTGCCTCTAACTCACGTGGGTCCTGAGGAATCAAACCCGGGTCTTCTTTTTTTCAAACCCTTTAACCATTAAGCCATCTTTCCAGCCTCCAAAAGCTATTTGAAATTAAATTGTTATTGGCAATCTCCATACATAAGCACAATATCCCATAATCATAATCACCTTCCATCACCTTCCTATATACCCCTCCACTCAGCTCCCTTTTTGGGGGTGGCAGGTATTTTGAGGTAGGAGGTAGTCCATGCTGACCTGAAATTCAATATGTAGTCTCAAGGTGGCCACAAACTCATGTCGATCATCCTACCTCTGCCTCCTGAGTGCTGGAATTAAATGTGTGCTCCACCACAGTTGGCAACTTATCTTACCTACTTTTAAAAACTCTTAAAAGCATTCTCTTTCCTTCCTTCCTTCCTTCCTTCCTTCCTTCCTTCCTTCCTTCCTTCTTTCTTTCTTTCTTTCTTTCCTTCTTTCTTTCTTTCTTTCTTTCTGACAGAAATAGAAAGAAGGAGATAGAGAATGGACATACCAGGGCCTCCAGTTACTGTAAACAAACTCTGGATAAATGTTCCACCTTGTGTGTCTGGCTTTATATGGTACTAAGGAATCCAACATGGGCCTTTTGGCTTTGCAGGTGAGCATTTTAACCACAAAGCCATGTCTCCAGCCCTAATGTCTCCTAGTGTGATGTGATCATTCTCCCCCATGATGCAGGTCTTATTGAAGGTAGCCTCAGTGATTGGGAAGTTATGAATGTTACAGTCACTATGAGCATGTAAAGAGACTTGCAAAGCACTCCTCCTCCCTTTGGCTTTTACATTCCTTTTATTTTTTAGTGTTTTATTTGATTGGGGGGGAGATTGGGGGGGATAGATGGAATGAATGTGCCAGGGCCTCCAGCAACTGCAAATCAACTGCAGATGCATGTGCCACCTTGTGCATCTGGCTTACTGGGTACTGGGGAATGGAACCTGGGTCCTAAAAGATCACAGGAGAGCACCCTAACTGCTTAGCCATCTCTCCAGCCAATGAAACACTTTTTTTTAAAGTCTGGGAGGTTCAGCCATCTCTGCTCGTTTCTTCCCAGGCTGACCCATGAGGGCTACAGACCTGGGAGTCTCACATAGACAGACACGTCCTGGGACACAAAGAACAGGCTCTTTACTCTCAGTTGTTCTCAAGAGCAAAGAGGCTTTTCAACCAAATCCCTTCCATTGTCTCCAGGCCCATGACGGTCACGTGACCCTCTCTAAAGTGATCTTCGGAATGGGGAGGGGCGTCCCCAGCGGGGACAGCCAATCAGAAGTCTCCTGTAGAACCAGGCCAGGTCACATGTCCCCACCACTCCTGCCAGCAACTAACAGAGGCCTGAACTCGCCAGCAGTTGTGCCAGGAAAGCGCACGCGCTGGCTGTGTGTGCTTATTGGTGAAATCTCCAGAAAAAAAGAAGACAAATAAATCAACTAGAAATAGCTGCTTTAAACACCTGGCGCACTTCTCCTCCCCGCGGCTGGCAGTCCTACCTGGAGTCTGTCCTGTGCCAGGGATCATGTGATGAGAAGTGTCATGGAGGGGATCAGATGAAGCATAACCCTAAAATATTTGGCTCTGCTTGTAACTCCCAGTACAGAAATTGGTCCCAACCCATATTGAAAAGTTTATTGAAAAGACCTATGAAGCCCTCAAAACAAGTCTGGCTTCTTTCTATCCACCGAAGTAAAAAAGTGAGTAAGTCCCTGTTGCTGCCAACACAGATGAAGGAGAGACCTGGCTGGATCTGGGAGGAAGCCATTTCCCAGATGCTTAGCCTCTATATTGCTGGAAAGTGCTACATGAGCTGCTGGAGAATATGGACAACATGATTGTGAGCAAACAGGGGGCACTGCTATATAAAGGCGCCCAGGCTGACAAGACGTGCACAGCTGTGCAGGGGCGGAACCAAGCCCAGGTGTGGAACCAATGGCTTTCTGATTGCCTAAGAGATCCACTCCGTGGACAGGAACACATAGCTGGAACTGGGATCTGAGTCAGAATCCTATGGGACCAAGATTATGGATACCAAGCAGAATTTTCCGTAAGTTTTTGACCAAATTAGGAGCTAAACCCATCAAAATCTCACCAAATTAACAATGTTTAACCCATTTAACTTATGCTGATCTCACTCTCCATTGGAGTATCTACTCTTCTTTCTCAGAAGACAGCGAGAACAGCGGCAAACCAAACTCAGTCAACAACACAAGACAGCTGACTCCCTGGCAGGAGATGAACCACCCCTCACACATCAGCCAGGGCCCAGATGGAACCACAGAGGAATTAACAGGATGAGCAAGAGTGCTGCTTCCATGTGAGCCTGACCCCCTGTGCCAGGGGGATGGAGACAGATCCTGATGATACTCTGAATGTACCAAGACAGAAAGCCAGAAGCTCCTGGGAGCTCAACACTAAGTAGACTTAACACACCACCAGAGCTCAGGGAATGTTGCAGAACAGTGGGAAGAAAGACTAAGCCACAGGGTGGGAGAGAAGATCCGGCATTGTCCCCCCCCCCCACCCAGTGACTGCCTGCTCTCACAATTCAGCACCTATAACTCCATGGTGAGCACCAGCAATCCTGCTGAGAAGGGCCCTAAGTTGAATGGGGGCAGGGAGGAGAGAAAATGATGGCATCATCACATGATGGCTCCATAAAGGCTCCTCTTAATTGTTTTCCCTCAGTGTTGTGGGAGAGGAGATGGAGAGGAGGCTGCAGAAGGAGGAGGAGGGCAGCTTGTAGTAAAGGTGTAATATGAAGACTGCTCAGGAGGGGTTTTTCTCCCCTTTCCTGACACAAGCACAGGGTATACACACCTCTCTGTCCTCACTTGCTTCCTGTTCCAAATTGTACCCTGGCACTCACCCTGGGAATACATGATTTCTTTTAGGTTAGTCCTGGTGTGGCCTGACACAGGAACATAGTTGGCTGAGGCTCTGTTGTTTGTGTTGCCACACCTTCCAGTGCCTTCTTGGGCCTTGGGTAGAGCCTGCAGGCTTTTCTCTCACTTCTGTGAATTCCAGAATTCCAGTCTGCTCCCTTGGCCATGAGTTCCATTGGGAGATGCTACAGGCTTCTCTGCTCTGCTCTTGGAGGTTTTGATGGCCTCGCTAAACTTGAGAATAGTGAGGGGAATGGGGATGCCTTGAGCAGTCAAGGTACAAAAAGAATTGGAACCTTGGGTGAGAGTGGACATGTTCAGTATAGTGGGTACACTGGATGTTCTTCACATACTGAGTTTTGACTGCTGGCCTTCCTTGGGCTGCTCATGTGTAATAAGACTGGGCTGAGATTTTATTGGCTTCAGGCACAGAGGGAAATGAGAAGGATGAGTAGGGGTGGGGAAAGACACGTTTCCAGGACATGCTGGTGTGTCTCGGGCCTTGTCCTCAAACTCCCTGCTGGCCTGCTGCTCAAAAATGAGCCATTATGTTGTTGAATTTTCTTTGCAAAATTGAATGACAAGTCTCCTTTGTACTTAATCCAATAAATTTCAGGGCAACCAGGATGGCAGAGTCCAGCCTCCTGCAGAATGTCTTCTCTATTTGAGGGGAAGCCTCTTGGCCTCACTGGAGCCATGGGTGGTTTATCACCTCATTTGCTGCACTCCTCTGATCCGGACGAACTTTTAGTAGGTGGTTTATCAGCTCTTTTACTTCTTCTGAAACCTGATTGGGTACATTGTATTTCCCTTTGATTATCTTCTGTCTCTGTGCCTTCTGTGTAGTTGTCCTTTTCGAATGGGCAAACGCCAGTAATCATATGATAGAACAGGACACCCAAAGTCCACATTTTTTTTTGTGGCATCATAGTGTTGACCCTTGAAAAATTCTGGTGGAATATATGAGAACCCCCCACAGTACCTGGGAAATTCTCCCCTGACCTAAATATGGTGGTAATTCATCAGAGTGAAGAGACATCATAGCAAGGCTACAGATGCCAAATAAAAAGATAAAGAAAAATTTAAATAAAATATGTAACTCATAAAAGAATAAAATAAAAATTCAAAATTAAAACCCTAGCCAGAAAAAAACAAGTCCTACACCAGACGCCCCAAATAAATGAAATCAGAAAGTAAGATCAGAAGATGCAAAATAATAAACTTCAAAAGTCAAAAAGCCAAAAGAAATTAAAACTCGAAAGTAAAGACAAAAGTAAATATGTAGTTAATAAGAGAAATGAAAATAAGAAGTCGAAATAAAAATCAAAAGTATACACAAAATCACAAAAGAAACAAATTCACACACCCACAATAACCCAAAGAAATGAAGCTGGAAAGTCAAATCCAAAGATGAAAATAAACAAATAAATAAACTTCAGAAGGCAAAAAGCCAAAAGAGATGAAAACTTGAAAGTAAAGATGAGGGCTGGAGAGATGGCTTAGCGGTTAAGCACTTGCCTGTGAAGCCTACGGACCCAGGTTCGAGGTTAGATTCCCCAGGACCCACGTTACCAGATACACAAGGGGGCACATGTCTGGAGTTCATTTGCAGTGGCTGGAGGCCCTAGTGGGCCCATTCTCTCTCTCTTTCTCTCTACCTGCCACTTTCTCTCTCTGTCTGTTGCTCTCAAATAAATTTAAAAAAAGAAAAGAAAGTAAAGATGAATGTAAAAAGTTAATGAAATATGTAGTTAATAAAAGAAATTCAAATAATAAATAAAAATAGAAAACAAAACTAAACTCCAAGCCAGAAGAAAACAAGTCCTACACCAAAGACTACCCCAACAAATGAAACCAGAAAGTAAAAACCAAAGATGCAAAAAAATAAAGTTCAAAATGCCAAAAGCCAAAAGCAAACACATGCACACACACGGGGACACACACACACACACACACACACACACACACACACACACACGGGCACATGCACACACAGAAACTAGGTCACACACACAGTCAACCACACAAATTATCACTTTCCTCCTCTCTCTACTCTACACTCCTCTCCTCTCCTCCCCTCTCCTCCCATCCCCTCCCCACTTCTCCCCTCTCCTCTCTTCACCTCCCCTCCTCTCTTCTCCTCCCCTCCCCTCCCCTCCCCTCCTCTCTCCTTTCCTCTTTCCTCACTTCTCTCTTCTCAATATACCGCACAAATCACAAAATCACCGCTCCTCTCCTCTCTGATCTCTGGGTCCTCTCACTGTCTCTTCTCTATTGACCCGGACAAAATCCAGAGCTGGCCAGGCCCCCTTATATCTGCTGTGGTGGCTCCATCACAATAGCCTGACATCTGAGGTCATAGAGGGCATGGACCAATCAGGGCTGGTCATGACCATGAGTCCCAGAAGGGCTTTCACTGTGTGTGACTCAGGTGGGCCATGGAGGTTCACATTTAGGACACTAGAAGTTAAAGCCTGGAGGATGTTTCATGTCCTTTGGGCTCTGCTTGGAAAGTCAGTGGTACCTTCTGTTTGAAGAGCTGTGGTCTCTTCACTCACCCTGTTACTTCTCATGTCATTCTCAGTGAACATCCCCAGTGCATACTGCCCCTTCTCTCATAACCCTAAGGTGTGTTCTCAGAAAACCTAACCCAGTGATTATTAACATCTATGACATGATGTGACAATCCATTCTTGGTTTTGATTGTCAGGATTATCATATTTAATCCTTGAGCCTTTCACATTCCAGAAACTATCTTGACATGCCACTGTGGTTGTCTGGAAAGGGACCCAGCTGAACATGACTGTGACCATGTCATCTCTGGCAAACTCCACCTTGCAGGTGACCCTGGTGTGAATCTGAGCCCTATAGGGCTGAATCACCAGGGTGGTCAGTGGAAAGTGCTATTGACCGCTGATAGAAAGAATGTTCTTTAAAATTTCAAGCATTTATCATTGCAAACACTGGCCAAAGTGTTAAGAGATGTGAATACTGTCTTTGTCCACTCCGACACAGTACATGGTGTGTATAAAAAGCTAATGAGGATTTCTGCTACTTCATGCAGGGAAGAAAAGCTCTTATTGCCTCTGTCCTCTACTGACTCTGGCGGTGCAAGTGGACAGCGTGACTTTTCTCCTTTAAGCCAACAGGACGGGACTGTAGTAAGTGTGTGAGGACTGGTGTTGGGGACATGCCTCCTCCATCCCTGGGCTAAGCTCGACACGCAGCAGGAATCCTGACATGGGTGACAGGGTTGGTGTGGCCAAGCAGTGAGAGCAAAGGCTGGCTCTGCTTCTCTTGCAAGGTTGCCACTGAATTCTCTACCTGTCTCAGATGTTCCTTGGCTGGACTTGTATCAGCTTTTCCATCATCGTGCTGCTTGGATGGAGGAGCTCATGGCAAGATGAACACCTCTGCTTCCTCTTGCTGCTCCATCCATGGAGGCAGCTTTCCCCACTGTCCCCAAGGGTACTGTGAGAAGCAGAGCACAGAGGGAATCTGCTTCTTGTGTCTGGAAGGGAAAAAAAAGGACAGAAAAGAAAAAGAAAGAAATAACAACACCCAAAAGTAAATAAATTAAATTACCAGGTCAAATCATGTCAGTTTTGAGAAGTTTTTTGGTGAAAAAAGGAGATAAAAATGCAAAATTGTTTGGCAGCTTAGTAATATATTTTTGGTAGGTTGGAGGTTGGATTTGAACTCAGAGCCATATGGAGGTGGGGGAGAGAGGATGGGACAACAGCCTTCTGCTCTCATACATACTTGAATGTGGGTGACTCTGTAGTATCAATGTATAATCAAAATAGCCATGCAATTGGAAG